>NW_027185408.1:787900-1015400 GCF_022577435.1 Embiotoca jacksoni
AACACACACACACACACACACACACACACACACACACACACACACACACACACTGAGTCACTGGGTTCAGTGTGACCTCAGATAAACCGGACAGACTCTCTCTCCGGTACCGCGCGGAGCTGCAGCCCGGTTCACGGCAGCAGCAGCTGACCCGGGAGCCGCCGGTGCTGCCGCGAGCCTCGCGGGGGTAACAACTTTAACCGGACAGCTGTGAGCGAGGAGCCGGGGGGGACTCACCTGCCAGGAGCGCTCCGCCGCGAAGCTGAGCATGAGGAGAGGAAGAGGAGCGGAGCTGAGTGCAGATGAAGAGCTGAGCGCTGAGTCTCTGCCAGCAGACTGACTTCAGCTGAGAGCCGCTAAAAAAAAACACCGAAAACAGGAAAAAAAAAAACACAGAAACAAAATTCAGAGCAGTCTGGCGGGGTGGTAACACGCAGCCAATCACAGGCAAAGGTGTAGCGGACCCCGGCCAATCAGAGGCGAGGCGGGTGCGTGTTCGGGACATGGTCGAGACGCGATTGGCCCGAGGCGGGGGTGCGTGGCTGTCGGGGGGCGTGGCCGGGAGTCAGCGGGTGTCAGAGTAAACCCGGTGAACCCGCAGCGCGAACTGGAGGAAAGGTTGGAGCGGACGGGCGGCGCGAGGCGTGAACCCCGCCAGGGCGCGCGACAGGCACGGACCGAGCAACTGCAGGCACGCGCCCGGGTCCCCCAAAATAAACATCTAATAACTAATCAATAGCAGACATCAGATACGTTCAGTGACATCAGCGTAAACAAACTCATCGGCATTGTTTTTATGGCTGAAATAACCAATAAAACAACTTTTAAACAATCATATTTAATATTATAAAATACACGTTGCTGCTAATTTGTTGTAATTATGAGATGTTTCATGATTTGAATGTTTTTAAAGGTTGAAACTTCAACACGTGACAGGGGTTTGTTAACAATATGTTCCTTTTATTTTCCTCCTGATGTTTTATAGACAAAATGGAAAATATGAATATAAATAAACTTTTATTCAATCGCAGGCATAAACACATATATTAATATTAATATGTTTTAAGGTTTAAAGATGTTTTGTGGTAGAATTTAGACACGTGACTTAGACCGGACAACATTAAGATAATAAAACAAACGTGTGCTTTCATGTGAACGTATTAATAAAAGAGGAAAACGTGTTTGTGAAACTGAATGTTTTCTATGAATATCAGGTTGTTATTTTCTGTCATAACTGAATCAGACAGCAGATGAAGATGTGAGGAGGAGGAGGAGGAGGAGGAGGAGAAGAGGAGGAAGAGGAGGCTGCGGTCCGGGTCACATCTTCACGTCTTCACGTGCGTCCGACATGTGCAGAATTAAACACAGAAAACAAAGAAGGAAAAGTGAAGAGACAAAAGGGAGAAACGAAACAGCTCAGATTCCTGCAGCTCCGGAGACACTCGGCATTTTTTTTATTGTCTTCTTCCTGTACCATTTTCCTCCTCCCCTCCCCTCCCCTCCCCCTCCCTCCCTCCCATCATCATCCTCCTCCTCCTCCTCTTCCTCACCCCCCTCCCCACCGGGGCCGATGAACCCGGGGACTCCTCTGCGTCGAGGTTGTAAACAGCCTCTCCAATAAAGAATTCCAGGGCGGGGCTATAAGGCAGCCGGAGCACCCCCCCCCACCCCCCCCCACCCTCTCCCTCCTCCTCTCCCCCTCCTCCTCCCCCTCCTCACCACACACACACACACTTGTGCGCACGCGGCTCAGCAGCGGCTCCTTTGTTGTGGCTGCATGTTTAACCCTTACAAGCTGCAGAGGCTTCAGGTCGATCATCATCATCATCTTCATCTTCATCATCATCATCATCATCATCATCACTGTGACAGGAACAAACACTGGAGAGGGGTGTGTGTGGGGGGGGGGGGGGGGGGGGGAGGGGGGTGGAGGTGATGCGACTTCCTGTCTGAGGCAGACAAAGAGCCCGTTTTGTCTCCAGCAGCCGTTTCGTGATGCTTCGTCTCAACAGTTTGATTGACAGCGGAGAGCTCCTCCCACAGCCGGCCTCAGATCACCTGCTCGCCTCAGAAAACCTCCGCCGGCTCGCCGCCGCGCGCGGCACCGCGGCGCGTTACCGCGCGCGGCGCGGTGGTGTCGCGCGGTGCGGCGCGGGTAACAGCTTCAGCTCCTCAGAGTGAATGAAGCCGTCTGAGGGTGACGTGAGTTCATTCTCCTTTTCAAGTTCAGAGGTTCAGAAAACAAAAAGTCCAGGAAGAAAAGAGAAGGAACAGGGCGGTCCGAGAAGAACCGCTTCATGAGGAGAACCGCTTCATGAGGAGAACCGGCTTCATGAGGAGAACCGGCTTCATGAGGAGAACCGCTTCATGAGGAGAACCGCTTCATGAGGAGAACCGGCTTCATGAGGAGAACTAGTCCCAGACTGGTGAGGAAATCAAAGGTGGAGATCTCAGCTGTGTTGTAGGTGGAGAAGAGGCACCATGGCAACGCTCGCCTGTCACACACCTGTCAAGACAGACAGGTAGGTGAAACATTCGTGATGTCACCGAGCACCTGAAACACCAGATTTTGGAGAACCCGGTTGCCATGGCACCTCAGTTCAGGTGGTCTGCAGCATGTTTGTGCTCACAGACCGGCTAACATGCTAACAAACAGCTAACATGCTAACAAACAGCTAACATGCTAAACTCAAGCTAACAAACAGCTAACAAGCTAACAACCTGTTCAACTAAGCTAACAAACAGCTAACATGCTAACAAACAGCTAATTTAGCTAAACTCAAGCTAACAAACAGCTAACAAGCTAACAACCTGTTCAACTAAGCTAACAACCTGTTCAACTAAGCTAACAAACAGCTAACATGCTAACAACCTGTTCAACTAAGCTAACAAACAGCTAACATGCTAACAACCTGTTCAACTAAGCTAACAAACAGCTAACATGCTAACAAACAGCTAATTTAGCTAAACTCAAGCTAACAAACAGCTAACAAGCTAACAACCTGTTCAACCAAGCTAACAAACAGCTAACATGCTAACAACCTGTTCAACTAAGCTAACAAACAGCTAACATGCTAACAAACAGCTAACATGCTAACAAACAGCTAACAAGCTAACAACCTGTTCAACCAAGCTAACAACTATGTTTGGGGGGTGGGGATGTTTTGATTGGCAGGCCTGTGGTGCAGGCAGGTTTTCTGGTGTGGGTGGGCGGGGCCTATTGTCTTCAGATCCACCCCCTGGCTCCTCCCCCCGCTCGTCCAAATATAGTCACTTCTGGTTACAGGCATTTTATTTTAAAATTGACAAGAACCTATTTAGTGAAGTCAGAAGGTTTCAGGAGATTGAGAACGTTTCTGAGAACGTTTCTGAGAACTGAGGACTTCTTTTAGTTGTTTTTAAATTGAGGACTTTTGAGTGAGGACATCTTCAGTGGAGACCTGGGGTGTGTTAGGTTCCAGGTTGTTCTGGATGAGAGCTCCACGTCAACACGTCCCAGCAGCAGAAGTAAACCCTGGCGCCTCCCTGCGGGGTCAAAGGTCGATCCTCCTCCAGACTTCCAGGAATCATGAAACCTGCTGAACACCGCTGGAGAACGTCTTGTACCTGCTGCCTTCAAGGGTTAATGTTTGGGATCTGAGAGGCCACTGACCAAAAACATGGGAGGCCTAACCACCCTCCCCCTCCACCCTCCCCCTCCACCTCCACCCTCCACCTCCACCTCCACAGGTTAAAGTGTGTTTGTTCCGATGTGTTCATTTCATACATCAGTAAACTGCTAACAGCCTGAAGCGTCGCGATTTCGCCTTTTCAGGTCGGATCGTGAAGAAGTCAACGGGTTTATAAACGAGTTCAGTTTAAGTTTATTTATAGTCGGGACCAACGAAAGTTCATAAATTTAGTTTGTACGTTTATTTCCAGAGTTTAGTCTCCAGTTTATTTCCAGAGTTTAGTCTCCAGTTTATTTCCAGTTTAGTCTCCAGTTTATTTCCAGTTTAGTCTCCAGTTTATTTCCAGTTTAGTCTCCAGTTTATTTCCAGTTTAGTCTCCAGTTTATTTCCAGTTTAGTCTCCAGTTTATTTCCAGGAACTGTTTCTATAAAGAACCTCAGATTTTGATCGGAGCAGCTGAATTCCCTCCAAAGTCAGCGACACACCCACACTGAGTATGTATGTGTGTTTGAAGGGTGGGGGGGGGGGGGGGGGGGGGGGGGTCACTGAAATGTAGGTCACACTTCGTCCGTCATCAGGATGAGTCGGGCGGTGCAGACTCAAACTCCCCCAAGTTGTTTTTTTCTTCTTCTGTGGTGAAAGCAGGGGGATGTGGACCCGTGTGGTCCGGCCCGACGACTCTTCCTGGTCCCCATCAGAACACATAAAGGCAGAACCGGGACCCGAGACTTTACTGTCCTCTGTTCCTTTATCCCGTCTTTCTTCATCACCTCCTTCCTCCTCTGATATTCTGCTTCTTCTTTAACACATCAGGCGAAATCACACTTCGTCCTAAATGATTAAAAACTGACGTCAGCGAACGGCACGATGGGAGTTTGTTTTTGCTGAGGCGGCTGATTCCAGACCAACGTAAACAAACACTTCCTGCATCGCTCTGCCCTCATTTCCTCTCGCCGACTGACGTGTCATCAATAAAGAAAAACCCCCCAAAAAAATTCCTTTTCCGCAACCCGGTCCAGAACCACGAGTTGCGTTCAAGGACCAGCGGGAACTCGAACGCTTTCAGGTCGGAGTCAGTTACAGAAGCTGAAACCAGGAGGACCAGGAACTAAACCTGGACTCTGTATGTGGGACTGAACAGCACATTGTGACCAGCTCTAGTTTTTAAAAGCCACCAGTCGGGTGGAGGCTGTTATCTGTCCGGATGTTGGTCCGTCACCGACTGATAAAACTACCGCGTCAGCACGAAGCCACAAACTCTGCAGAATCTGCTGAAACAACCACAAAGAAAAAGGAAACGCACCGAAGAACGGAAACGACGAAGGAGAAATGAGACTCGCAAGAAACGGGGAGTTTTATTTTTGTATAAATCTGCGTGTTTGTTGGTTTGTCTGAAAACTGTTAAAAATAAAACTGAAAACAAAGAAAAACACTGCAGATAAGAAAAGATCAGCGATGTCGAGGGTTCATAAAATCAAACATTTACTTTGATAAAACACTTTGACAGAGTTTCTGTCGATTAAAAAAACTACTCAAGTAAATTAACCGATATTTGAGTCATTTTAAAGATGTTTTTTTATTGATGAACATTTGGTTTCTTTTATTATTGTTTAAAAGGTAAATAAAAACATGTTGATTTTAAAGTTTATTTTTCTTTTTTGGTGGGAAAGTTTTGTTTTTTTTTAGATCTAAAATCGCTGCGACTCAGGAATGAAAAACTTTTTTTTTTTGTGCTCACAAAAAGACCCACAACTCGTTTTATTTATTTTTTATAAATCTTTAAACAGCTGGTTTTGTTCTGAAGATAAACTTTTTCCAGCAGAAATAAAAATGTAAAAATCCAGATTTTTAAAGGTTTAACAAGTGAATATGAATAAAATGTTCTCCCTCTGATGTAACTTCATTTAAACATTAAATTATGATTTGTTAAAATCATCTTCAGTGAACTCTAATGTTAACTTTCTATTTAATTTGCGACATTTTAAAGCAACAAAAAAAATAAAATGAATAAAAGCTCGAGTGATGATAAACATCTTTATTTTATTTCGTTTTATTTTGTGTCCAGAAAATAAAAAACACTTTCTGAAGAATGAATTTTTTTCATGTGAAACATGAAATTATTTGTTTTTAAAGCAGCTGCAACGTTTTCAAACACTTTTGCTGCAGAAATGTAAAAAAAAAAGAAGTCTTATTTCACTGATTTATGTCTTTTTAATTAAATAGTCAACCGTTTCTTGAACATTTTTTTATTTACTTTAGTTGTATAAAAACATTTTTCACCAATTACAAATGAATCATCTGGAAAAATAAAATTCTGTTCAATAAAAGACAAATATTGAAATATAAAAATTCTGTGATTAAAAAAAACCAAAACTAATGAACCGAATTGAAGGGTTTTATTTTCCTTTTAATTTTGGTTTACTGAGAACGTCCTGATTTATTTTCCATCTGTCTGCTGCATGTTTTACAGATTATTTGGTCCAAATAAAACAAACTGAGTCCAGATTTGATCATCGAATCGATGATTCATCAGAAAATAACGAGCAGGTCGATCATGCGTTATATTTAATTTCCTGTTCGGACTAAAATAATTTTTATCAGCTTGCATAAAAAAAACTTCGTTTGACACGACGAAATGTCAAAATGGGGGAATTTAAAAGTTGAAATATTTTCTCGGTGCAGGAACTTTAATTTGAGAGGATTTCTGTTTGTTTACGTTTCCACTCACCTCGAAACCTCTGAAGGAGCAACGACGTCACAGCAGCTCAGGCGAAGGAGTGACGTCATTTCTGCTTGAAAGGAAACTTTATTTTTTTTCACACATCAATCCTCTGCAGAGAGCCGAGCTGCTTTCTTTATCTTTTCTGCTTTCCAGGAACTCTGGACGTCTTCCCGGAGTTTTTATCTGCAGTCTGCTGCGAACGGATCCGAGCGAGTCGACGTTTTCCAAACAGACGAGGAGCTGGAAGAAAGAAAAAGGCGACGCGGCGCTGATTCCAATGAAGCTGCTTTTATTCACTGAAAACGTCTGAAGAAATGAAAAATTAAAACACATTGGACAGTTCATCAAATGCCCTTAAACGACTGCGATCACGTTTTATTGACGTTCTGGTTCACAGATTAAAGGGTCGTTACGCTTCATTTCAGCTGCTGAGTTTCACATTCAAGTGGAAACGAGGAGCCGAAACGAAGCGGCGAAAAACACCCGAGCAAAAAGCGCAGAGTGAAAAGTTTCCCGAGACACGAAACAAATGAACCGAAACCTCCTTTAAACGTTTCCGTCGGCAGCGTCGGACCGAACCGCTGACGCACGTTTGTGGGTCTTTGCGGGTTTTTCGTCTCGACGTACAAAACGTCTTCACGTGCCGGCGGCGCCGAGGTCGTCCGAGGACGCGGCGCAGTAATCCGTCCCGGAGCTCGGATTAACCGCCTGCAAGTGAACGCCGCGCGACTGCGGTTGCCCCCGGAAGGCTGCTCGCTGTAGTATCGCCATGGCAACCTGCCCAACGCTGTAAAGTTACCTAGCAACAGCCGGGGAACATAAAGGTGCTGGAGAAAAAAATAAATAAAAAAAACACCCGTGTGTGTGTGTGTGAAGTTGATTTTCGTGCGACTGAATCCGTCCGTGGAGGATCGGAGACGGCGTCTGATGCTTCTATTTTCATT
Source organism: Embiotoca jacksoni (assembly GCF_022577435.1). NCBI lineage: Eukaryota > Metazoa > Chordata > Actinopteri > Embiotocidae > Embiotoca > Embiotoca jacksoni. The sequence continues at coordinate 795,238 of NW_027185408.1, forward strand.
TCATTTCCGTCCTCCCGTTACCCCGGACGACCTGCGGCGGGAAAACGAGGCCACTGCAGCAGGAGGCACAACAAAGAACAAAGTGGAGCCGCGCTCACGGAGGGAGGAGCCACGAATTCATCACCGAAATAAAAACCACACACGATCACAGATTGACATAAACTCTGATGACCTTTGACCTTTGACCGCAGGAGAAGCTCGACTCCGTCGCCATCAGAAGTCTCGCTGCAGTCTGAAGAATGTAAATTTATACTTCGTTTAAAAACTGGAGCCCGATACGAAGCAGAACAACTACCTCAAGTTTGTCCAGTTGCAGTAAACGTAACTGAATTTGTGGTGACAGAGGAGGGTGTAATTCACAGTCTGACCTCATGGTGGCAGCGTTGTCTCTGTTTCAGCGTTTAAACGCACAGACTGTAAATAAAAGCGAACGCAGCTTCAAGGTCTGTAAACAGAAGCTAATAAAGAAGTGCCTTAAAGTTTAATACCACCGAGGGCCACGAGATCCGTTCGATATCAGGCCTCAAAACGCAGATATATTTTAGGGGCGGGGCTGTTTGATTGACAGGCCTGTGGTGCAGTCAGGTTTTTGCTACAGGTGGGCGGGGCCTAGTGTCCTCAGATCCTCCCCAACAACCTGTGATAGGTTTTAAAGGTTCCTGCTGCGACTTGGAAACATCCATCAGTTAAAGTCAGTTTGTATGCAGACGAAACTCTGATGTGGCAATCAATCAATCAATCAATCAATCAATCAATCAACAGAACAGTGGAGCAAAAACCACAACAGTGATCACTGTCTGATTATTGATCAGTAATCAGTGTGTGGCTGATTATTGATCTTTCTGAGAAGTGAAATCAGATGTGGAAACAGGAAGTCTTGTCAGTCTGAGAAATATTGATCAGGGAGAACAAAGAGATTCTGATTAACGAGTTCAGGAAGAGATTTCTGTGTTTGTTGTTAAAACTCGGAGCGTTGCAGCAGTTTGATTATTGATCCGTCTTCGTGTCATCACAGGACAAACGATTCGGTTTCATCTCAGAAGTTCACTTCTCGTCTCTTTCTGTATTTTTTGCCGTCCTGTGTTTTCCTGTGATACCTGTTGTGGTTCTCGGCCTCCTGTCGCTGAAGGAATGTCTCCTCCTGTTGGTCGGTTTCTGCCACTGCAGCTCTCGGGACGTTTCTTTGTCTTCAGCCGGCAGATCTCGGAGACAAAGCAGAGGAACAAAACAGGAAAATAAACGAGCGTTTATCTGGAAACGGGAGACAACAACAACGGATCAGATGTTCAGGAGAGACGAGGTCAAGAAAGGTTCAGTGTACTCGAACAGAAAACAAAGAAAAGCAAATAACATTCATGTTCTTTAATGACTTTATTGGAATATTTTCTCTTTAATACGAGTTGTCTTTATTTGTTTGAGTTCTGCTCATTTCCTTCAGTTTTACTCCAACTAACAAGCTTTTTTCTTTTTAAGACCTCCGTCTTTATAGTGACATTTTATTATGAAAAAAACAAATACAAAAAAAAATAAAAAACTTTCTCCCCATTAAAATAAGAAAAACAAATAGGTGACATCAAACAGACACACCTTAGATTTTTTTTTTTTAATATTTCTGGTGTTCAGTCTAAAAAAGCAGCCAATCAGAGAGCTGGAGTACGTCAGCTGCTCCTCAGCTTTCCCCTTCAGTTTCTTGACTTGTCTGCGGCGTCCTGGATGAGGCTCTGGTCCCGGTCCTGGTCCTGGTCCCGGTCCCGTTCATCAGGACTAGTCTCTCCACCATCAGCACCTCCTCGTACATGTAGGAGGGCTTCACGTCGAGCAGGAAGGAGAAGAGCTGCAGCAGCCAGACAAATGTTCGCGGCAGCGTCGCCTCCATCTCCGAGTAATGACTGCTGCTGCACGACCTGCAGAGGAGAAGGAGACATGAGGGGGGGAGGAGTCTGGGTCACGTGATCTGATTGGATTTGGTTTTCATCTGGTTCCTGGTCGGTCCCTCTTCCTGACATGTTTCAGAGAGGCTCCGACCCAAAAATCCTCCTGCTCAGATGTTTACACCCGACTGTTGACAACCTTCACGAGGAAGTACTCGGTGTCGTTCCACACGTTAACGTGACCGCTGGTACGTCAACATCTGTAATGTCACTGAAACTGGAGCAGAGAAATCACTGCATGGGCTCAGGAATACTGAGCTGTAAGACAAATCTGAGTTTTGTTCCCCAAAAATCTGAGTTTCTCTGCTCCAGTTTCAGGTCTGCGGTGAAATCACAAATGTTCACGTTACCAGCGGTCTCGTTAACGTGAAGAACTCAGTGATGATGATGAAGAGACGAATACTTCCTCATGAAGGTTGTTGCTTCCTCCTCGCACCTCTTCCTCTGGACCGGAACGACTTGTGACCTCATACTGAAGGTTGTCTGACAGACGTACCGGCGGTCGCAGGGTCGGAGCGGCGGGTGCCAGTACGAGGCGTTCGAGGGAGTCCGGAAGTTCTGTTTCGAGGTCACGACTGCATCCAGCTTCATGTGGTGCAGACTGGGACCGTCTGATCCGTCCTCGTCCCCCCAGCAGAACCGGAAGCCGGACGGACTGACTTCCTGGACGCCAACCGGACAGGAAGACAGCTTCTCGAAACACTTCTGCACCTGTTCTCCGATTCCTGCACAGACACACCGAGAGTAACCGTAATGTTTACGTCTGTGAACGGTCAGTTATTTCGTCATTATTTCTTTGGTGTCACGTTTCTCTTGTTTTGGTCTCCACCACCTCCTGAAGAAAATCTCTTGGGTCACAAAAAGAACCTGCAGCCTGAAATCCACCTTCAAACTGGTGGGAGGGGTCTAAACCTGACGAGCAGGAAGTGACAGGACTCCACCACTCTTTCACAATAAAGCGAACAACAGCACCAGAGTCCGTTTCAGAGTCGACACACTCAGATTCTTACTTTTCTTTTTGATGATCCACCATTTAGACTTCCTGCTCGGGAAAATAGGTTTGTCTGCGCTCCACTTTTTCCTGAGGACGAGATGGAGATGAACGATAAACAAAAACGTGTTCTTGTTGAACAAACTACAAACATAATCAACAGTAAACAAACGCCTTCGAGCTCTTGACATCTCACCTGGCGATGTCGCGGTCTCTCCTCTGCTCACCTCGAATCAGAGCGGCCTGCAGCAGTCTGTACCACCTCCTCAGGTTAAACATGTCACCTGTAGACCAGCAGACGGTCGGTCAGAGTCCAAAGAGGGGCGGGGTCAGAGTCAGAAAATGGGTGTAGTCCAGACTAGGGTGGGGTCAGAGGTTTTTTTTTTAAAGGGGTGGAGTCCGAATCCAAAAAGGGGTGGAGTCAGAGTCCAAAAAGGGGTCAAAGACTAAAGTAAACAACCAACCTGAGTTGTCCTGGAGACCAGCTTCATTGGATAAATCCCTGAAAGAGAAAAAACAAAGTCATACTTTATACGTAGCTGAAAACATGGAATATGTGTGTTATGGTTTTGTGTGTGTGTTTGTTTGTTTGTGTGTGTGTGTGTGTGTTTGTTTGTTTGTGTGTGTGTGTTTGTTGGGGGTGTCAGTTACCACTCAGTGTGGTCGTCCAGGCCGAAGATGACCTTCATGGTAACGATGATGAGGGCGGCGGCCTGGACGTCGTACCGCGGCAGCGCGCGACGGGAAGAGGGGTCGAACGTGTGGAGCGTTTGATCTGCCATACCGGCGCGCTCCATCAGCCTGCAGACCCACAGGTGGAGCTCGTCTGACGGGCAGAAAAGCAAACCGCAGTCAGCAGTACTGTTAGTATCGTCAGTAGTACTGTTAGTATCATCAGTAGTACTGTTAGTATTGTCAGTAGTACTGTTAGTACTGTTAGTATCATCAGTAGTACTGTTAGTATCATCAGTAGTACTGTTAGTATCGTCAGTAGTACTGTTAGTATCATCAGTAGTACTGTTAGTATTATCAGTAGTATTGTTAGTATCGTCAGTAGTACTGTTAGTATCGTCAGTAGTACTGTTAGTATTATCAGTAGTACTGTTAGTACTGTTAGTATCATCAGTAGTACTGTTAATACTGTTAGTATCATCAGAAGTACTGTTAGTATCATCAGTAGTACTGTTAGTACTGTTAGTATCATCAGAAGTACTGTTAGTATCATCAGAAGTACTGTTAGTATCATCAGTAGTACTGTTAGTACTGTTAGTATCATCAGAAGTACTGTTAGTATCATCAGTAGTACTGTTACCGGGCAGGTTGGCGTCCATCAGGTATCGCAGGCTGAGCAGCGCTGGGTGCAACAGAGTCTGCCGGCTGATTGGAGGAAAAGCAGGAAGCTGCAGGAACAGACCGAGAGACTGAGCCTCCTTATGCACCAACTGGTGGGACGGGACGCTCTAAAGGAAACACGGAAACAAAGAGACAAAGAGACAGTTTCAAACTGGACCAAATTGCAAATTCAGAACTGACAACATTTAATAAACATCGTTTAATTACCGTCAAACTCAAACATTTGTGAACCATGTTTCTACTTCGTAGGAGTTGGATTTCTGACCTTTACGTTGAAGAGGCGCGCGTCTTTCCCGATGACCTTCATCTCCTTAGGAAGTTGTTCGTAGGCGTTCACATACGGGACGTGACCTTCTTTCACCAGTCTGAAAAACACACAACAGTCACAACGGGACCGTTTCCTGTCCCGAGACCGTTTCCTGTCCCGAGGCCGTTTCCTGTCCCGAGACCGTTTCCTGTCCTGAGGCCGTGGGTTACCTGAGCAGGTCGCTGAGCGTCAGCGCCTCGCGGCTCCACATCAGAGCCAGGTGGATCAGAGCCAGCGTCTTCTTCATGGTCATCAGACCGCGGCTCCGCCTCTGCCGGGGCATCAGGTAGGTGATGGCGTCCTCCGAGCCCGACCAGTCATTGAAACTCTCTGCAGAGGAGGAGGGGGGGATGTTAGATGCTACGATCTACAGTTGTTCCTGAACACCTCACTCAGAGACTAACAGTAGAAGTTACAATTTACCGATGTTCCCTAAATATTTCGATTGTAATATTATCCTCGTAAATGTTACAATTTACCAATGTTCCCTGAATGCCTCAAGTTGACTATCGGTAGACGCTACAATTTACGGATGTTCCTGAACACACCACTTAGAGGAAGTTGCAATTTACCAATGTTCCATAAACGCCTCACATGCTGACTATCGGTGGAGGCTACAATTTACGGATGTTCCATGAACGCCTCTGAGTGAAGCTGAAGTTCGTTCTTTGCGACGTCTCGGCTGTTTTAAAATCTTTGTTTGGACACGTTGACAGTCGGAGGAACATCTGACTGAATGTCGGCGTCTCCCCGGCGTACCTTCGCCGGAGCCGGCGTTGCTCGGCGGGTTCGACTCTCTGTCCGTCCCGCTGCACGACACCGCGGAGGACTCGGCCGCGCTGTCGGAGTCGGAGTTGCGGCCGCACTGAGGGAGAGAGGAGACGCAGAGTCAGCGAACGGGACGACGTTTGGATCCTTTCCAACCGACGGTGAAACAGAAGCAGGAGGCTGACCGCTCTGAAGGTGACTCTCCTCACGGGGTCGGAGGTGTACGCCTGCCGACTCGTCTGCAGGTAGCGTCTCCACAGAGGACGCAGGACGTCCTCCTGAAACACAGAGCGGCCGGCGGTCAGACGGCTTCAACGCGTCGTCGACGCCGCGGTCGAGAAGTAAAGACGAACCTTGAAGTGCGGCGCGACGCCGAGTCGGAGCAGAGCGTCCGCCTGGTTCTTCAGGATCATCTGGAAACCCTCGCAGATCGTCCACCGGTGACCGCGCTCTGAAAACGGAAACAAAAACATAAACAGGAATTTCAACTGTTTTTAATCTGAAAATATTCAGCTCAAGTTTTTTAGTTTCAGGGTTCAAACTCAGATTTTCACTGATAAACAATGTAGTTTAATAACCACCAATGAAAAACAGTCTCTTGGGTTAAAGACTAGTTGTAGGACTGGTTCTGGACTGGTTCTGGACTAAAAAAAAGATCCCATCCGCTGACTTTCCATGTCCGGAAGAGACTTTTTATAATTGCATGATATTCTCTGATTTCTTCACTGACCCGGCTTCTTGGTTCTCTGTCCTTTGCCGAGCGTTGAGACCCTGGTGGTCCCTCGCATGAAGGTCAGGTCCACCACCTCTTTGGTTCTCTGAGGACGTTCAGGCACGTTTTAAAACAGGCTCCAAAAAAACCCATTAAATCGCACAGTGGGAAGTGGAGAACGACACCGCCACCTGCTGACGGCCTGCGGTACTGCAGGCTTTAATCAGAGGTCACTGAGTTTAACATCTGTTTCCGTCACAGGATGGACGAAAGTCACATCAACTTTAAAAAGAACTCAGACAAAATAAACAATAAAACTAAAAGAAAGAAATGTAAAACAGTCAAAACAACGAGTGAAGACACAGCAGCAGCAAATGATCCGTCAAATAAAATCTTAACTTCGACTAATCTGGTGGTAAGTCATGACCCGATCTGGATCTTCAATATTTAAATAAAAACATTTCTGGAAAAGTTTTTTTTGTTTTTGCTTTTGGGAGGACACTCAGGGATGTTTAAGGCCTGCAGATCCCCCGCTGTTACCATGGTGATCTAGCCCTGGGGTCCAAGTCAGGTGGACGACCCCCATGCATGCTGTATTTTGTTGTTGTTATTGTTGTTTACCTCGATGACGTTGTGGCAGGACATGCAGTAGAACCGACCCTCCTCTGAAATGCCCCAGGCCACCGCCGAACACTGAGCACAGGGCTCCCTGTAGCCGGCCTGAAGACGAAGACACACACACACACACACACACACACACACACACACACAAAGGTAAAAATACATATAATTTTAGGATCTCAAATTGTTTTCTAGCTAAATATGATTATTAACTGAATATTTGGAGGTTTTAGTCGAACAAAACACAAAACCTAGACAAGACCTCTTTTTGATTTTACAGAATAATTATTAATTGAATTAACAGTTTAATCATAAGTTGCTGCTTGAGATCAAACACTGTGGTCTGTATCGATGAGAAAATAAGGCCTGAACTCCACCACTGAAATGATTTTATCACCACATTAATTTATCTACGGTTAATAATACTTATGATAAATAATTGAAACTACAACAATGCTTTTAGAATTTGAAAATATCGTTTGTAAATATCTTAAAGACAGACATCCACAAAATAAGTAACTTTGATAAGGTTTGGAAGATGAGCAGCACCTACAGCAGTCTACATTTCAAAATGGTTAATTCATCTTTTATTACAAATCATGAAGAGTTCCTAAGAGTTGCTTCACTTTCAGAGTTTTGATGAGAATTTCTGGGAAATTAAACGTCATATTTGGGGACCAGGCTGATTAAAGTCAGCAAAGGTGTTCATGCACGTTTTCTCAAAGTTTAACAGCTCGTAAATATCTGCCGATTATTAAATTGGCTGCTGCAGATTCGCCTCAACTTGTTAAAACGTGCTAAATAAACGTAATCGACTGAATTACGTGCAAAATATGAGAAAACCCAGATATTGTTGATGGAGTTTGGCGTTTGTCGACCCCGCTGACACCAACGCTCGCCCTTGTTATTTGCTACGTAACGTTCGTCAAAGCAGCAGACACGTGCGGCAGGATTTACCGTGTGCTCGTCGTCCATGGTGACGTAAAAACTACAGTCTCAAAATAAAGTTTTAAATTTTCTCCGCAGTTCGTCCTCGACAAAGATCCACATGGAGCTCCGGTGTTTGAGGAGCTGCTGCTGCTTTTTCTTCTTCTGCTGCTGCTTCTATGACTTCCGGCAGGCTTGAACTCCGCGGTCCTCTGCTGCCACCCGCAGTCTGCAGCATGAACTGCAACTTCTCCTCCTCCCTACAGTGGAAGTTGAAAAATGTTTTATATGTATATAAATATATATATAAATATATATATATAAATATATATATATATAAAAATATATATTGGACATGAATGCAACAGAGGTTTCTTCTCTATACATTTATATATATACATATATATATATAAATATATATGTATATATATAAATATAAATATATACACGAATGCAACAGAGGTTTCTTCTCTATATATTTATATATATATATATATATATATATATATATATATATATATATATATATATGTATTTATATATATATATATGTATTTATATATACATAATTTATTTATATAAAATACTTTAAAGAAGAAACCTTTCTATATCTATATCTATATCTATATATATAAAATTTATTTATATAAAATACTTTAAAGAAGAAACCTCTGCTGCATTCGTGTCCAATGGGAAGGTGCTCAATATATTGAAAAAATACAATGTGTAGCGCCACCATGAGGCCAGTCATGAAGACATTTTTGGCCGTGACTCTACTCATGAGGTAAAATAAAATAAATTAAAAAATAAGTAAATAAATCATAGTTGGACGGGAATCTCTCTGCTTTCAACTCCTTTTATCACATTCAAATAATCACATATTAATTGACTAAATATTATGAGTGGCCCTTGGGCCCCCATTGGTCTTTCTATCGGGCCCTGCCTGCACTATATGTCAAGAATAAATAAGTAAACAATGAAAATACACCTGCGATGGAAAATCAAAGAGTTTAAAGTCGCTTTCCTGTCGTGTTTCAGAGGTTTGTGGGAGTAAAAGCGGATTTGCATGAGATCAGAGGTTATAAATAGACCCGCCAGATGTCTCCGTGATTCGGTTACGTAACGCGGACAGCGGAGCGTCTTTTACCGTTTCTACTTTCTCCGGTTCAGTTTGAGTTTCCCATCGTGAAGCTCGGACTCCTGCTGGAAGAGGCACCTCCACTCTAAACTTCGGATTTTTGTTTCGGGAACCCCCGAGGAGTCACGAGCACGTCAAGCTCGCGACAACGTCAACATAGTGGGGGTTCGGGATTTTCAGAATAAAAGCTTTGTCCCTGAACTAATATTTACTTTAGTTCTTGATATTGACTTATATTATATTGTTCTATGGACACCCACGAACCATATGGCTGGAATTGGTAATAAATAAAATAATATATAAAAGTATACATTGTTAATACAAGAAAAAAAGAAAGAATGACATGTATGTATGTTCCAGTATTTAGATTCAAACATATTTATGCATTCAGTGTTTCCCCACTTACAATGGCACTACAACTGAACCTGGAAATACTGAGTAAATAAAATATATTCAACTATTTACAATAATCTACAGTTTTATTTAACTGCTCAACGTATTTTTTTATTATTTATGTATTTTTCATACAGCTGATTTAGTCTTTTTTTTTAAAGAATAATTTCTACACTTCATTATTTTTTTGTATTTAATCAAATTTATTTTATTTATAAATATATTTGTCACTGTATCTTTATTTCTGCCTTTATTTTCACTCATTTTATTTTCTTAAATCCTGATTCCAGCTCTTATGTTACTAAGGGTTTATTTATATATATATATATATATATATATATATATATATATATATATATATTTTTTTTTTTTTTTAACAAGTTGACTTTTCTTTGTTTTCGAATATTGATTACAACTATCGATTACACAATTACAGACGCTTTAACCCCCATGCTTTTACTGTGAAGGCCATTGGCCCACTTCCGGCCTACTTCCTTAGTTCTTCCCAGCTTTCCTCAACGGCTCTCGGTCTTCCTACTTCCGCGGACTGGAGGCGTTTTTCTTCTGCCTGTTTCTAACCACAACAGAGACTTCAGCTGGATGAGATTTTGTCCAACTTCCTCCAGGAAAGTGTTTTAAATGTGAAGTTTTTCACCCTAAAGTGTTGAATCTGATGCGGCGAGCAGCGAGCAGCGACCCGCATCGAGCTGGTTGAAGAGCCGTTGGTGGAAGCGGTCCAACATGAGGCGCCAGCTCCCTTTTTTAACCGTTTTCATCGCTTTAGCGGAGGCAGCCGTGTCCCCGGACTCAGACACGGCGGGACAGGAGTTCAGTAAGTGTTTAAAAGACCTTTTAAATCCCGCGTGTTTCCGTTCATGTCTGATTTGTCTGCTGAAGTCACCGCGGATAAAACAACGAGCGACTTCAGCGAGATGTTCATCGGTAGGAAAGTATGGAAGAACATGCATGCCACTTTTTCTTTAATAAAATACACCAAAATAGGTGAAAAGTTAGGAAGGAGCGAGTCAAAATGAACAAATAACAAAATATAGATTTGTGTTTTGATGTCAAAATAAGGATAAATCAATGTTTCAGTGACTCATAAGTGTAATTTAAATGAAAACAATGACCTCAAAAGTCTCAATTTGACCTTTAACACAAAGTTATGAGAAGTCTTAAACTCGTAAGGACTACTTACAATAATAAATAATTCACGTGATAGTAAATGTTAGCTAGAGAGTCACTAGTCACGTAAAAGTTCACATGTAGGAAGAAAATATGGGGAAACATTCCTGCCCAAAAAAATACAAATAAAACGATAGATGAAAAGTTGGAAATGATTAGTCAGAAAAGTGATCATAAACCACAATTCTTTGTTTCTGATTATTATGATTTACTAAATAAAATGACGAGTTCTTGGGTCAAAATCATCCTTTTTGTTACTTTCAAGGTACAATTATGAAAAATTGTGAGTCGTCATTTATTTGTAAATTATAATTATGTTAAAAGTTAAAACGTTGACTCAACGGTTGAATTTTGTTGTATTTCCTGGTTAAAACAGACTTCTGTACAAACAGATATCGGAGCTCAATTGAAAACATCCAGATAATGAAGTGTGTTGTTAAATGACTGGTTTGTCGAATGTGCGCCGAGTTGGTTTCAGGAAGTTGAACAGCACCTCGTCGGGCCGTGTTTTCCTCTCCAGCGTCTCTCAGGTCGATGCTGGACGACTTCGACGTGCTGCCGCTCGCCGGCCTGCAGACGCACTCCGTCCGCCGCCGCGACGTCCAAACTCAAACTCACGTGGAGAAGCTGCTCAGCTTCGCCGCCCTGCACAGGTCAGACGCCTCCGACATTTCCTACAGATCGCCTTCCTCTTTTTTTTCCTGTACGTAACCGCGTGAGCGCCCCCTGCAGGCACTTCCGACTGTACCTGAGGACCAACGACGAGCTCTTCACCGAGGACTTCCGAGCCGTGGTCGTGGACGGAGACGGACGAGAGCGCAGCGTCCCGGTCAACAGGCACAACTACTTCACCGGACACGTCATCGGTAACGGTTGTGTCTGATGACATCAGCTGGTGACGGTCAGAAATTCTTCTCGGAGGTTTCGGACGTCCCGGTTTCAGACTTCACGTTTTTCTGTCTCCCAGGGGAGGAAAACTCTCGCGTTCAGGCTCATATCGACGACCACGAGTTCTCGGCTCACATCCTGACCGACGAGGCGGAGTACAACATCGAGGTGAGATACGAATTAAAGCAGACTGACGTTTTTTTTTTTTTTTTTTCCTAAAACATCCCTTTAAATGTTCCCTCTGTTCTCCATCTTCAGCCTCTGTGGAGGTTCACGTCGGCGCCCCCCGATGGCCGTCTGCTGATCTACCGCTCGGAGGACATCCGGAACATCAGCCGACTGCACCGGCCGTCCGTCTGCGGCTACGTGACCTCCGACCCCAATCACATCCTGCCCGACGGCGTCAGAGCCGCCATGTCGGAGGACCGGGAGGACGAAGGTTTGTCAATGTTCGAGGGGCACTTCCTGTAGCTGCTAAATAAACAAACAAACAAACAAACAAACCTCTTCTGTGTGATGGACAGGTCCTAATCTGAACATAGAAGTTTGAATCTGAACGAAGGTGCTTTCTGAGCTTTAGATGTTAAAAAAGAGGATTTTATTTTTTAATTAATTTTTTTAAGAGCTTTCTAAAAGGAGCTTTTGATATAAAAACTAATCTTTTCATGTGGAAAAAACAAAAAAAGCTTTCCATGTGGAAAAAAGTTTTCAGTGTGAAAAAAAACAAAAACGAGTTGCCTGACAAGCTTTTGATAAAAAAAAAAAAAAAAAAAAAAAAAAAAATGGGGGGCTGTCAATGTCACAGGAGATTTTAATGTGACAATATAACTTTTATTGTGAAAAAAAGAGCTTTCCTCAGAGTGAAAACCAGCCTTCAACTAAAATGTGGTGAAACATCGGAACGTCACAAAGATCAACAAATTCAGTTGCGTTAATATTCGCAGTATGATAATGTAAACAGTAAACATACGAGAACATGGTTGGCCGCCTCAACAAATGAACTCTTAACGCTTTTATATCGCAATATTGTGACGCTTTGTTTAGTAGCGTGATAAATCCTGTGTTTTCTGTCTCGACCTGCTCAGAGTCGGTGCTCAGAGGCAAACGTCAGGTCCTCGACCACAAGAAGAACACCTGTCCTCTGCTGCTGGTGGCCGACCATCGCTTCTTCAAACACATGGGCCGGGAGGAGGAGAGCACCACCCTCAACTACCTGGTGAGACCCCCGGACGCACAGCGCTACTTAACCTCCTCCTCCTCCTCCTCCTCCTCCTCCTCCTCCTCCTGGTGACCGTAACCACCCCGGCTGTGTTTACAGATCGAACTGATTGATCGCGTGGACGACATCTACAGAAACACGTCATGGGACGATGAGTTCAGCGGTTACGGCGTCCAGATCCAGCAGGCGAGGACCCTATTTTTTCATTAGTTCCATTTCCTGTTCGTGTTTTAACTTCCTGTCTGCGTCTAAAATCTCATGTCCTGAATAAAATCAGAGTGGCGTAATCCTGGCGTGCGCAGTGATGTAAATGTAAACCTGTGGCTGCCGTCAGATCATTATAGAGAAGACTCCGACCGTCGTGGATCCTGGGAAAAGTCACTTCAACATGAGAGGAAGTCCAGTGAAGGGCAGAGACGTGTGGGACGTCAAGAAGCTGCTGGAGGTAACGGTGGACAGACTGCAGGCTAACGCTGGTCGCTACATTCTGCACTTGGGGTTTGTCGCCATCCCTGAACGTGGCGTCGCCTCTGAGGTCTCTGCTCGTCTGTCCCCTTGCAGCAGTTCAGCGTGGACATCGCAGAGAAAGCCTCCAATGTGTGCCTCGCTCACCTCTTCACCTACCAGGACTTCGACGAAGGCACTCTGGGTCTGGCCTACGTCGCCCCGTCCAAACCCGACATCGCCGGAGGTCTCTGCTCCAAAGGTCGGCCCTGCGGCTCCACCGCCTGCTGTACCTCTGGTTCCTGGGGGTAGATTTAAACAATGATCTCGGTGTTTATGTTCTCCAGGTTGTCCATCGTCCACAAACAAACAAGGAGTGATCTACCTCAACACAGGTCTCACCAGCACCAAGAACTACGGGAAGACCATCCTGACTAAGGTGGGCTGCTCACTTTGTTTTCTTGTTGACGGTGTTTCTCTGGAAGTTGGTCAGCTGCTGATGAATGAAATCCCTCCTCCCCCCTCAGTAAAATCAGCTAGTTGTCGTCTCCACAGGAAGCAGACCTGGTAACGACCCATGAGCTCGGACATAACTTCGGAGCGGAGCACGACCCGGACAACATCGCGTACTGCGCCCCCCGAGAGGACCAGGGGGGCAAGTACGTCATGTACCCCATCGCTGTGAGCGGAGACCACGTCAACAACAAGGTGCTGCTCCCGTTTCATCCTTTACATCAACATTAACCGATGGCGCTGTCGTAGGTCTCCTGTTGTCGTAGGTCTCCTGCTGTCGTAGGTCTCCTGTTGTCGTAGGTCTCCAGCTGTCGTAGGTCTCCTGCTGTCGTAGGTCTCCAGCTGTCGTAGGTCTCCAGCTGTCGTAGGTCTCCAGCTGTCGTAGGTCTCCTGCTGTCGTAGGTCTCCTGTTGTCGTAGGTCTCCAGCTGTCGTAGGTCTCCTGCTGTCGTAGGTCTCCAGCTGTCGTAGGTCTCCTGCTGTCGTAGGTCTCCTGCTGTCGTAGGTCTCCTGTTGTCGTAGGTCTCCAGCTGTCGTAGGTCTCCTGCTGTCGTAGGTCTCCAGCTGTCGTAGGTCTCCTGTTGTCGTAGGTCTCCAGCTGTCGTAGGTCTCCTGTTGTCGTAGGTCTCCTGTTGTCGTAGGTCTCCAGCTGTCGTAGGTCTCCTGCTGTCGTAGGTCTCCTGTTGTCGTAGGTCTCCAGCTGTCGTAGGTCTCCAGCTGTCGTAGGTCTCCAGCTGTCGTAGGTCTCCTGTTGTCGTAGGTCTCCTGTTGTTGTTGTAGGTCTCCTGTTGTCATAGGTCTCCTGTTGTTGTTGTAGGTCTCCTGTTGCTGTTGTAGGTCTCCTGTTGTCGTAGGTCTCCTGTTGTCGTAGGTCTGCTGTTGTCGTAGGTCTCCTGTTGTCGTAGGTCTCCTGCTGTCGTAGGTCTCCTGCTGTCGTAGGTCTCCAGCTGTCGTAGGTCTCCTGTTGTCGTAGGTCTCCAGCTGTCGTAGGTCTCCTGCTGTCGTAGGTCTCCTGTTGTCGTAGGTCTCCTGTTGTCGTAGGTCTCCAGCTGTCGTAGGTCTCCTGCTGTCGTAGGTCTCCAGCTGTCGTAGGTCTCCTGTTGTCGTAGGTCTCCTGTTGTCGTAGGTCTCCAGCTGTCGTAGGTCTCCTGCTGTCGTAGGTCTCCAGCTGTCGTAGGTCTCCTGTTGTCGTAGGTCTCCTGTTGTTGTTGTAGGTCTCCTGTTGTCATAGGTCTCCTGTTGTTGTTGTAGGTCTCCTGTTGCTGTTGTAGGTCTCCTGTTGCTGTTGTAGGTCTCCTGTTGTCGTAGGTCTCCTGTTGTCGTAGGTCTCCTGTTGTTGTTGTAGGTCTCCTGTTGTTGTTGTAGGTCTCCTGTTGCTGTTGTAGGTCTCCTGTTGTCGTAGGTCTCCTGCTGTCGTAGGTCTCCAGCTGTCGTAGGTCTCCTGTTGTCGTAGGTCTCCTGTTGCTGTTGTAGGTCTCCTGTTGTCGTAGGTCTCCTGTTGTCGTAGGTCTCCTGTTGCTGTTGTAGGTCTCCTGTTGTTGTTGTAGGTCTCCTGTTGCTGTTGTAGGTCTCCTGTTGTCGTAGGTCTCCTGCTGTCATAGGTCTCCAGCTGTCGTAGGTCTCCTGTTGTTGTCGATGAGTCCGATCTAAATGTGAAACACTGAATCCAGGATTGAATGAGTAAATCCCCCCGTGTGTGCAGCTCTTCTCCAACTGCAGTAAGCGGTCCATCGTGAAGCGTCTGAAGTGGAAAGCTCCGTCCTGCTTCAAAGAGAGGAACATCAACGTGTGCGGAAACTCCCGGGTGGAGCAGGGGGAGGAGTGTGACCCGGGACTGCTGCACATCAACTCGGACCGCTGCTGCACTACCGACTGCCGGCTGAGACACGGAGCTCAGTGCAGGTCAGCTGCTGGAGACACGAGTGGACAGAGACTGAACTGACGTGGTTGTCCCATGTTTACCATTTGTACCATGTGTTGGTGCCAAATGTTGGTCCCATTTTTCTACAAAGTTTGTCCAACGAATGTCCCGTGTTTGTCCCTTTTCTGTCCAAAGTTTGTCCCATTTGAGACCAAAGTTTGTCCAGTATTGGTCCAACGAATGTCCCTTGTTGTTCCTAAATTTGTCCAGTGTTTGTCCGGTGTTTGTCCAGTGTTTGTCCCGCCCTCAGCTTATCAACGGTCTCTGTCTTCAGTGACAGGAACAGTGCGTGCTGTAAGAAATGCCGATTTGAGTCCGAGGGTGAAGTCTGTCAGGAGCCCATCGACGCCACCTGTAAAGGACACTCCTACTGCACAGGTCAGCCTCAGGTCAAAGGTCAAACATCTGGGATTATCAGAGGTGGAACGTAACCCGAGAACATTTCCTCAACTTGATATCTAATTCTGTTCATAACTCAACCGGGAACAAATCCTGGATCGAAAATGGACCCGGCCAATTGAAACCCTCCCAAAAAACAGGAAAATGGAAGTAACGTCTGCTGCGTTTGTGTCGACAGGAAACAGCAGCGAGTGTCCTCCACCTGAAAACGCTCCCGATAAAACGGTGTGTCTGGACAGCGGGGAGTGTCTGAGCGGAGAGTGTATTCCTTTCTGTCAGGCCGTCCTGAAGCTGCCGCCCTGCGCCTGCAACGGTACGACGCTCAGCTGCTGTTCTGATCTAAATCACGTTAGCGTGAAAAAAACAAAAGTATAAAGGAGCTAACACGGAGCCCTGAGGAACGCCGTGAGTAAATATGGACGCTGTGGGTTTTATAATTTCAAAGCTCGGACCCACCAACTGAAGTTAACCGCTGAATGACTTCAAACGGCATCTGTACTATGGCAGAATTTCCAGTGATAATTGTTGGCTACGTTTTGCTAGCGTTGGCAGTGTTAGCTATCCTACGCTAATGTTAGCTAATGCTAATATGTTCCATAGAAATAGTTTTTTGCGACAAAGTGAAGTTGCATCTTCTACTACCATTGGTATTATTAGCTAACATTAGCTATCAGCAACGTTAACTAACAGTAACATGCTTTGCGGTAAATCGATAAATATTTCGGAAACTATAAATTTACAACCAAACAAAACAATAGCAATAGCTGCGGAAACGAGTCGGCCGTTTGGAGTCCTTAATTCCGTTTCCACGACTCGGGAAGAATAAAAATAGGAACGAAATTGTGCGACTGCATCCTTTATTTTATTTTTTCCCAGAAACCAACTCTTCGTGTAAAGTGTGCTGTCGAACTGGCGGCGGCGCCTGCGCCCCCTACCAGGACACCACGGGTAACTTCCTGTTCCTGCGGAAAGGCAAACCGTGCACCGTGGGCTTCTGCGACGGAGCGGTGAGACGAGCGCTCCATTAAAAAAAAAAAGAAAAGCTGAACACATTTGAACCTCCTGAGACGGACAGAGGTGGTGACCGTGTCCCCCGCGGTGTCTCTGCAGGGGAAGTGCATGAAGCAGGTGCAGGACGTGGTGGAGCGTCTGTGGGACTTCATCGACAAACTGGACATCAACACGTTCGGGAAGTTCCTGGCCGACAACATCGTGGGCTCGGTGGTGGCCTTCTCGCTGCTCTTCTGGGTTCCCTTCAGCATCCTGGTCCACTGTGTGGTGAGACCCGGCGCTGCGGCCGGTTCCTCGTGTTTTAGGGCTAAAATCACCTCCTTTAAGAAAACTGTTGGTTCGAATGACAGTCAGTACTTTTCCAGTTTCTTACTCTTCGTCTCCTCGTCCTTTCAGGACAAGAAGCTGGACCAGCAGTACGAACAG
Source organism: Embiotoca jacksoni (assembly GCF_022577435.1). NCBI lineage: Eukaryota > Metazoa > Chordata > Actinopteri > Embiotocidae > Embiotoca > Embiotoca jacksoni. The sequence continues at coordinate 812,384 of NW_027185408.1, forward strand.
ACCACCAAGTCTCTCTTCTTCCCCAGCGTGAGTAGAAACGCCGCGTCAGCAGAAATCAAAAGGCCCGAAACATTTAAAACAGATTAAGGATCTGTTCGAAGATCAGTTTCATTTAAATCTTTTTTTTTTTTTGGTCCCTTTAAGTGTACACTGACCGACTGGCTGTTTGTTTTTCCCAGAATGCCGAGCTCCTGAGCAGCCTGGAATCGGCGTCCGTTCGGATCTTCAAACCTCCGGCCTTCCCCACCGCCCCCCTCCGCTTCCAGTCCATCGGCCCCCAGCAGAGCAGCACCCCTCCGGTCCCCGTCCCCGACCCGGGCCCCGCCCCGGCGCCGGGTCCCACCCCGCCGCCTCTGGACAGCCCGCGCATGGCCACCATCCACGAGGACGCCAGCTTCGACTCCCACCTGGACGAGGAGGCCCTGGAGGAGGCGTTCGGGCGGCCGGCGGCAGCGGCGGCCGTCCGGCGCTCCTTCGAGGACCTGACGGAGAAAAGCGCGACGAGTCGCAGCGAGAAGGCGAAACTGTTCCGACTGCAGAGACAACATCAGATCGACAGCAAGGAGACGCAGTGCTGAGAGACGCAGCCAGCAGGGGGCGCTCTGCCGCAACGAAGACCGCCATGTTTTCAGAACCCGTCCGTCCGACCTTCAGTGTCCTCCAAGTCGTCCCGTTCCGTTCGTCCGACCAGATGTTTGTCCGTTCGTAAGAGTCCCGAGTTCAGGATCCGTCTGTCGATTCCAGACTCAAACATCTCCGATAAGATCCAGTCCCCTACTGTCCCACGCTCATGTCGGTCCCTGAACGCCCCGCACTTAAAAAAAAAAAAGAAGTTCAGCAGGAAGAACGAGTCGACGTTCTGGCCGAATCGGTCCGTTAAAACTCGTCCCGTTCGGTCCAGAAGGAACTTCGTCTTCTTGACTTTTACAGTCTCTTCCACTTGAAAAGTTCAAAGGTCAAAGAGCTGCAGGGACTCCGGTTTTCCCATCATGCAGTTCAATAAAACGTGTTTTGGACGTTTGTTAATAATCAGCAGCTTCATCGATCGTTCGCAGCTAAATCCAGCGAGATCGAGCTGCTGCGACGTCTCGCTGGGAATCGAACGCAACCGTGTTAGTGCCTTGCTCACCTGCTACGCCACACACACACACACACACACACACACACACGTACGTTATATATTCCTGTGAAGCCCATTGGTCTGTTTAATGACATCAGAGCTGCAGTCATCGATCCATCGATTGAAAGTCAACCAGCAGTTTTTATAAAATTTTATATTTTGAGTGAATTTTATATTTTTGGGTTCTTAAACACAACAACTCAATTGAAGTTGAAAAATTAGAGCAATACATAAAATAATATATAAAAATGAGCTCGGTTGTTTTTATTGTTGACAAAAGACTTAAATAAATTGAACCATCCGGGTTTAAAGACCGAAGTCGTGAAGCTTTAAAACCAAACGTCTTCGTTTCACACCGACTCTACGGGAGAAAATCAACTTGAGATTTTATGAAATCTGTTTATTTTTTTATCAGGTGTAACGTTGTTTTGTGTCATTTTAATTGAGAGCTGCTGTCAGAATCATTATTACATTAAAAATGACGATCAGTCGACGTGCCTTCTCTTCTTCGGTGGTGTTCAGATGTCAGTATTTTTCCTGCCGTGTGTTGCTCTACGCGGGCGACGCCCTGCTGTACGTTTGTGTTTATTGTGTGAAACTTCAGTCACTGTGATGTCAAATTAAATGTTTTCATTGTGAACAAACTGTTTTACTTCCTGATTTCATGTTTCAAGTCACTTTCGGGCACAAAAATACCCTAACGAGTAATACCACCAAAGACCACTAGGGGCTCGCTCCAAAAAACCCTCTGGCTCCAAAAAACTCCCTTTTAAAAAGAATCAGCTTCTCCTGCAACACAGTCAGTAAATATTTTTGAAAGTGGGCGGAGCATCGTGTCCTCGCGCTCGTTTATCCGAATGTAACGACGACGTGCGAGGATTCAGAATAAACCTGATTGATGTTCGAATCAGGAGGTAGATGATAAAACGGAGAAGACAGGAGTGACGTCAAATCTCGACAAACTGTTTATTTCCAACATAAAAAAAAATATTCATCACGTTGCCGTGACAACGGTTTCATAGTAAATCAGTAGAAAAGCGTCTCCTCAGGAATCACAGTCTCTGAAATAAACCTCCTCAGCCGGTGGACAGGTGTGTCTGACACTAGGCCGACGCCCCGTCCCGCCCCCCCCCCCCCACACTCCACTGTGAGATCACAGTGGGCGTGGTCAGTCAGAAGGTCGGGCTGAGGGCGTCGTAGAGCCGATGGATGGCGACCTCAACCATCTCCCTCAGCGACTCGTCCTCCACACACGTCACCGACTGCAGAGCAACACACACACACGCACACACACACACACACACACTTTATAACGTGTCGTTTACAGACGTGAAGAACTGATCTTCATCACGAAATACTGAAAATTATTCCAACGTTAATGTTGTTAAAATACAATTTCGACGAAATAAGCGCTCCGATCGTTTAATCCAACGTGGTTTCATCACATTCAGGAAGTCTGACTCCGCCCACTTGTTGTACTCACCCGGGTCTCCGGGTCGACGAACGCCGTGGCGCCGTCCACCGTCACGCTCAGGTTTTTATCGTCTTTGAAATTCACGCAGTCCTCCCCGAACATGTCGCTGCAACACGACAGACCACACGTTATTCTCTGGCGATGACTTTTATTTTGAAAATCTCTGCAGAAATACTTCAAACATGTTGTGTGTGTGTGTGTGTGTGTGTGTGTGTGTGTGTGTGTGTGTGTGTGTGATGCACTCACTGCAGCATGAGTTCCAGCCGCTCGATAAACACCTCCATGTCGAAGGGTTCCCTCCGGCTCTCCATGACTGAAACCAACAAACATACAGAGGTTTACAAGCTATCCGGTCAGTGAACGTCTCACTGCAGGCTGTCGTGCTGCGTTTACTGACGCTTCTGGGCGTTGGGGTTAGACTGGACCTCCAGGACCACCGTGGTGACGGCGTCGGCGTACATGTCGTTGAGCGGGTTGGCGATCCACTAAAAACCAAAAGTGAGTCATCGTCAAATACATTTTTCTCGATCAGCTGATTGATGTATCGTTGCAGCGCAAAACCAATCATTAAAATGAATCAATAAAATGAATCAATAAATCACGATGGTGTCTGACCTCCAGCTGCACGGTTCCAGCTTCATGAACCAGCGTGATGTTCTTAAAGATCTTCACTGTGATCTTGTCACTTCCCTCCACCTGCTCCACGTCGCCTGGAAACACACACACACACACACACACACACACACACACACACACGAGTTATACAGAATCCAGGTGAGTTCAGGTGAGTTCAGGTGAGTCCAGGTGAGTCCAGGTGGTTTCTTACCTGCGAGGCTTCGCAGCTGGCTGACCAGCAGGGAGATCGGTCCGGTGTACGGGATGACCTGAGCCTGCGTCACGGTGCCCATACACAGATCTGTGTAGTCTGAGCAAACAAGAGGAGGAAACAGTCAGGAACCTGAACACAACACACGGGGATGCGTTCAAGGACAACGAAACGTAGGAAAAAAAACCCAGTCAGGAGCGTCTGTCTGTTAATTAAATAACACACTAATACACACACACACACACACACACACACACACACACACACACACACACACACACACACACACACACAGTAACTGACCGGAGAGGTCGGAGGGCGTCAGGATGTGATAGTTGAAGTCTCTTTTGACGAGGATCCCGGAGACCCTCTGACCCTGAATGCACTTCCTGTCGGCCAGGGTGCCCATCACCTGCAGCAAAGCATGCTGGGAGTTACTGGCGGCCGTCAGACTAAAAACACAGGTGAGGTTTTTTTTTTGTCTTTGCGCGGATTCGTACGAACCTTCGCCAGCTTCTCTCCTCTGAAGTTGAGCGTGACGGCCTCGGTGTTTCTCGGGTTGTGGACTTCGATGTGAACCTCGTCGTTGTCTTCGTACTCGCGGATCAGAGCCGCCTTCAGACGGGCCATCTCGTTCTGCTCGCCGTGGACCAGAATCTGCAGACGCAGGACCGCACGAACATCGGTACATCCAGTCAGTGTTTGAACCTCAGCGGTTCATCTCAGACAGACTCGGTGATCAGTTATCATCTGTTCATCGTACGGACGTGTGTGTGTGTGTGTGTGTGTGTGTGTGTGTGTGTGTGTGTGTGTCGGTCATGTGATTACCACGTGAGGAGGTTTGAGGGCTCTGATGAACTCGCTGGTCTGCTGGTAGTCGGTGTGAGCGGAGAACGAGATGTAGTCCACCGACATCTTCAGAGGAAGCTTCTGACCCGACATGGTGTTTATCTCGTCGGGCTCCGTCATGATGTGCTGGAACAAACACGGTTTTCACAGAGTGACCTGAAGGGGGCGCTGTTGTAGTTCACATTGTGACCTAGGCGGGTAAAAGGCGGAGAAGGTTTTTTTGCCGTGGCGTTTGGCGCTCACCTTGGCGAGCGTTCCCTCCACGCAGTACCCGGCGATGATGACTCCGTTCCTCTTGTCGGTGCACCAGCTCTCGAACAGCTCTCTGGACAGGCCGCTCTGCATCATACCCGGAGACGCCATCACCACGCTGGGGCCGATGTCGTCGAAGTGGTCCATGCTCTGACGGCGCAGGGACACCGGGGTCATTAAAACAACAACAACATACCGAGGTGTCTAACCAGGGGCGGCCTGCAGAGGGCGCTCACCGACCTTGAGGTTGCTGATGTGCTTGAAGACGAAGGGGTTGTTGATGTTGATGGCCTTCCGGATCTTGTCGTTCATGGCGTTGATGTAGGTTTGGTAGACGGCCATGCACTTCCTGGCCAGGGAGGAGGCGTAGTAGATGGGGATGTCGTGGAGCTCCGGGTGGTTCTGCCAGTACTCGTCTGGTACAAACGCACACACACGGAGAACACACTTCGTAAAGGTTTCTAAAGACGAGCGGGGGGAGATGGAGGGGGGTGTGTGTTTGTGAATTAGCGTGAAGAAGACATCTTGTTATTTTGGAGCCACATTTGCTACGCCCCGCCCACCGATAGCAGAAACCTGGCCACCACTGGCCTGTCAATCAAGAAGACACGCCCACAAAATCTACCGTTTTTTTTCTTTAGGTCTAATTTCTAATTAATGACGCGATTCTTGTCCAGAACACCGATCAGAAGGAGTTTATCTAATGAACCAATAATCACTTAATCATTTACTGACTTGATGCTTTTTCAATGGGAGTCTATTGGAGACGGAGGGTTTTTGGAGCCTCCAACGTTAAATCCGACGTGAAATGACTCTGAAGGACCGACGTGAACAATGTTTTTGTTCTTATTTCTTTTTAAGTTTCAAACATTATCGTCATCGCAAAAACGACCTTCGTCCGTCTCAGCTTCTCCGTCAAATTCATTCACGGCTTCAAAATGCGGAAAACACTTTGGCGTTGAATCCTCACCGAGGATGAGCAGCAGCTCTTGGGCTCGTCCCAGCGCGAAGACGGGGATCAGGCAGCGGCCCTCCCGGTTCACGATGTCGTGGACGGTGTTACAGAAGCGAGCCTCTCTCTCCTCTCGCTTCTCGTGGATGTGCGTCCCGTACGTCGACTCCTGGCGGACACAAAATGGAGCCTCGTTTGTTTTCGAAGTCCGTTTGGAGTCGTTCTGATTGTGTCTGAAAAGCGCGGATGAACTCACGGTGATGAGGATGTCCGGTTTCACGCTGGGGATCTCGGCCGCCATCAGATGTCGGTCCTCCTGACGGGAGAAGTCGCCCGTGTACAGCAACTGCACGAATAATAAGAAAGACGCAGTCAACGGAAACGTCACACTTTCCTGTTTTAGAGTCGTCGGTAACTGTGAGGAGGAACCGGAGCGGCCGGTCGGACCGACGGACCTTCACGCCGGCGATCTCGATCATGAACATGGCGGCTCCGAGGACGTGTCCGGCGTGGTAGCACCAGAACTTGATGCCGGCCACCTCCTTCACCTCGTGGAAGTTGATGGTCTCGATCTTCTCCATGCTGTCCTCCAGGTCCGTCTCCGTGTACAGCATGTCGTCCGCCGAGATGTTGCTGCAACGCACAACACACACTGAAATACACAGCGAGGGACGTACACACAAGACGAACTCGGACGTAGTCCTACTGACTCGGACGTAGCCCTACCTGACTCGGACGTAGTCCTACCTGACTCGGACGTAGTCCTACCTGACTCGGACGTAGTCCTACTGACTCGGACGTAGCCCTACTGACTCGGACGTAGTCCTACCCGACTCGGACGTAGTCCTACCAGACTCGGACGTAGTCCTACTGACTCGGACGTAGCCCTACTGACTCGGACGTAGTCCTACCCGACTCGGACGTAGTCCTACCAGACTCGGACGTAGCCCTACCTGACTCGGACGTCGTCCTACTGACTCGGACGTCGTCCTACTGACTCGGACGTAGCCCTACCCGACTCGGACGTAGTCCTACCTGACTTTGACGTAGTCGGACAGCAGCCAGCGGTAGATGGCCTTGGTGGCGTGTGTCATGAAGGTCCGTCCTTTAAAGCTGGTCTTCTGCAGGAACCAGGGCAGCGCTCCACAGTGGTCCAAGTGGAAGCTGGTGGAGGAGGCTCATAATGAACTTCTGCATCGCATTGTCTTATTTATGTATTATCATCATCATCATCATCATCATCACTGCAGGCAATCAGTGACCGAGTGTCTGAACTTACTGGCTGATGAGCAGCAGGTCGACCTCAGCCGGATCAATCAGGTCGATGTACGGCAGAGCGTCCATCCCCTCCAGACCAGGATGGATCCCACAGTCCAACTAACCACGAGAAACACACACACACACACACACACACACACACACACACACACTTTACACACTGAGCTTTAATGTTTACGGTTGATGTGTTGAACAACACAAAGGCGGCGTTACCATGATCTTTCGTCCCTTGAACTCCAGGATGATGCAGGATCGTCCCACCTCCTGACCGGCACCACTGCTCACACACACACACACACACACACACACACACACACACACACAGAAAACCATTACTTCCGTGTCCAACTATAATAATAACAACTGTAGCTGCCGGAACAAGTTTCCAACCAGATTCACACCAAACTCCAGACAAAAATTACACAATTTTAAAATCTTTGGACATTAGAAGAACCTGGCAGAGTGGGTCACGTGACTTATGAGATTTACAATTGTATATCGACGCCTTTGAAAGCCACATGTACTTTAAACACGTTTAAAACATTCTTAAATACGTGCTTTTTGGTGCCGATTTGGAAAGTCGCTTCCGCTTCAAATAACCGTGAAACTGCGTATTTAATTGTGCGTTTGCGCTTGTTCATAAGAGCGCGCAACTAAAAACCGTGTGTTTGTGAATGGAGTCCGTTATGGGAGCAGCTCGCGGATAAAAGCAGCTAAAAGTTCGTGTTTAAACTCACAGCGGGCGGATGAGCAGCTGGTCGCTCTCCTCCGCAGGAACCGTCACAACATCCGGCTTCCGTTTAGCTGCCATGTTTACTTCGATAAACCGGACAAACAATCAAACAAACAAACAAGGATACTGATTCATAACTCCGTTGGTTAGCCGCTTCGCGTGTAGCCACAGGTTTTTGCTATGCGTCACTTCCGGTGCCTGCTGAAAACTCCCCGTGTAGCACGACATGTCGTACCGTTGGTTCCACCTCTCATCAAAAATGTATACAAACAATAAATAATTATGTTTAATTTTTTAATTCAGTTTTATAGTATGATTTTAATTACAAATACAAATGTATTTTTTTATTTATATGCTGCACAATAATTTTTTTTCAACATATTAAAATGTATTTTAATGTCTGTGGCAATTTTGGTTGCATTTGAATAAATATTTGTGGACGGTGGAGTTATAGGTTGTAGTGAGCCAAAATATTTGTCACAATGCAGACCATCACCTGTGAAGACTGGTGACAGTAGTTAGCACTGCTGCCTCTCAGCCAGAAGTTTTGGGGTTCGATCCCCCCCTTTGTCATGACTTAGAAAAAAAAATTGTGTCATTTTTGACTTTGAAAATGCAGGTCATTTTTTGAACATGGCATTGCATGACTTTTGGGTCACTTTTTGACCGCCACGGGCACACCGATCGATGAAAACAAATTATGTTGATAACTTTTAATTCCAAACATGTTAAGAGGGCACAGACTAAATTTCAAGTCGGTCAGACAAAATCATCCAAATTATGAAAAAAAAAAAACTGCAGCAAAAAGTCACCTAAAAGTCATTTTTGGGTCACTTTTTGACGACTCCGCAAAAATACGACATTTTCCGCCGGGAGAGATGTGTGCACCAACAAACGAGTTTTTGAATATGATCAAGCCTCCAAAAACACAGTTGTTTATGAAGAATAACAATAATGCAGAATAATAATTCCTTGAAGAACAATAGGGCTTTCTCACCATTGGTGCTTGGACCCTAGAAACAATACTTACATGAAGAAATTTCTCTAATCTAATAATAGTTATTAATCTTAACATTAATAGCGTTCTAATTTTAACTACATTTTAAAAAACACAAACTTAATTGTCACACTTTTATTTAGCATTTTGTGTCACTTGCATTGATTATTTTTATTTGTTTTATTTCTATTGTTTTATGTATGTTTTTAAATTACAACAACTAATTTTGGGGTAAGAGAATATGAGAAATGCTGAAACGTGCTTTTCTAATATCTGATAAACTGGGAAAACAGTTTTAAAATTGTCAAGACCAACAATTTTGCAGCCACATTGTAAGAAGTGAAGAACGGAGGGAGAAAAATTAGTGGGTTCTCTCCGGGTTCTCCGGCTTCCTCCCATCATCCAAAAACATGCACCTCAGGTCAGGTTACCTGGCGCCGCGCTAGTGGCAGCCTGCTGCAGCATCTCCCCCCTGAGAGCCCCCTGCTGTAGTGAAGACATTTCCCCTCCGGGATTAATAAAGTGAAATAAAAATTTTTTTTAAAAATGCAGGAAAATATTCAGGGTGGAAAGGTAAAAAAAAAAAAAAAGTAAGGAAAGAAAATGCAGAGAAATGAAAAGAAAGGTCAAAAATGTGAAGAGCAACATAAAAAAAAAAAAAAAAAAAAACAGACAAACTATTCGAGGTGTTTTTCTTTCTTTTAGTAAAGTGAGGATAGTCAAATTTAATGGGACATTCATACTTTGATTGCAAATGAAACCTCACACCTACAATTTCCCTGCAACCCTTCAGACAACATGTCACAATAATAAGAATAATTTCCATCCATTAAAAACTGGACTCAGACGTTCGTCCGGAGACCTTTTAGAATCAGAAACAGTATTATTCAGCAGCAGACGTCATTTCTATTAGTCTCTAACTGTTTCACAATATAATCTAGACGGCCAAAAATATGTGGACGGCCTCCACTCTCCTGGTTTCACTCTTTCCAGCGGAAGTTGAACAAATCCAACCGTTCTTCCCGAAAGGTGTCGGACGCCTGTTGAGGTCAAGTTCTTCCACAGAAAAATTGGGAAATGCATTTCTTTACGGGACCGGAAACAAACACGCAATAAAGCTGTTGTGTAAAAATATCACTGTATTTGTTGGACATTTAAGATTTTGCATTTATTGGAAGTGGAAGGTTTTCGTTCTCTCTGCGACTTTCAGCTACAAAGTCAACACACGGCCACATATTTATATTTTCAGCTATCCAACCTTTCGGGCATCTATTTTATTATATATCAAAAATACTCTGCCGAAGAAATATGTCTAACTATGTGTGTGAAGTTATAGAAAGACGCTAACGACAAGCTATTAAAGTCCCCTGGTTGTTGACTGTAAAGGAAAATGAATATATTTCGACGAGGTGACAATTTGGTTCTTCAGTTTGTTGTGAATTATAAATGTGTTTTTTGGTATTGTGTGATTTCTTTGGTAAAGACATAAAAATGCAATAGTTTGCGTCGAGCCTGAAAGCTTGAACCTTCACTATCCGCCTGTAGAGGACCTGGAGCTCCACATGTCCACATACTTTTGGCCAAATATCTGCTGCATATTGTGTATCACGCCGTTCTTACTCTTTATTGAGGAGAAATATTCTGATTCATTTAATTTCATCGTCTGCTGCATAATTTTTAAGAACATTTCTAACATTTGTATGTTTGGAAACATGGAGATCTCCGCTAACATTTAGAAAAAGAGTTCTCTTGAGTTTGAACATGTGAGGAAGCGTCCTGCAGGGTTCAGCGCTCACGTCCTCGATGTTTAAAGATCAGGAAGGAAAAGTTGGACTCGGTGGAACAAACTTCCGTGTTTTGTTTCGGCTTCGTTTGGATGTCGGGTTCTCAGGTCGGGCTGGAGTCTCCCCGGAGACGCCAGGACATCTTTGTCCTGCATGTTTTACAGCGCTCGCACCGACTTGCTGCTGCAGAACAGGACGGACGGCGCTGGATGAAGTCCAGTCGAGTCCGGTCACTCTGTAGGGAAGTGAACGAAGGTGATGGGAAACGCTCCCTTTCTGCTCGGCTCTGCTTCGATGTAGCCGACCTGAAACACAGAAGACAGTAAAACCTGACAAACTGCACCCTAGCAACAACTTAGCAACCACCTGTTTACTGCCCCCATCAGATGCAGAGAGGCGTTTTTCCTGTGTCGGGAGGTTTTCCTTCACTCACCGACCAGTCGCTGTCCTCGTCCCTCTCCACCACGATCACCTCCCCCTCGCGGAACGTCAGCTCGTCTGGATTATCAGCTGTACAGTTGTAGATGGCCCTCACCCTCTGAGGCCTCTGCTTCTGCACACACGAGTTATACTGATTACATTACATTACATTGACGCTTTTATCCAAAGCGACTTACAGCACACTGATGGTTCACCATCGGGAGCAATTTTAGGGTTCAGTGTCTTGCTCAAGGACACTTAGGCATGTGGACAGGAGGAGCTGGGATTGAACCACCAACCTTCGATGAGTGTGCAACCCACTCTACCGACTGAGCTACAGCCTCCCTGATTAAAGGTTGAACCAAGCTGCATGAGGAGAAAGAGAAGACAGCCGGACCGGGCTGCTTAAAGACTTACGGAGAAGGTGGTTCTGGGTTTGGGTGTTGGAGGATTTGGACTTTGAGGGGATCTGGAGTGACAACCTGCAACGGAGAACAAGAACTTCAGGATGATGGAAAAAAAAAAAAAAAAAAAAAAGTGATTTGTTTACGACGCGGTGACTTAAAAGACCGATCGCCGTCGAGCTCGACAGAAATAATGTTTTCATGCTCACCACGGCAGTCGTTTCTCTTTTTTACTCTCATTAAAGTCAACGCATGTGTGTGTGTGTGCGTGTGTGTGTACCTCGTTTGTCCATAGATGCCATTCTGACCGGAGGTCTCTGAGGAGGACGTTTCACTGATCTGAAATCAGAATGAATAAAGTCAAAAAGGTCCAGTTGGAGTTATTCCAAACAGAATCAAATCTGACCAATACAGAGCAGGTACCGACCAGTTCTGACTAGTTCTGACCAGTTCTGACCAGTTCTGACTAGTTCTGACCAGTTCTGACCAGTTCTGACCAGTTCTGACCAGTACATCCGGTACCTACACAGTGGGAGACTTGGGGGACTTGGGTCCCGGTGGTCTGCTGCTCTGGTGGCTGGGCACGGGTGGAGGGAGGGGCGGAGCTTTGTAGTGGGGTGCTGGTGGGATGGAGGGTGCTGGTGGGACTGGAGGTACTAGGGGGGCAGAGGGGAGTCCTGATGGTAGGGGAGGCAGAGGAGGGAGGGGGGTGTTCTTGGCTGACTTGGTCTCTAACATGCTGGACCTCTTGTTGACGGGAGGAGGAGGAGGAGGAGCCACTGGGAGCACTGGGGGAGCAAGAGACGAGAAAATAATTCTACGACAAAGAGACAAAACAACAAAGACACAAAACAAACCACAAAGAGACGAAACAACAGAAGACAGAGAGAGTTTGTCTCCTCATAACGGTGTTAGCTGTTTTACTTCGTCGTGGCAGCTTGGAGCTGACAGGAAGTGACACTCACCGTATATGGAGGAGTTCCTCTCGGGGGTTTGAGGGTTGGGGGGGTCGGAGGACGAACGCTGTCGTCCCACTGTTTCCATGGCAGCGGTTTTACTGTGACCTAATCCTGCAGGGACACGCAACACGGCCGAGTTTAAGTTCCTCAATCACAGTTAAAAGCTGCCACACCCTTCATTTTAAAATGTACACGACAAAACGCCTCCCCGATGACCTCTGACCTCTGTTTGGCACTCTGGGGGGCAGCGGGGGCGTCGGCCCCGGCGTCGGCAGGTTCAGGTCCAGCATGGTGCCGTAGGTCTCGTTGGTGATCATGGAGCTGGGGATCGGAGGCCTCTGTTTGTCCCGCGCCAGGAAGGCGGCGTCCCGGGCCAGCGCCGCCAGGTTGGGCTGCATGAGGGCGCTGCCGGGCACGAAGCAGCTGACCGGGCGCTCCTCCCGCCGGTTCGGGATGGGCTGCACAGGAAAAAACCACACGGGTACATCAGGAACGCCGGGGGGCGGAGCTTAACAGAGGACGTCTTCGTCGCACGAAACCAGCCCCACACACACCTTGTCCTCCATCTCGTCCTCGCTCTCGTCCAGGTCCTCGTTTTGGAGACGCCACTCGTACTCGACGTGAACGTGGACATTGAACTTCCCCGTCTGAGCCTGAGTCAGCTGGAACACAACGGCGAGATGCGTTACCAGACTTTTCCTGCACAGACACGCCGACGGTGAGACAATAACTGACTTAGCTTAGCCTAGCGTAGCTTTGTTTATCATAGCTTTGGTTAAATTAGTCAGTTTAAATGTTTTTAGTTTTTTTTACTTTACTGCTAAAAGTTTTGGTGTCATTCTGGTTGACTGGTTGATAAACAGCACAGTGCTAGTTTTGACTTAACGTAGCCTAGCCTAGCTTTAGCTTATTTTACTTTAGAGAGACAGGACTTCATATTTTTAATTTATCTTTTGCTGCATGTATAAAACGTGAAATCCAAAAACCGACAGTAGCTTCAGTGCTAACGAGAGAACAGAGAGCTCAGAGTTTATTTTCTGTAAACTGGCCTACACGTTAAAAGTCTCACCAGTTCTTCACACTCAGTGTGTCGCAGACGTTTCGCGATGTCCAACGCCGTCTCTCCCGCTTCGTTTGCTGTGGGGACAAATGGAAACGGAAACATTTTGAGAAACGACTAAATCTGCACGTCCAGATCTCTTCTAATCTTTAAATTGACCATATTAATGATTCAGGAGCAGAAAAAGTATCAATATTACAGATGCAATAAAACTATTGATTTTTTTGGTGTGTAAGTAAATTAAGTTTGTTTTAGAGGCACCCACAGGATTATAATATATATCAGAGCTTTGTGTGTAAAACTGACTGATATTTGAATGGAGTTTGGTGGAGATTGATCTTAGCTAAGGAAATACATCACTGATCATTATCGGTGTTCCCCTGCAGCTAACTGGTGTTAAATTCGCAGATATTTGAATGGAGTTTGGTCATTTAAATTAAAAGTATTCATCACGTCTACATCAGGAAACCGGAATCTACTCCGTAAAACGCCGTCTCCACCCTGACGGTGTTAGCGGATGTTTAAATGCTCCTGCTCTTACTGTTGGACACTGAAGCTTTTCCTCTCAGCAGCAGTTTGAGACACTCGCTGTTGTCCGTCAGGCAGCAGTAATGCAGCGCCGTGCTTCCTCTGGCCGTCTGCTTGTCCAGGTTACCACTGAAACACACGCCCGCTCATTACGACACATGCGAGGACGGACGGGCCCGTATGGAGACGGGGACGATGTTCAGCCGTTACCTGTTCTGGGCCAGGAAGTCGACGATGTGGAGCGAGTTTCTGTCGACCATTCGGACCGCCAGGTGGAGCACCGTCTCTCCAGGTTCCTGATAAAAAACAATGAACAAAACAATGCATCGAGGGAAGTCCATGGAAGCATCACTGAACGGTCCGAAGCGGGCGAAGGTACATAGGCCGAACATTTGTGGTTGGAAATCGTCAGTCAGAAGACCACAAATACGAGCAGAAAGTCTCTGAGACTGCTCGTGCTGCGTACGAATTTTAGGCTCGTCAGCTTTGCCAACTGTTTGCTAGCGTTGTCGGCGGTTTGTTAACTTGAGTTTAGCTATTAAGAGGTTTTTTTGTTTTTTTTATAAAGCAAAATTAGCTGTTCGTTAGCTTTATTAGCTGGTTGTCAGATTGCCAACACCGAGGTTTTGAGGTGTCTGATGGGAAAAACACTCGCCCGCCCAAAATCACTGCAAACCACCTGAACTGTGGCGCCGTGGCAACACGACAACACGCCTGCTCACAAGCAACAGGAGCAGTCTTGGAACTTACTGATGCACCTTCGGGTTAGTAATGTGCGCTCGTACGTGTTCGTTGGGCTGCAGGCTGGTCTCCATCAGGTCCACCCCCTCCGCGTACACCTGGATGAGAGACAGGATGTCTCTGCTTCTGACGGCCTCGTACAGAACCTGCAGTCTGGACGCGGCGTCGGCACACCGTCGCCGGGCGAAACGCTTCTCCGTGTACTTGGCCGTGATGTAGTCCTTCCTCATCTGCCTGGAAGACAGAGACATCGAGTTCCTAACACATCCTCTCAATCCTGCCTGCCTTCGCATCGTGTCTCTGAAAACCACCTACATGTCGCTGCTCGGATCCGGTTTGGTGACGTTTTGCGCCGCCAGGTCCGCCTCCATGATCTCGTTGAAGCTGGCGTTGCCGACGTTCTTTGCCAACTAAAACACAACAACAGCACAAAGAAGAAGCAAACACATCTTCCCGTTTCCTGCTTCGAGTGGCGAAAGCCTGTTTGGACATTTAACGCCGTCCAACACGACAGAGCTGCAGACAAAAAAAAAACAGTCTGAACTGCCTCGACGCTCTGATTTACGTGACTCCTCTGGGGACAGTGAAGGGGACTCACCAGCAGCTCAGAGGTTCCCAGGACGTCCAGGTCCAAACTCTGGATCCTGGAGTAGTGGACCCCCATCTCCCTGTGGATCCCAGAACACTCGATGCAGATCAGCACCCCGAGGTTCGTGGACAGCCAGGTGGGACCTGATTGGTGGGAAAGTATCACATTATTAATGGATCACCGGCTACAAGAAGCTGACCGAGCAAATGAGGTTGCCGAGGCCTCTAATGGATCGGGTCAGTCGGGTCGGACCTTTCAATGGATCGGATGTAGAATTCAAAAGTTGCTAAAAGTTATTCAAAAGTTTGTGACCAGTGGTAATAGTACAAGCAGTAGTACCGGTAGGAATAGTACAAGCAGTAGTACCAGTAGGAGTAGTACAAGCAGTAGTACCAGTGGGAGTAGTACAAGCAGTAGTACCGGTAGGAATAGTATAAGCAGTAGTACAAGCAGTAGTACCGGTGGGAGTAGTACAAGTAGTAGTACCGGTAGGAGTAGTACAAGCAGGAGTACCAGCGGGAGTAGTACAAGCAGTAGTACCAGTGGGAATAGTACAAGCAGTAGTACCAGTGGGAGTAGTACAAGCAGTAGTACCAGTGGTAGTTTCAGGTGCAGCATTAGCAACAGTTGAAGTTGTGGAATCGGTGTAACTGCGGTACTAGCAGTAGTAACGCTGACCTGCGGCTCCACAGTCGCAGCAGCCGTCGTTGCCGCTCATCCTCTTCACCTCTCCTACGATGGCTTTGGTCAGCTCCTGGACGATGTTGTTCTCTCCTTCGTCCTGGTCGCCTTTGAACGCCTTGTTCAGCGCCTCCTCTTTACTGTTCTGCAGCACCGACACCCAGCTGAAAGACACCGACTATGAGAGCTCACGCCAACACACCAACCGTCCAAGGACACGCCAACCGTCCAAGGACACACGCCAACCGTCCAAGGACACACCAACCGTCCAAGGACACACGCCAACCGTCCAAGGACACACCAACCATCAGAGGACACACCAACCGCCCAAGGACACACCAACACACCAACCATCAGAGGACACACCAGCCGCCCAAGGACACACCAACACACCAACCATCAGAGGACACACCAACCATCAGAGGACACACCAACCATCAGAGGACAAACTGTTACACCAACAAGTGAGCGGCTGAGGGAACACCTGCTGCTACTTACACCTGACACTCTGCCTCGTCCTCCGCCTGGAAGTGATAGGTTCGGTCGTCTGAGGGAGCGGGGGAGGGGGAGGACACAGACAGGAAGCAGATCAGATAAAAGCGTGCAGGGCTCGTTGTATTTCGACATGCGAGCAGGACGAATCTGCAGCGTACGTGAGAACAGGTCGAAGCTCTTCTTCTCGTCGGGATTCCTCTTCACCTGGCAGGTGAGCAGGTTGAGTTTGGCCGGAGGTCTGTTCGCCTGCGAGACAACGAGCAGGGAGGAAGGTGAGAGGACACCTGTTTTTTGAAACGGAATGCAACCACAGTACTGATGCTGGATTTCAGGTATATTTGGTACAGAAGTTCGTGTTCCCCAGATGATGAACCATAAGTATAGTTTATTAAAATAGCATCCGGAGCTAAATTACCGTAAGGCTTTACCTTTGATCAACATCACAATTAAAGTCCTGTTAGCAGCAGCTACTAAAACATAACTCGGAAATTTGGACTTTCCTGCTCCATATAGTGAAAACAAAACAAATTACCAGCAAAAAGTTCCTTTTGATTCTGAAAGCTGAAGCAGAGACAAAAGGTTTGAAAGCTCAGAGAGATTTAAAGCTGCCTCGATGACCCTCCTCCCAAAACAACCCTTCTGATCTAATGAGAGTCAGATTTGAGTCCAAACTCGTCCTCTTCCCACCCTTCTCTCTGTCATCCTTTTCCTTATGCTCTTCCTTCTCCTCCTCTTTCGCTTCCTCTGTCCTGCTTGGCCGTTTGACTCTTCGCGTACAAACTTCAAAATAACAAAACAAAAAAAACAAAAACAGAAGGAAGAAAAAAGGAAAAAATAAGAAGCTAGATTACAAAAAAATTAAAAAGGAGAAAAAAGCTGATGCAGATGATCAACCCATGAGGAGGCGTCTTGGTTGGACGTGCAGGTGGGGAGGGGTGAGGGGTGGTGGTGGTGGTGGTGGTGGTGGTGGGGGGGGGGGGGGGGGGGGGGGCTCGTCATGCAGGAGGGCCAACGGGTGAAGAGGATGTGGCGTCTTACCGTGCCGTGGCAGATGGTCAGGAAGCCGTTCCTCACCGAGCACTTCCTCTTCTGCCACACCTTCCTCAGCCTGAGGCAGAGACGCGTGGATTTCACGTTAAAGACGTTTTAAATGCGAAGTCCGACAGAATGACACATGTAACCACGGCAACCGTGGACAAATATAGCGACAGATGTCAAACGTTTGACGGATATAAAGAATTTAACACAAAATGTTGAAGACGAAAACTCGACTAAAATATTGTTCAGGAAATTGAGTAAAAAAAAGAAGATGAAGCTTTTTTAACAGTAAAGATCAAATCTAAATAAAACAAGAAGTGTACGCGTCAGCAGATTCTCCGTTCTCTCCCGAAGGATTGTGGGAGTTCACTCACCCCTCACTTCTCTTGTAAAGGACTCCGGAGCGTTCGGTGCCGTGAGCTTTGTTTCCCTGCAGCTGATGGAGGCTGTAACCTGCGTTCTGCTTCGCCTGAGAGTCCTGAAGGTAAATTCAATTCACACGTGAGCGTCAACACCTGAAAACCTCCCGGACACGTCCCGCGAACAAACAGGAAGCGAACGCGCGCCGATCACCTCTTTGTGCTCCGACTGCAGCGACGCCTTCAGGACGTCTCGGAGCTGAGTCAGCTGCTTCCTCTCTCCGTCCTGAGTCTGTTTAATCTGAAGACCAACAGGTGGATTTAAAGTTTACGGCCGTTTTTTTTAACGTTTGTTTTTCTGACTGTGATCGTTCAGACGACGCGTCCTCACCGCGGTCAGGTCGGTCGCCAGCTTCTCCACCGACGGTTTCAGACTCTCCACAGCTTTCAGTCCGTCCTGAAAAAAACTACAAAAATAATAAAAAAATTTAAAAAAAACACTTTAATGGGAAAAGTTTTTCCTCAAAAATAAATCAGCAAACAACCAAAATGATTGTCGTCAAGTCGTCATTGCTGTTAAATTGGCTGACGATTACATGATTACAAAATTAAACTTTAAATTGAAACGTTCTCTTGTTTTTTACGTGGAGTTATTGGATAATAAAGGACTTTTATTTTGGGGTTTTGGGCGACGTACTTGCACTGAGCGTGGAAATACTTGATTAGGTTCTGGAGGAAGTCGACACCTTTCTTCACCTTGATCTCGTTCACTTTCAGCAGATACTGCGGAGAGAAGACGACCAATCAGCTGTGAGTCGAATAAATAAGGACATTAGGAAATACAAAGAAACAGGAACTCGTCCAATAAAATCTGACTTCCTGCTTCCTTTCAAAATAACACAGCTCACTGCAGCGGTTTTGAATGAGTCACCATCCAATCACATCACTGGCCCCGCCTCGTTTGTCTTGATTGACAAGACAAATAAAGGAAATGAAATGTTGTGAGATGAATAACAGTTTTCCGTTCAAACTGTATTTCAAACTGCAGCCACACGAACGCGACCTCTGACCTCTGACCTCTGACCTCACCTCACACATCTGCAGCTGGAAGAGTCGTCTCTCCTTCTCCATCTCCTCGGCGATTTCTCCGCCGCTGAACTCCGTGCGAATCATCCCGTGCTGCTTGGCGTGCTCCCTCTTCTCCTTCTCGATCTTCGCTCTGCAGGGGTCAAAGGTCGAGTTGAAATGTCATCCCGTCTGTAGTTCTTACGGCGTCGGGCGTCTTAAATACGAACGATTTCTGACGGCATTTCCTCCCAAACGCGACAAACTGAGTCTCCGAGAGAAGTACGGAAGCTACGATCGTTTGAATTGATCTGTTATCGCAAATTATAAAACAGCTTCTTTCTCCTGGTAAGTTACAAAAAACAACAATTGATCATTATTTAACTTTATTAAAACGTTTTTCTGTTTTCATATTTAAAGGATCATAAGTGTTGCAGACATTAGTGTGTTTTGTTTTTCTTACAGCTTCGTCTCGTAATCCTTCCAGGCTTTATCGAACGGCTTCTTCAGATCCTGCAGAAGCAGTGACACACACACACACACACACACACACACACACACACACAGACACACACACACACACACACGCACGCACGCACGCACGCACACACACACACACACACACACACACACACACACACACACACACACACACAGAGAGGACTTTGACCGGTGAGTCTCCCTGGAAATATTTCAAGAAGATAACATATGTGTGTGTGTGTGTGTGTGTGTGTGTGTGTGTGTGTGTGTGTGTGTGCGTGTGTGTGTGTGAGTGTGTGTGTGTGTGTGTAAACAACTGTTTAATAAAGCAAGCGTGCTGGAAAAAGTGCCCATATTTGGTCGAGCTGAGGAGAAGCGAGGGGGTGGATCTAAGGACACTAGGCCCCGCCCACCTACAACGGACACCTGACTGCACCACAGGCCTGTCAATCAAAGCAGCCCCGCCCTCCAAACATATCTGTGTTTGAGGCCTAATATCTAATGAATGATTAATTATTTCCAGACTGATGAGAAGGAGTTTATCTAACAATTTACTCACTTTGTGTTTCAGGAGAGAACTTGATGCTTTTTGAATGGGAGTCTATTGAAGCCCCTAGTGGCCCTCAGTGGTATTACACTTTAACGACAACCGTTTTTACATCTGGTCTATAATCGTACTTAATATTGAAGGACCTTTGGGAGGTCGAGTTACAACCAAACTATTCTGCAATGGAAATGTTGAATTTTCTTGGAAATCAGTAAAGAAAAGAATTAAAGAAAATGAAAACACACGAACCCCTTTGACGCCCTTCAGGTCTCCCTTCAGCAGGCTGTCCAGCGGGAACGTGATGATGTTGTTCATGTTCTGCAGCTGCAAACAAGACAAAAGTCAAACGTATAAATGCGTGTTTTAATATCCTCCGAGTCTGACAGGGTTTACTGAAGAGTTTCCTCACCAGGTTTTTGAAGAGCGACGTCAGCTCTTTGGTGAAGACGGCGAACTTGAGGAAGGCGCAGCCGACCTCGGCGTCCTCCCGGCTCTCGCAGTTGTCCCCGAACTTCTCCACCGCCTGGATGTACTGATCCTCGTTGTCCACGTGAGCTGCGACACAAATCCATCGGTAAGATTTGTTATTCTGGAATCTTGATTTTTGTATAAATTCATTTTCAGGTCGATCGGATCAGAAAACAACCGATCGACGGATCAACCCGAGGAAAAAACTGAAGTAGAGAATTCATGTTATTTATGTAAATACAAATAAAACAAAGTGAATCATAACAAATAATATTGAAAATACCTAAATAAATAATACGTAACGAGACAACAACAATCAACTGGAAGAAAAGGAACATTATATTAATAAAATAAAGAAACTATAGTGAATAAATATACAATAAAATAAACAATAATAATGGTTAATAAAAAAACAACAACTAGATTAATCATAATGAATAATAGTAATAATAATACTAAATTACACTTGAATAAAAATAAGGACTAAATAATAAATAAATCGGATTAAATGAAAAACCAATAATTACTTTATAGTTAATAATGATTGAGCTGCAGTTAAAATGAAGGAAGGCTTGAGAAATATCTTTGTGTCCGATGTTATTTTCAATCTCAGCTGAAAACGTATCTTCAGAAATGATTTATTGCCTTTATTTATTGATCTACACGTAGCTGATTCTTCGCCAGGAAATCTTCCAGTTCTGAAGAGTCATCGGCCGAAGTGGATCAAACGTTTGTGTTGGTGTCCACCGACAGGTACATTAAAAAAGTCGAGGACTTCCTGTCACTGTTCGCCATAAACTGAATATTCTGTGTTTGTTCTGAGCGCGCTCAGTCGGCCTCCTCTCATGAGTCAGTTTACAGACAGACCAGAAGTGCAGGTGGGCGTCTCTCCCTCGGCATGCTGGGACAGGAAGCAGTATGACAGGAATGCTTTGGAGGTGAGACTCGACAGCCTGAACGCAAAACCCACCGATCTGAACCAACAACAAAACGGGCCGCAGACACACACATGCACGCACGCACACACACACACACACACACACACACACGCACACAAACACAAACACACACAAACACTCTGGGCTTTTATTTAGGCGGTTTGAGCCCGAGCAGACAGACAGGAAGTGAAAGACTTTGTGGTGAGACGTGTTTGTGTTTCTGCAGATAAAAACACTCTCTCACCCAGACCGGACGTGCTGATGGCCTTCACCGACTTCTTTATCTTGTAGAGAACCGATCGGTCCACGTCCAGCGCCTGAGGGCGACAAAAGGGTCAGCGCTCAGATCGGAGGTTACCGTGGCAACAAAACACTGCAGAACAAAGCACGGAAACATCAGCAGTAAAATGTACCAAAGTGTGTTTCAAATATATTTATACGCGTTTAATGAAGCTGCAACGATCAGTCGACTTAAACATGATGATGAATAATTATTTTTATTTTTTTTATAAATAATGTTGAAATCTAGAAGTGTTACCGAAGGGGACGTCTGTGCACAGTTTGAGTTGGAAACTTAATTAAACCACCACAAAGCTTTAATGTGGGCGGGACAAGGGGCGGGGCCTTTTCACAAAGTATCCAACTCCCAGTCATGAAACCAAGGTTGAAGCAGAAGTGTCTTCAGCTGCAATACCAGCGAGTGCCACTAGAGGTCGGCTCCAAAAAGCCTCCGGCTCCATAGACTCCCATTCAACTTCTCTCATCAAATCCAAAGTGAATAAAATGTGTCCATCAGTTATCTCGGTGTTGTTAGCTAAAGTCACTCCTTCTTATTAGTTTTCTGGAGGTCCATCTGAAAATAATCCCTCATTCATTAGAAAAGAAGATTCAAGAAGACCTGTTTTTGGGGGCGTGTCTGTTTGATTGACAGGCCTGTGGTGCAGTCAGGTTACAGCTATCGGTGGGCGGGACGTAGTATCGTCAGGTTTCCAATATGATCGGTCAGATCCACCGCTGGCTCCTCCCCCAGCTCGTCCAAATATGGTCACTTCCTGCTCTTAACTGCTCCGAACTAGCAAAGATGGCGACGGACAGAATCTGAACTGGAGGATTCATAATGTTCACAAACCAACGATGACATCACTGATGGTTGATGACATCACTGATGGATGGTGACATCACTGCTGGTTGCCGCTCGGTGCCAAAATGAAATGCAGTCTGCCAAAAGTACCAGGATGTCCGGCTACATACGGTCGTATCTTTCTAGCCTGCATGCTGCTCTGGTGGTTCTGACCCACAATCCTCTGCAGTGGAAGATGCGTCACACGGACTGAGCCAACGAGAGAGGAAGAGGAAGAGGAAGAAGATGACAACGACATAGAAGACGGAGACGCGTCGGCCATCTTTGTTTCCAGATCCACTAAAGAAGCCTGAAAATCCTCTGAAACCTTCTGAGTCTCAACGAAACCTTTAAAAGTCTAAATCAGTTCGTTCGTTTCAACCTCTGATTGTTGATAGATTCATGAGAGACATGAGAACATGTGGAACTATGTTGTGTGTGGAATATGTTGGCATGTTAACATTGACCATAGTGAATAGTATTATATATATATATATATATATATATGTATATATATATATATGTGTGTGTAATACTATATTGTGTACTGACATCATATTCCATTCTGCTGTATGCAGATTTTTTTTCTTTCTGAAGACGGGAATCGATTCACCCTGCGATGCTGAATCTTCACATCAGGAAGTGAAACTATCGGGATGGAAATCAGCTATTCACACTGCACGCCGCGGCACAGCGGACGTCCCATGTCACAGTCACAGTCTGACACAGTCGGCAGGTTGGTTACTCGGGTCACCTGACAGACGTGTTCTCCCGCCCACCTCGGTGACTCACACCGGGAAACATGCAGACGGTCCGGCAGTCCTGAAAACTACAAGACCGGCTTGCCGTTCAAAATCAAGTTTAAATCTCTGCAGGGTTTTGCGAGGAGGCAGAAACAGGTGAACGCAGGTGTTTCAAACGACGACTACAAACACTTCAGACGCACAAAACTACAAAATAAAAATCGTGCGACTTTCTGAGAACATCATAATTCCACCGTCATCATGATGCCCTTTCAGAATAAACCTCCAGAGAACCGGACGGTTCAGAAGCTGCCCGAGAATCGGACTGATTTTAAGTTTTCCTTCAGTACCCCAGTGAGCAGGGAGGTTTCTCTGAACTCCCATGATGCACTGCAGACGGGAGCCGCTCACAAACACTTCGGCTGCTGTTATTGGTGCAAAAGTGACAAAATGTGACCTCAGTGAGCCGTTTACATCCGAGCGTGTGCACAACAACAGCTTCAGCCCAGCTGGACGTTCACGACATCACTATATTTGTTTTAAATACTTTCTACTGTTTTTGTGTGGCCAAACTGGGAGTTGATCTCATGTTGACTGTAATTATTATAATAATGACTGAAGTTGATGATTTATTGGTGTTTAAAAACACTCAAAGCAGCTTCGACTCGTCTCATGACGGGCGAGCCGAGACACGACCGAAGCAGAGCTGAAGAAGCGCTTCGAAAACTGGTCCGAGAACAGATTTAAAAATGGATCGGAGAGGAGGAGAGAGAAAGGGAGAAAGGGAGAAAGGGAGGGGAGATGAAAGCCAAAAGGAGGTGAAGAGGAGGGATTTAGCCGAGACGCACATTAGAGACAGAAGGAGGGACGGAGTGAGACGGGTCTTGTTGGGACTCGATCAGACGGGCGAGGCTTTCGCCGTCGCCTCGGGTCTGCTGGGCGGGAACGTCCCAGCATGCAACAGGAAGAAGAGGAGGAGGAGGAGGTCATGATGAAAAGTCCAGATTTCACTCATCTTATTGAATCATTCAGCGCGAGTACATTTTAAAAGTGAACTGTGAAAACCTGTGATCTGACTCGGGACCTTTCATGGACCTTTAAGGACCTTTTAGTGACCTGAAACAAATATTCAGGAAACACCTCCAGCAGCACCAGTGAGAATTCTGTCTCTTAACTTCACTATGCAGCTCTTCGACCAGTGACCTTTCACCTTTCAGCTGCCGCTTCCTCCCAAAACTTCTTTGGTTACCAAATCTGCCTCATCATCACTGCGTTGCAAAACAAAAAGAGGCAGTTCAGCTCTGAGCTCTTACAACACGCCGAGAGTCAACTGTTACGGCAGGAAGTGAGTCTCTCTGTTCCTCTTTCTAACGCGTTGCTGTTTCTGCCTGGAAAAAGGAAGAGAGGGTAAAAACACAGCTGCACATTCATTAAACAAACACATCTGCACATTTACCAAACAAATAAAGCTGCACATTCATTAAACAAACAGCTGCATGTTTACCAAACAAGTAAAGCTGCATGTTTACCAAACAAACACATCTGCACATTTAACAAACAAACACACCTGGAATTACAACATGTTTACTGAATAATCACCAAAATTCCCCGTTTTAATCACAGGAAGTGGCAACAAAACAGGTTGAAGAAAATAGGTTACTATTACTAATATTAATAATAACAACAATAATGGGATTTTGTGCCTTTTCATGGTCAGCAGAAGCCGGTTTAACCACCTTATTCAACTCAACACATCTCACAGTTTGGGCCCCTCAGTGTGTGTGTGTGTGTGTGTGTGTGTGTGTGTGTGTGTGTGTGTGTGTTTCCTCACCTCCTCCAGAGCCGCCACCGCGTTCCTGCAGTGGGACATCCGGGTGGTGAAGCTGGAGGTGGTCGGAGCCTTGTAGTCCTCATTAGTCTCCGAGATAAACTCCGTCACGCTGATGAGCTCCGGCATCGTGAAGTCCCGACACAACGCAAACCGTCCCGACGCACAAAAACACCCTCACAACGACACACAAGTCAGCCCCGCAGGTGGAGCAGCCACACCTGCACGCCTCCAACTGGTCACAAAGATCCTCTGCTGGTTCCTGGACGCGCTCCTCCGCACAGCTGAAGCTCAAATCACATGGTTTTTTTTAAGAAGTTCGGTTTCCATGTTGGTTCCGCGGAGGTGAAGCACCGACAGCCTCCGTCACATTCCTCCGTCCTGCTGCTGCTTCACCTGAGGAAACACCGAGGCGGGGCGGAGACACAAAGACTGGGCCGCGTGCGAGAGGGATCACTCCGCTGCGTTTTCCAGGAACCAGGAACCACAGGAACACGCAGCGAGGCGTGATTTCAGGCCACGCCCACGATGTTATTATCGATATGACACTTGAACAGGAGTGTGATTAAAATATAGGGAAAAAACCTTATTCATCTTTTTTTGTATTTAGCTTTTTATTTATTAATTTCAAACTTTAAAAGTTGTCAAACATTTAAAGTGTGTTAGAGACACAGTGAAATAAATACTTACACCTCGGTGCCCCGGCACTTAAAGACACAAAGGAAGTATTTATTTACAAAATATTTTTCCAAAAGTGATATTTATACATTTAAACTACGTATAAAATATAATATGAAATACTGCAGATATAAAAAGTAGCTTCAGGCATTGTTATAAAAGGACCTGCAGATACAAAAAGTAGCTTCAGGCATTGTTATAAAAGGACTGAAGGTGAATCTCAGGTAAAGAGAAGCTTTGATGCTTTTTGTGACGTTGCTGCCACCTAGTGGAAACAACTGAGATTACAACGACTGAGTCACGAAATTACGACGATAAAACAATATCAGTAAATCACAGAAACAAACACTCAGTGGTGGTAAGTAACTGAGTATGTGTACTCCAATACTGCGCAGTTTAGAGGTACTTGTACTTTACGTGAGTATTTCCATGTGATGCTTCCTTCATCCTGTAAAAAATTTCCCCTCGGGGATTAATAAAGTAAATACCTACCTACCTACCTTACATAGTACATAACATACATAACACATGCATGTGAACTACAGATGGAGGGAAGTGATGTGATATGTGGACAGACAGAACATAAAGACAAGTGATGAACACTGTTTGGTTTTCTACAACAGAAGTGAGCTTCATCGAGTGCAAACTGCAAACAGAAAAAAACATGCAGGTGCTGTTGAATTTGAACTGTTGAGACCAAAGATTGGATATAAAACTACAGTCTGAAAGCAGTTGATGCAGTCTAACAGGGTGAACAACAGCAGGTGGTGTTGCAGCTCAAGACACTTCTGCATCGGAAGCATTTTTCAGAAAAGGAAGCTACGAACTCGGAAGTGTCGGAAGTGTCTTAAACTGCATCAACTGCTTTCAACTTTTATATCCTTGTTGGTAAATTAATGTCATATTGAATCGCCAGATCTTTATGATGCAGCTGATAAGGAGTTATGATGTCTGTTAATGTTAAATCTTTATTCCAAAGGTCTGAAGGATCAGATTTCCTGGAAGAAGACTTCAGTCTGAAGAAGTCAGAGAGCTGAGAGACGTCTGAACTCGTCCTGCTGTCCGCTCCATGTTTCTTCTTTCTCTGCTCGGTTTCCATCTTAAAGCTGCTGATGAACTTCTTCACTCGCCGGCTTCACGACGATTATTTCCTCCATCAGAAGGTAACAAACAGTTTCCATCTTCATCTGATAGGTTTTTGACATGGAACCGGTCCAATCAATAAAAATGGCGTCGCTGTCTGTCAGATCAACGCTGACTCTTCTGAAGCAGCTCCTGAACTTTTAAACCCAGCTCAGTTTTCCTG
The DNA here is from genome assembly GCF_022577435.1 of Embiotoca jacksoni. Lineage (NCBI taxonomy): Eukaryota > Metazoa > Chordata > Actinopteri > Embiotocidae > Embiotoca > Embiotoca jacksoni. The sequence goes on from NW_027185408.1 coordinate 839,096, forward strand.
AACTCGTTCTGTGTTTTCTGTTGCGACCGCATGAAGAGTCGACATGTTCAGTAACTTTGAAACCGTCGATCATTTTAACGGCCCGTGTGATTCAGTTAGTGGGGAGCGTTCACTGTCCGGTCTGACGTTGTTCACAGCTGGACTGGTTGGTTATTAACAGGTAATAAAGTCATCAAATATGTGACAGTCAGTCAGAGATCTTTGAAAATGTTCACAGTGAGGAGGAAACAGAAACACATTCAATTCTCTTTCTGGAATAACGGAGCATGTTTTTCACATCATGTCTGCATCATGTGTTCAGAAACATGTTTTATATTCTCACTGTCTCACTGATGAATGTTTTGCTGTAGATGATGTGGGATTCATAAAAAAACAACAAGGTTCAAAGTTTTTTTATTGCAGCTATAAAATGATAAAACCTTCTGTGATGACATCGTTATCATCCATCAATGATTAAACAGCAAAGACATCAAATACGACACGACTACAGAAACAGTTTAAAAAGATGTTTTTCACTGAGGTCATATTTCAACATCAGCGACTCTTAGAAACTACAGCTGTGTTGAATGTTTTCATGGATCTGTTCAGACTCTCTCAGCTCTTTGTTGAGCTTCAACACAGATGGAGGCGTCGCTGAAAAACAGCCTCAGCTCTTCCAAATGGAGCAGATTTTACAAGTCAAAGAAAATATGAACTTTTAGAGAAAAGTTACAGCCTGTTTAGGTTTAATACTTTTACAGACTCTCTGTTCTTTACTTCTTTCATGTAGCAGATAGAAATATTCACATTTATCTTTGGACTCTGAGATATTTTATTTTCTTGTGATCTGAGTTGAACTCTGGTTTTCTGTCATCTTGAAGTTTCCAGACTTTGACAGTGAGGTTCTGAGAGGATGACGAAGACGTCAGACTGATGATGAAGCAGAATCAGCAGCAGCTTCTCTCTCTGTGTTTCCTCTGCAGGTGAAGGTAGAACGACTCTGTGACGGGATCTGAATTCACCTGGTGAGGATTTCATTCACTTCTGCCTGAATTCATCACATCACCTCCTTTAAACAAGTGAAATATAACTTTTAGCAGGTAGATCAGAAAAACACACCTGGACAGAAATGAAGAGAGTTCATGTTGTTTCCTAACATCCATCCTCAGTGGAAATCTGAACAGGATCTGAACTGTGTTTACTTTGGCGCCCTCTGGTGGTGGAATCCAGAGTGACAATGTTGTAGTGTGAATGTTGTTGTACGTACTGAGCAGGTTGTTGTGTTTGTGTGAAGCTGTGGGCTCTGCTATGGATCAGTGGGAGGACAGAGAGGACGGAGTCCGTCCCTCTAAAACCACTCTGTGTGGGGAACATGAGAGCCGGACCGAAGCTCAGAGGTGAGACGACCGTCTCTAACTGTCCACGACTCTTCTCCACGTCACAGCTCAGCACTCACATCACTGCACCATCATTATTCTCACTCAGAGCTCTGTGTGTTCTGTTGAAGAACAAAGCAGCAGCTCAGACCTGCTGGACATGGACCTGGACATGGACCTGGACATGGACATGGACCTTTACATGCACCCAGCTGTGTGTCCATGAAGAGTGACTGGTCTGTGGGAAGATTTATTGACTTCAAAGATGGACACCAGTCTGTTAAACAAAGGTAAAAATGTTTAAAGTTTGTCTTTTGGTTTCAAACCCTCCTGATGTCATAACGTCTTTGTGTTGAACTTATTATTCACCTCGATAGAAGATTGGAGACATCTGGAGAGACAGTTGGCAGCTTGGACAGATGATCTCAGGCAGTTGAATCTGTATGTTCGTTGAAAGGAACCAAACTGTCTTCACACAGAGACTCAGAAGGAAATCTGTTCAGGGAGCTGGAGAGGAGGAAGAGTTGTCTGTAACAAGTAACCCTGCATGACGTGGTCCTACAGTCAGAAACCTCAGAGCAGGCCATCATGTTTGAGCTGACAGTGAAGATCAAATTAAAGAGGCCCACAAGAAGAAAATGGTCAAAGATCACAGGGGTGGGATCACCTCAGCTCAGAGGATCAAAGGACGTCAGACTCAGATTCTTTAGTCTCTTTAGTTCAGCAATGCCAGTTTGTTGGAACTGCAGGTTCATGGAAACACACTGGATGTATTCATGTTTCTGTTAGCGTCCAACAAAACACACAATCTGCAGGGTTAAAACTGAAAGCTACACATCTCTGTTTCCATCAGGATCCTTCAGCAGGAACCAGATTCTCCTGAACCCAGCTGTGTGTCCATGAAGAGTGACCGGTCTATGGGAGGACGTATTGACTTCAAAGATGGACACCAGTCTGTTGAACAAAGGTAATAATGTGAAATGTTTGTCATTTAGTATCAAACCCTCCTGATGTCATAATGTCTGAACTCATTGATCACTTTCTTTCCATTCAGTGTGAAACTGAAACCCAACTGTTCTTGTGTCCGGGTATTCAGAAAGAGGGTTTTCCAGTGTTCAGCAGGGGTGATCATATTTATACATTTAAAGACTCCATGCAGAGCCGGGCTTCATCGGACCACACAGAGGAGACCCATACAGACCAGGCTGGTGGCTGCCTCCACATGTCTCTCAGTCTGAAGAAGTTCTGTCTTGAAGTTTTGTTGATGAAGGGCAGTAATTTAAAATGGATGTTTTGTCTTCCTGTTCAGCTTCTGTCAGGTGTTGGTTGTCTTGGTAACTAAAACCATGAAGTGTCTTTACTTTATGTTTCTGGATTAATTGTGACCAAACATCTTCTGTTTTGATGTTGACTTTACAGAGTTGATCAGCAGGACTCAGACGTTCCTGAAACAAACCTGGACTCCATATTTCTGGTGTGTAAACACACAAACTAAATAGTGAATTACCAAAACTCACATTCTCCCTGCTGCACTCTGTAGACCAGCAGGATTTCAGTCCATATTTAAAATGATCTGATACGTTCTGTGTGTTAAAGTTGATATATTTCTCTGTTTCAGCTGCTGGAGGAGAACATGATCAGTTTTGTAAAGAACGAGCTGAAGAAGATGCAGAAAATTCTGAGTCCAGATTACCCAGAATGCTTAGAGAGTGAGGATGAGGAGGTGTTGGAGGGTGAGGATGAAGAGCAGAGGAGGAGCAGAGAGTCATTTCTGAAGATCACACTACACTTCCTGAGGAGACTGAAGCAGGAGGAGCTGGCTGACCGTCTGCAGAGCAGTAAGAGGATTTTAACAGCTGGAACATGATGGAAAGAGGAAACATGGGAGAAACTTAGATTTACAAACTCTGCTATTAATATGATGCAAACATCTTCATCACATCTGTGAATTCTTCTGGACTGAAAACAGTCAGAAACTGTTTGTCCTCAACTGATGTGAAGAATTGATTTCATGGAGACGCGAAATATTTAAAATGTTAAAAAGTTTATCTTCAGGTTTAATGAGACATTCACTTGTTGTTTGTTTGTTTGTTTGTTTAGGAACTGTTGTTCCAGAGTGTCGACAACATCTTAAATCTAACCTGAGGAAGAAGTTCCAGAGTGTGTTTGAGGGGATTTCTAAAGCAGGAAACCGAACCCTTCTGAATGAGATGTACACAGAGCTGTACATCACAGAGGGAGGGACTGCAGAGGTCAATGATCAACATGAGGTCAGACAGATTGAAACAACATCCAGGAAACCAGACAGACCAGAAACAACCATCAGACAAGAAGACATCTTTAAAGGCTCACCTGGAAGACATGAACCAATCAGAACAGTGCTGACAAAGGGAGTGGCTGGCATCGGGAAGACAGTGTTAACACAGAAGTTCACTCTGGACTGGGCTGAAGACAAAACCAACCAGAACATCCAGTTCATGTTTCCGTTCACTTTCAGAGAGCTGAATGTGCTGAAAGAGAGAAAGTTCAGTTTGGTGGAACTGGTTCATCTCTTCTTCACTGAAACCAAAGCAGCAGGAATCTGCAGCTTTGAACACTTCCAGGTTGTGTTCATCTTTGACGGTCTGGATGAGTGTCGACTTCCTCTGGACTTCCACAACAATGAGATCCTGACTGATGTTACAGAGTCCACCTCAGTGGATGTGCTGCTGACCAACCTCATCAGGGGGAAACTGCTTCCCTCCGCTCGCCTCTGGATAACCACACGACCTGCAGCGGCCAATCAGATCCCTGCCGAGTGTGTCGGCATGGTGACAGAGGTCAGAGGGTTCACTGACCCGCAGAAGGAGGAGTACTTCAGGAGGAGGTTCAGAGATGAGGAGCAGACCAGCAGCATCATCTCCCACATCAAGACATCCAGAAGCCTCCACATCATGTGCCACATCCCGGTCTTCTGCTGGATCACTGCTACAGTTCTGGAGGACTTGTTGAAAAGCAGAGACGGAGGAGAGCTGCCCAAGACCCTGACGGAGATGTTCATCCACTTCCTGGTGGTTCAGGCCAAAGTGAAGCAGGTCAAGTATGATGGAGGAGCTGAGACAGATCCACACTGGAATGAAAAGAGCAGGAAGATGATGGAGTCTCTGGGAAAACTGGCTTTTGATCAGCTGCAGAAAGGAAACCTGATCTTCTATGAATCCGACCTGACAGAGTGTGGCATCGATATCAGAGCAGCCTCAGTGTACTCAGGAGTGTTCACCCAGATCTTTAAAGAGGAGAGCGGGCTGTACCAGGACAAGGTGTTCTGCTTCGTCCATCTGAGCGTTCAGGAGTTTCTGGCTGCTCTTCACGTCCATCTGACCTTCATCAACTCTGCTGTCAACCTGCTGAAGGAACAACAAACAACATCTTCTTTGTCTAAAGTCTTCAGAAACAAAACAAAACTAAACCATCTCCACCAGACTGCTGTGGATGAAGCTTTAAGAAGTCCAAATGGACACCTGGACTTGTTCCTCCGCTTCCTTCTGGGTCTTTCACTGCAGACCAATCAGACTCTCCTACGAGGCCTGCTGACACAGACAGGAAGTAGCTCACAGACCAATCAGAAAACAGTCCAGCACATCAAGAAGAAGATCAGTGAGAATCTGTCTGCAGAGAGAAGCATCAATCTGTTCCACTGTCTGAATGAACTGAATGATCGTTCTCTAGTGGAGGAGATCCAACAGTTCCTGAGATCAGGACGTCTCTCCACAGATAAACTGTCTCCTGCTCAGTGGTCAGCTCTGGGCTTCATCTTACTGTCATCAGCAGAACATCTGGATGTGTTTGACCTGAAGAAATACTCTGCTTCAGAGGAGGCTCTTCTGAGGCTGCTGCCAGTGGTCAAAGCCTCCAACAAAGCTCTGTACGAGGATTTATCAACCATTTCAAACATGTTTCATTTTGTAAATAACAAATAAAACAGTTTGTGTTCATTGTTAATTCTTCTCTAGGCTGACTGACTGTAAGCTGTCAGAGAGAAGCTGTGAAGCTCTGTCCTCAGTTCTCAGCTCCCAGTCCTCCTGTCTGAGAGAGCTGGACCTGAGTCACAACGACCTTCAGGATTCAGGAGTGAAGCTGCTGTCTGCTGGTCTGGAGAGTCCTCACTGTAAACTGGAGACTCTTAGGTCAGGAAATATCTGGTTGTTGATCAGTTAAATTATCATTTAGTTCATGTTGGTTTTCCAACATGAACTAAATGATAATTTAGATTTTCAAAATCAAAGATTTTCCTTCTTGTTTCTGGAGTTGATGATATTTTTCTGACTCCAGTCTGTCAGGTTGTGTGATCTCAGAGAAAGGCTGTGCTTGTCTGGCCTCAGCTCTGAGCTCCAACACCTCCCATCTGAGAGAGCTGGACCTGAGCTACAATCATCCAGGAGTCACAGGAGTGAAGATGCTGTCTGCTGGTCTGGAGGCTCCTCACTGGAGACTGGACACTCTCAGGTATGGACAGACAACCAGAGCTCACACAGTGCAGGTTTGTCGCATTGGTTTGACTTTATGTGTTGTTGCTCAGGTCCATCATCATGATGGATGACTTGTTACTCTTGTTTCTGTTCAGAGGAGTGAGGAGGTCTGAGTTAGGAAACATGTGGATCCTCAGAAGTCTTTTATCAAATGGAAACAGCTGTTCATTAGAAACATTGTGAAGTTGGTGTCAAATTCTTCTCATCTTGAACCATGTTATAAGCCTGGCTGTAGGGGCAACAGTGTTCATCAGTCGATCACCACTTTGGTCCAAACTGATTCATCTCAACAACTAATAAACATAATGAGATGAACTTCTGTTCATACAAATTTTAGAAGTTCAGGACTCAAAGTTCGGCCTCAGTCTTCACTCTGAAATACAGTCGTTTTTATATGAAGTTCTAAAATCAAGTCAGTTTTATTTTTCAGTCCAGAGTTACAACTTTTCCTCCCAGAGCTTCAGTCTCTACAGCTGACTCCCTCCATCATTACACCCTCGATTCTGAACATGTAAATTACACAAACCAACTGAATGTGGTGGTTGGACTGATCTGTGAACAGTCTGAAAACAGTTCAGCTGTTCATGTGAATGTTGGTCAAACTGTTCATTTTAAGGGACAACATGCAGAGACCAATATTTCACATGTGGGAGGACATCAATAAAAACAGAGCAGATCAGTGGAGACTGAGCTCTCTGATTATTTCTACATCACTTCTTCTTCAGGTGTTTTCCTCACAGACAGCAGTGAAACCATCAGAGACAGTTGACACTGATGAGTTTCAGCCTGTTTCTGTGTCTCACTGACAAACTGAGGAACTCTGCTTCATGTTGAACAACAGTTAGGACTCCTGTTGGATAGAAAATCATTGTGACTGTTTCTTCCTCCAGGGTGGACCATGGTGGAGAGCAGTGGTTAAAACCTGGTCTGAGGAAGTGTAAGTTTGACTGATACACATTACATTACATTATATTCCATTTCATTTAGCTGACGCTTTTCAACCATGAGGGTACAAAACCCAGAACAACAAGAATCAAGAAAATACAATTTCTTCAAGAAAGCCAAACTACAAAGTGCTAAAAGTAAGTTCCATTTTAAGATACTAAAGTTCTCCTATTCAAGGTAAAGTCGGAAGAGGTGTGTTTTTAGTTTGCGTCGGAAGATGTACAGAGTTTTTGCTGTCCTGATGTCGTTGGGGAGCTCATTCCAACATTTATCAGCCAGGACAGCAAACAGTCATGATTTTGTAGAGTGTTTAGCTCACAGTGAGGAGCAACAAGCCGATTGGCCGGTGCAGAGCGGAGTGAACGAGCTGGGATGGAAGGGAGAACCATGTCCTGGATGTACGCTGGTCCTGATCTGTTCACAGCACAGTACGCAAGTAGCAATGTTTGGAAACGGATGCGTGCAGCTACTAATAACCAGTGAAGGGAGTAGAGGAGGAGGACGAGGTGGAGTGAATTTCGGGAGGTTAAAGACCAGTCGAGTTGCTGCATTCTGGATGAACTGCAGAGGACGAATGGGACGAACAGGTAGACTTGCCAGGAGGGAGTTGCAGTAGTCTAGGCGTGAGATGACCAGAACCTGGACCAGAAACTGGACCAGAACCTGCACCTCCTTCTGAGTGAGAAGGGGAATGTGTTCTCCTGATGTTGTGCAGCATGTATCTACAGGAACGTGTTGTTGCAGTGATGTTGGCAGTAAGAGAGAGTTGACTGTCGAGTGTCTCCGAGGTTCTTATCAGTCAGGGTCGGGATAACAGAGTTGTTGAAGGTAGTAGTCAGGTCGAGGGCGGGAGAGTCTTTCCCTGGAAGGAAGAGCAGTTCAGTCTTGTGGAGGTTGATTTTCAGGTGGTGTGAGGACATCCACTGAGAGATGTCAGTCAGACAGGCAGAGATTCATGCTGCTACCTGTGTTTCAGATCGGGGAAAAGAGAGGATTAGTTGGGTGTCATCAGCAAAGCTGTGGTAGGAAAAGACATGTGAGTGAAAGACAGAGCCGAGAGAGTCAGTGTACAGAGAGAAGAGGAGGGGACCCGGGACGGAGACTTGAGGGACACCAGTAGTGAGAGGACAAGGTTCAGACACAGATCCTCTCCAAGTTACCCAGTAGGTGAGGTCGTTGAGGTAGGATGAGAACAAGGAGAGAGCAGAGCCTGAGACACCGAGGTCCTGAAGGAGGAAAGAAGGATCTGGTGGTTCACTGTGTCAAATGCAGCAGAAGGTCTAGAAGGATCAGGACAGAGGAGAGAGAGGCTGCTCTAGCAGTGTGAAGCTGCTCAGAGACAGAAGGAGGACCGTCTCTGTTGAGTGGTCTGTTGAAACCAGACTGGTGGTCAAGAAGGTTATTATGATGGAGATAGGAGAGTTGATTGAAGATAGTTCGTTAGAGAGTTTTGGAAAGTAAGGGCAGAAGAGAGACGGGTCTGTAGTTGTTTACTTCAGACGGGTTGAAAGGGGGGTTTCTTCAGGAGAGGGTTCACTCTCTCCTTCAGAGAGTTCAGGAAACAGACCGTTGACAGAGAAGTGTTGATGAGATTGAGAGAAAAGGAAGAAGGTCAGGAGCAATAGACTGGAGAATGTGAAATGGGATGGGGTCAAGGGGGCAGGTGGTTGGGGGGTATGGAGGTTACCAAGGTGAGAAATTGATTGGGAGACTGGGAGGGGGGGGTGAAAGAGGAAAGTGAAGGCGATGAAGATGATGATGGACATGTAGTTACAGAAGCTGGGTTTGAAAATGAGGAGCATTTATCATCTATCTTTTTAGTAAAGTACTTTACAAAGTGGCTTGGTAGAAGGGAGGAGGGAGGAGAGGGGGGGGGGTCAAGGAGGTTGGAAAAGATGGAGAAGAGCTTTTTGGGATTGGAAAATGAGGATTGAATCCTGGTTTGGTAGAAAAAGCTTTTGGCTGCAGAAATAGAGGCAGAGAAAGAGGAGAAGAGAGATTGATAAGTGAGCAGTAAACCTGTACCCCCCTCCTCCCTACCAGGAGGTCTGGGGGTGAGGCTGAAGGAGAAAGCAGAGGAGAGAGCAGCAGGGTGGATGTGTTGTCCGGTGTGATCCAGGTCTCAGTGAGACCAAGGAAGTCCAGCGATTGCTGGATATCAAAGCCAGAGATGAAGTCTGTCTTCAGCTGACTGTCAGTTCCAGAGTCCTCCTGTGACGAGGTGTTGGGTATGTGTGGAACGGGTGGGATAGATAAGAGAGGAAAGGTGACGGTGTTGGTGTGAACGAGTGGGAGGCTGATAGTATCTACGAGTAGATATACGCACAGGTACGGAAAGTACACACATATTCAGATAGCAGTAGTTATACTCAGCGTCCCCTGGGGACTCCAACAAAAGACTCCTTTGTCTCCATCCTCCGAGTCTTCGTAGGACGAGCCCTCACAGACGCTGAAGCTGACTCTTCAAACACTTCCTGGTTTTCCAACAGGGTTGGCTACAGCTGGTCAGACCACACCCCCTGCTCGTTAGGCCTCCCGTCACCAGGTGTTACAAATGGGCAGCAATAGAAACTCACCACTGATTTCTAAACACAGAAAACTTTCACACAGTCTCTAAATTTGGTCCCAAACTGTTCCCGGAGAGTCTTTTTACCTCAAACGGTAGAAAGTAAAATACAACTTAGTCCTTAATAGAATTGGAATAAAAGACCATCAGTTTAACTCTAAACTTGTTCTCTTTGACTCTCAGTTACTTGAGTGAAAACAAGAATCCAATCACAAACAATTCCAGCTACCAAAAACCATCCAAGCTTCATCAGTCAAGATATCCTAAAACAGCAGATGCAATAATAAACTAGATCAGAGAAGCGTATTTAAAGATTCTACTTTGTCTTAGTTCAAGTGATCCAGCTGGATGTCGTCCCCCAAAAGTCAAAGCCTGACAAAAAGTATCATCATTAAACTTTCTATGAACGAACAACAAGTCAGGAAGTAAAGAAAGAAAAAAGCCATCAGATGTGTCAGATGATAAACTGCAGCTGTGTCGTGTCTTTTTCTCTCCATCAGATTTCTGTGAACTTGAACTGGACACAAACTCAGTAAACAGAAAACTCAAACTGTCTGACAACAACAGGAAGGTGACGAAGGTGGAAGAAGATCAGTCATATCCTGATCATCCAGACAGATTTGACTGGTGGTGGCAGCTGCTGTGTAGAACTGGTCTGACTGGTCGCTGTTACTGGGAGGTCGAGAGGAGAGGAGATATTGTTATAGCAGTGAGTTACAGAGGAATCAGAAGGAGAGGAGACACTGATGACTGCAGGTTTGGAGGGAACGATCAGTCCTGGAGTCTGAGCTGCTATAATGATGGTGGTTACTCTGTCTGTCACAATAAAACAGTAACATCCTCCTCCTCCTCCTCCTCCTCCTCCAACAACAGAGTAGCAGTGTATGTGGACTGTCCTGCTGGCACTCTGTCCTTCTACAGAATCTCCTCTGACACTCTGATCCACCTCCACACCTTCAACACCACATTCACTGAACCTCTGTATCCTGGATTTAGGTTCTTGTCAGTTGGTTCCTCAGTGACTCTGTGTTCTCTGTAGGAGGAAGAGTCTGTGGAAGTGACAGCAGCTTTAAATGTTGATGGTGGATGAAGTTTCTCTTTGGTTCACCGTTGAATCACTGATTGTGATGTCACAATATGTTTTGTGTCAGAAGTAGTGAAATGATGTCCTCACCTCTGAACTTTGACCTTCACTTCCATGTGGACAGATGAAGGTCAAACTGAGCTCTTTGGCTGATAAACATCAGCAGATTCTGGAAACCTGCTGCAAGACGGCCTGAAAATAACTTTTACACTCGTCATGAATCCTGTTGAAATGTTTTCTGTGTTTGAGTTGATGAAATAAAACGTGAATATTTGAATAAAGTTTCATTTAGTGTGTGTTTTCTGCCGGGTTGTTTAATATGTTGTTAGAACAAACTGAGTCCACCCCTGTGTGATCTCCCTGAAAGGTTCTGCTTCTGTTCTGCTTCTTAATGTGAGAAAACCAACAACGACGTCACCCGTCGGTTTGTGAACGGATGTTTTAAACCCTCCGTTATGACATTCAGCCGTCGACATCTCCGCCAGAAATGACCATATTTGGACGAGCTGGGGAGGAGGGAGGGGTCTAACGGAGACGGAGGACACTATGCCCCGCCCACCTATACAGGAAACATGACTTCCTCCCAGGCCTGTCAATCAAACATACACGCCCCCAAACACAACAATGTTCAAGGTGTGAACTACTGCCCGTTCTGTCATCATCACCTACGACTCCACGTCATCACTTGAGTATCAATGTCGTCGTCTCCGTCCCGTCGTCAGCACCGACTGTTTCCTGGGCAACGATATCTGGCCTCAACTTCCTGTTTACGGCCTACAAGTGTGAATCATCCAGAAAGTTTTGTCACGATGCGAACGAACCAAACCGTGGTTCAGTTTGATCCGGACGGAAACGTTCTCTTTTAGTCAGATCAGATTCTGGTACTTTGGTCCGAGGCTCCTTTCACACAATTCACAATTCAGTTTATTGTAATTTAAAAAATCAAGTAAAACGTTCGATATAAAGATAGAAATGCTCTTTAATTAAAATCCACTAATTAAAGTCAAATCAAAATGACACTTTTATAGACACATATTTTCTTATCTGTCAGCTTTTTGTAATTTTTGTTTTCTTTTTTTCAGAACTTTATTGAACAAGATGTAAGTTTACAAACAGTGTAGATTAACACTCATTATTTCGTACAGAAAAGGCAGCAATGTGGAGATAACCGGACAGTAAATAACAAACAACAAAAGGAACAAAGAAAATACAAATGAATAAACATACATCGATTTAAATACAGAAATTCCCTCGATGCAAAAGTATTTTTGTTTTGTGTTTGCGCCCCACGGTAGACGTCACGCGTTGGGGGCGTGGCTTTACGACACTCTGAAACGCTATTGGCTGAGCGTTAAATTTGAAACGTAACGGGAGCAGCGAGCAGCAGCTCGGAGGACGGAAACACCACAAACGATGGAACTTATCAGCAGAAAACGGATTTGTTCATCCAGTCGTCCCGATAAGAGTTTAATATATCCACAGCAGAGGAGTTAAATTACTTGTTTTGTTCAGACGTCTTAAAAACTCTTCAAATGGACATCGCTGCGTATTTACAGGAAGCCGCGCGGACGTTAGCCGGTGTTAGCTGACTGCTAACGTGTTGCTGTGTTATGAGCACTTTATAAAAGATTTAACTTTTATAAAATGGCCTTAACGTTCCTTCATTTTCATGGATTTCTCCGACTTTATTTTTGTAGGTGTTTTGAAGACAGTTTGTCCTCGTACACGGGAGACGACCCACTGGATCCGTGGGACAAGTGAGTAACGGGATTGTTTTTAAATGAGGAAACGTTCGTCTCTTTATTGTCTGTAACGGAGAGAATTAGAGAAAACACACTTTAACAGCAAAAACAATACAAATGCACATCTGAAATCACACCAGGCATCACTTCAAACTATGGACATAAGAGACATTTGCATTAAAAGCTTGAGTTGTCATGAATACAGACTCAGCTCCGAGTATGAAGGTATCAGCTGTGCATCTGTTATATTTCTTTAAGAAGTGTTTAAAGAAGTCTTCCTCTTGTGTTCCAGTTTTTATTGACCTTTAAAAGCTTCTTTTTTTGACCTTCCTGTGATTATCCGGTTCCTACCTCAGATCCATTTGTTTCATTCTCTTATTTTTTTAGCTTCATGTCTCCCAACCTGGATGTTTTGTTATATTGTGTGATTGACAGCTCAGTGTCCCCCCTCCTCCCCCCATCAGGTTGGTGGAGTACCTGGAGCAGATGCGACCGGCGGAGGGCGGCGGGATGTCGCTGGTGTTGGACAGCCTCGTCCAGAGATTTCTGAACGTGGAGCGATACGCCAACGACGTCAGATACGTGAACTACTGCATCAAATGCGTGAGTCCGGACTTCAAACACGACGACGGCGTGAAGCGGTCACGCCTTTTTCCTTCTTCACGCTTCTCTTCCCGCGTCTTCGGCAGGCGAGGCACCGGTCCGACCCCGTCGCCCCGTACGGCCACGTTTTCGGCCGCGGCGTCGGCGGCGGGACGGCCGCCCCGTACGCGGCCCGGGCCCGGCGGCCGGAGCTCCGGGGGACGGACGAGCAGGCGGACGCCGTGGACCAGAAAGCGGTGGAGAACCGGGCCCGGCCGGCCGACGCCGTCCTGCACGAGTACAGGTAAACCAGATGTTTTGGAGGTGTCCGATTCAGCGCTTCAAACTGTAGAACGACGTGTCACCGACAGGACCTTTTTAAATCCTGCAGGCGGTTTCAGACCAGAACCAGGATCCCGGCGCCGGCCTCAGGTGGGACTTCTGGTTCTCCTCCGTTGGTTTCTTTTTAAAAGTCCCGTCTGCCGTCTTGACTTTTATTTCGTGAAAGCGGGTCGGACCGCGCTGCAGAACTCCCACTTGACCGATCAGATGTCCTCCGACGGACAGGCTCAGAGCGTGGTGGGTGTGCGTCTCCGTGGTAACGGTTTAATAACGCCGCGTTATCCTGTTTTTTAGTTTTTTAAACCTCGCCAACACCCTCTGTGCTCTCTGTCCCAGCCGTCTGTGGAGTGCCTGGTTCCAGTCTCCAAGAAGACGACTCCATCTGGCCTCAACGACTGGAGAGGCTGGTCTTGGCCCACCTCAGACCGCTGGTGAAATCTTCTCTGGACCCGCTGCAATTTGCGTACCAGCCTCATGTGGGAGTGGACGATGCCATCATCTACCTGCTGCAACGAGCTCAGTCTCACCTGGATGGAACCGGTGAATCTGTGAGAATCACTTTCTTTGATTTCTCCAGTGCATTCAACACCATCCAACCACTGCTGCTGAGTGAGAAGCTGCGGGTGGTGGGGGGATGGAGGGGGTGGACGCGTCCACCGTCTCCTGGATCAATGACTACCTGACAGGCGGACCACAGTTTGTCCGTCTGGGCAGTGTGCTGTCTGATACGGTGGTCAGTGGTACTGGAGCTCCTCAGGGAACTGTTCTGTCTCCTTCCTGTTCACCTTATACACAACTGACTTCCAGAACAACTCAGAGTCAAGACATCTGCAGAAGTTCTCTGATGACTCTGCAGTGGTAGGATGTATAAGGGATGGACGGGAGGACAAGTACAGGGCAGTAGTGGAGGACTTTGTGGAGTGGGCTGGTAGAAATCATCTGCTCCTGAACGTGGCCAAGACCAGAGAGATGGTGGTCGACTTCAGGAGGAAGACGACGGCTCCACAACCGCTGAGAGTTCTGGGAGAGGAGGTGGACATGGTGGAGGAGTACAAGTACCTGGGTGTGTCCATGACAACAGACTGAACTGGAAGACCAACATCAACGCTGTCTACAAGAAGGTGATGAGTCGACTCTTTTTCTTGAGGAAACTTCGATCCTTCAATGTGTGCAGCGAGATGTTGGAGATGTTCTACCATCTGTTGTGGCCAGTAAACTGTACTTCTCGTAGTCTGCTGGGGGAGCAGCATTGGAGCTGGTGACACCAACAGACTTAACAAACTGGTTAAGAAGGCCGGCTCCATCATCGGCTACAATCTGGACAGCCTGGAAAAGGTGGTGGAGAGGAAGACGCTGAACAAACTATTGTCCATACTGGATAATCCTGACCACCCTCTCCACCACCTGCTGCAGGACAGAGGAGGAGGTTCTCCAAAATACTCCTCCAGCTGCTGTCACAAGGACAGATATAGGAGATCATTCCAGATACAGGAGATCATTCCAGATACAGGAGATCATTCCAGATACAGGAGATCACTCCAGATACAGGAGATCACTCCAGATACAGGAGATCATTCCAGATACAGGAGATCATTCCAGATACAGGAGATCATTCCAGATACAGGAGATCATTCCAGATACAGGAGATCATTCCAGATACAGGAGATCACTCCAGATACAGGAGATCACTCCAGATACAGGAGATCATTCCAGATACAGGAGATCATTCCAGATACAGGAGATCATTCCAGATACAGGAGATCATTCCTGATACAGGAGATCATTCCTGCCGACTGCAATAAGACTGTACAATAACTCATCTCTGGCAAAATCCATCAAAGTACAAAAACACTGTTGACTGTGTTTCTTGGTTTGTTTGTATATAATACATAGATATATATAATATATAATATAATGTACTGTATATACTGTACATTTTATATTTATATTGCTATTTTTATATTCTATTCTATTCTATTATTTTATTCTATTATTTCTATTATTATCTTATTGCTTCTGTATGCTGCTGTAGCGACAAAATTTCCCCTCGGGGATTAAAAAGTAAATACCTACCTACCTAAAAATGTCTCTGAACAGGACGACCGTGACGTAAGTGGACGGTTTCAGTTTTAGGATCTTTTTTTTAGATTGTATTGTGTTGTTTTTAATTAGTTGACTCAAATAACTCCAGGATGTCTCATCCACGGTCTCCTCCGCAGAGTGTCCCGCTCGGAGACGTCGGGGACGATCCCGTCCGGCCGGAGCTCCGGGGTTCAGAACGTGTCCGAGTACCTGGAGGACGAACTCGTCTGCGAAGGAACCGAACTTTGTTTTGAGGAGGTCCGAGCTCAGAAATACTTCTGTAAACTCCAGGAGATGGGAGGAGGAGGAGGAGGAGGAGGAGCGGAGGGAAACGGGTGAGTCAGCGCTTTCTCAATCTACCGTTTAAAAAGAAAAACCTTCATTAAGTGAGATTATGACGTGGTTTTTGGTTTGGCTTGAAGCGGAGAAGGAGCAGAAGGAGCAGAAGGAGCAGAAGGAGGGAGTCCGCAGCCTGACAGGTCTGATGTAGATAATGAACCAGGATCTGGGGTGTTTCGGTGTTTCAGGACCGGCTGAGTCTCAGGAGGTGAAACTTCAAACTCCTTCAATGCTGCATTAACAGTTAAATATAAAAACTACAACAGAGTAAAAAGTAAAGAGACAATTAAATATTTATTCAATCAAAGGCTGCTTTTAAACATCTGAAACCTGGTATGTCTGGTTCTTCAACATTTAAGCAGGAAACTCATCTCATGAGAAAACATCCTTTTCCTTGTTTTTTTCAGCTCTGTGCAGCAGAACCAGCCACCAGTGGGAACCCGGATCCTTCCCAGCATGCCTCTGGGTGTCCCCGACCCTCCGACCGCCTGAGCAGCAGGAACTCTCTGGGCCTGAGGTTGCACACCGAGCCGGCCTTCATCCACGAGGCCGCCGAACCTCCTCCTCCTCCTCCTCCTCCTCAGCAGACAGACGCTCTGCGCTCTGAGATTTCCCATCATGCCTCTGTGCCGGCAGATGCGGAGCCGCCGCTCCACCAACCCGCCGATGTTCCCCACCAGGACCCCGGAGAACCGGAGGAGGCCGACGGCACGCAGCAGTGAGTCGAGTCCTCCTGCAGCGCGTCGGCCATCTGAGAATCTTTTCTTTCTTCATCTTGTTTTTGTTTTTTGTTTCTCAGAGACGTCGGTGAACCGCCAGCAGAGCAGAAACTGGACGGGAAGTAAACCGCCCGTTCACCAGCAAGCTCCTCCCCCTTTCTGTCCCTCTCAGCTTCCTGTGACCGTCCCCACACCTCCCTCTCTCTCTCTGCGTCTCCCTCAGTGTCTCCCGGCGGGACGTCCAACCTGTCTCTTGTCACTCCCAACACCTGGCTGGGCTTCGTTCAGGCCACGCCCTCCAGGGTGCCGTCGCCCACCGTCAACAGGAGGGAGGCGCTGGGTGAGCACAACCGTCGGATGGGGAGGGGGGAGGAGGTGAAACTCAGGTAAAACTCCTCAGATTACATCTCAGTGTTGCTATGGAAACGTAAATAGAGCTAACCCTACTTTTACTGTGAATTCACCGCAGCTCTCCGAGCGCACCGTTTCTAGTTGACGTAGTTTGTCCGGCGCCATCGAACCGTCTCCGTGTCGTCTCTCAGGTGTGATCAGGGACACGTTCGCGGCCCCGACGTTCCTCCGAGACCCGTTCGGCGACGCCTCGGCGCTCCACGCCGCCGAGCGGGAGTTGGACGCCGGCGGCCCGACGAACGGTAAATACGCAGCGAACTGTGTTTGTTTACATGAAGAACATTTCTACAAGTGGAATCTGTCACCTGTGTTGAACATCAACTTCTGAACTATTAAATATGATTATTATTGTCAGTATTCACCTCAACTGAAGCCAGTTTCCTGCTGACCTTCATCCTCCTTTATGATTGACAGGAGGCCCCTCCTCGTGCATCAGCCCCCCTCCGCTGCCCCGTTCACCATCTTCCAGGACAACAACCACAAACAAAACGGAAGGTAAACAAAACAACAACTCAATCACATGTTTTTGTCAGACTGACTTTTTGTCAGTGCGAGCTCCGTTTCCACGGCAACACACGGGGTTTGACTAAGAAGTGGAAAACAATCGGCAGACTCTCATGGTTTTACTTCGTGGTTTCTGCTCGCCACCTCCTCCATCACCTCCTCCATCACCACGGTGCAGCCTCCTCCGCCCGCCGTGCTGTCCTTCAGAGACCAGACGCTCTGTCCCGCCGACTCCTCCGGGACCTCCGCGGCCTCGGCTCGACCCGGCAGCGAACCTTTTCAGATCACGGAGGAACCGGACGAACCCGCCTACGACGTTCCCATGAGCCCCGAGTGCGCGCTCAAACCGGACTGGCTGTCCGTCAGGAGCCCCGAGGCCGCGGTGGAGCCGGACCCGGACGCCTTCGTGAGTCCCCGTCGTCCCGGACGCGCCGTCCACCCGGAACCGAGACGTCCCCATGAGTCCGGAGCAGCCGCGGCTCTGCGCCGACGAGCCCGTGATGAGTCCGCACGGAGAGCCGAGCGCCGACGTGTCCATGAACGCGGCGACGGCAGCCGTCCACCTGGTGTCGGATCCGTGGGACGACCAGCTGATCTCCGGCCTGCTGGCCTCGCTGACTCCGCCCCTCTCCGCCCACCCCTGCTGCGTCAGCTGGAGGTGTGGCGTCCCCAGCTTCTCCCCCGGGAGGACCCTCAGCATGGGTAAGAAGCACAGCTGCTGCTTCACATCTCTTATTTATTATTTACTTATATCTGTGAAGTGGGAGGAGTCAAAGCACAGTTAGCTTAGCTTAGCATCAAGCCTGATAAATACACTTTACCGATCTTGAGCAATTAACATATTTTGTTTGTTTAGTCTGTATGAAATCACACGTATGATTAGGATTCAATTAAAGTTATTAAAGCTGCCACTAGATGGCGTGTTCTTTAAACGTTTTGCCCTCCGACAGGAACGTCGTCCCTCCGAGTCGACGGCGTTCTCGGCGAAGGTGCGTTCGCGACCGTTTACCAGGCGACGAACCCGGTGACCTCGGAGAAGGTGGTTTTAAAGGTGAGACGTCATCTCCACGATTCGCTCTCTTTTCACAAAACTCCTCAACGGATGTGATTCTTTCTTTTTAGTGACCGCAACGTTAGTTTTTTTAGGAGATCTGCAGAACTTGAAAACTTTCCTGCGGAAACAAAACAAAGAAATGCCCCAGAAAGGGTTAAAAATTCTTAAATTAAATTCTTTTAAATGTCCTGAATATAGTTGAATGCAGCATTTGGACACATAAAAAAACAGTAAAGCTAAATCATAGCTGAATCATTTTCTTTTACATAATGAAAGCCAGTATTTTGAGTCCCTGAACCTAATTTAAACTCCTTTTAAAGGATTTAATAAAGTTGCAGCGCCCCCCAGTGGTCCATTGGTATGAAACAACATTGTTTTTTTAATGTGTTGTATGTTTTTTTTGTCTAAATCTCAGAGATTTGACTTTTCCTGTGAAACATGTCCAAACAGTCACAGTTCAGTTTATTGGATCTGAGTGACGTTGGACAGAAAGACTCTTGACGTCCAACGTGTCTCCCTGCAGGTCCAGAAGCCGGCCAACCCGTGGGAGTTTTACATCCACACGCAGCCGGACGCCCGGCTGCAGCCCGCCGTCCGTCACCTGTACGGCCGCGTCAGCTCCGCCCACCTCTTCCACGACGGCAGCGTGCCGGTCGGCGAGCTGCACGACTACGGCACCCTGCTGGTCCGCTGGTTTATAACCGCTCCTTCACGCCCAGAGAGTCTCTGCTCCTTTTTCCACGTGTGAAGTTTGATTCTTTCTTTTTTTCACCTCCACCTTCAGAACGCGGTGAACGTCTACAAATCCCTGAGCGACGAGGCGATGCCTCCGCCGCTCGTCCTGTACTTCAGCGTCTGCATCCTGCGCACGTTGGAGCGGCCGCACGCCGCCCGCATCGTCCACGCCGACGTCAAACCCGACAACTTCCTGCTGGGAGAGCGGTACGCCCGCGACACCATCGATTCTACCGACGTGGACGCGTTGACTTTGGAAGGAAACGTCTTCGTGTGTTTGTTTTATTTTTTCAAAGCTGCCGCTGTGTTTTTTTGGAGGTTCCTGGAGAACAGCTGCTTCGACCCGGACGGCGTGGACCACGGCCTCGTCCTCATCGACCTCGGACAGAGCATCGACATGCGGCTTTTCCCAGAAGGCACGGCGTTCACCGCCCGCTGTTTGACGTCGGGCTTCCAGTGCACCGAGATGCTCAGCGGGAAGCCGTGGAGCTACCAGGTGAGGACGCGCTGCCGCGGTTTGTCTTTCACACGTCTCTCCGTTTTCCTGCATCTTCACCTCGTGTGTTTTCCAGACCGACTACTTCGGGCTCGCCGGGACGGTCCACTGCATGCTGTTCGGGACGTACATGCAGGTGACGAAGGACGGCGGCGTGTGGAAGACGAATGACGTCTTCAGGAGGTAACGTCCGTCTCCGGTCCGTCTCCGGTCCGCAGAGTCGTTTTGTCCGATTAATTTGTATTACTTTTAGAAACACCAATATTGTGACAACAATACGAGTCCAGTTTGAATCGGACCGGGACCAGAGGTCGTCTGACCGGGTGGAAGCTAACCGGGACTCTTCTCGTCCTCCGGGAACCCTCACGGCGACCTCTGGCTGGACTTCTTCCACGTCCTGCTCAACGTGCCGGACGGCGGCTCGGCGCCGAGCCTGCGGAGCCTCCGGTGCCGGCTGGCGTCGGTCCTGCAGCAGAACTACAGCAGCAAGCTGCCGGCGCTGCTCAGACGTCTGGTGGTGCTGCTGCTGGAGAGCCGCAAGGCGCCGCGGAGATGACGGGAAACCCAACCACAGAAACGGGTTTCAGAGAGAGAGAGAAGGGTTGAAGGTCAAAGGTCACCGCAGGAGCAGCGCTTGTTTGGACATATAAAAGAATGAAGTCATTTTTATGTACTTTACTTTGGAAATTGAATTTTCTCGGCTTTCAAATTGTAAAAACTAGAGTTTGATTTTGTTTGTTTTAAAGAATAAATGTGTTGAGGTGCAGATTGTCTTCTCTTCATCTTCAGCTGCTCTTCTAAACTTCCCTTCTGATTTCTGTTTTTATGGAAATGAGTTTTGATATTTTCTTCCGTCACGTCATATTTTCTGCTTTTCGCCTTCAGAGAATCGGACGAGTCGAGCGGAGCTTTGTTCGGCTGTCGGACATTATTAGTAGTCAGAAGATCAATAAGAGAGAAGTCAAAACTATTTGAAGAATTATGTCAAAATTGTGATTAAAAAAAAATAATAAAATGTAATTATGCAATGAAAGTAAAAACATTTGTATGAATTAGTCCAAAATTCGGAGAAAAAAAGTCAAAATTATTATTAGAATTGTTCAAGATTGTGATAAAAACAATCAAACTTGGATAAAAGTAAAAAAAATAATTCTAACTTAGTCAAATATTTAGGTAAAAAAAGATAAAAAGTCAAAATTGTGATTTAAAACATGAAGTGTTTCCTAAGACAAAATTTGAAATCAAAAAGCTCAAAAGGTTTTACTTAAAAAAAAAAAAAAAAACGTGCGTGTGTGTGTGTGTGTGTGTTGCATGTTGCGTGTTGCGTGTTCAGACCTGCAGCTGCATACAAACATGCAGGAATGTTTGAAGTGTTTTCAGAGAAGCTGCAGCTCCTTTAACTCGTCTCCTCTGACAACATGTTGGACTTTCTTCAACTTTGAATGTTTATATATTTATATTTCCACAAATTATCACTGTTGATACGATATTTTCTGTTTCTTCCATCAATCAGTTGTTTGGACTGAATGATGTGCAAGGAGGAGGAGGAGGAGAAGAGGGGGAGAGGAGGGAGAGAGGAGGAGGAAAGGAGGGAGAGAGGAGGAGAAGAAGAGGGAGAGAGGAGGAGGAAAGGAGGGAGAGAGGAGGAGAAGAAGAGGGAGAGAGGAGGTGGAGGAAGAGAGGAGGGAGAGGAAGAGGAGAGTAAGAGGAGGGGGAGAGGAGGGAGAGAGGAGGAGGAAAGGAGGGAGAGAGGAGGGAGATAGGGGAGAGAGGAGAGGAGGGAGAGGAGGAGGAGGAAGAGGAGGGGGAGAGGAGGGAGAGAGGAGGAGAAAAGGAGGGAGAGAGGAGGGAGAGAGGAGGGAGATAGGAGGGAGAGAGGGGAGAGAGGAGGGGGAGGAAGAGAGGAGGGAGAGGAAGAGGAGGGGGAGAGGAGGGATAGAGGAGGGGGATAAGAGAAGGAGAGGAGAGAGAGGAGGAGGAAAGGAGGGAGAGAGGAGGGAGAGAGGAGGGGGATAGGAGAAGGAGAGGAGAGAAGGAGGAGAGGAGGGAGAGAGGAGGGGGATAGGAGAAGGAGAGGAGAGGAGGGAGAGGAGGAGGAGGAAGAGGAGGGGGAGAGGAGGGAGAGAGGAGGAGAAAAGGAGGGAGAGAGGAGGAGAAAAGGAGGGAGAGAGGAGGAGAAGAAGAGGGAGAGAGGAGGTGGATAGGAGGAGAAGGAAGAGGATGGAGAGAGGAGGGAGCTAAGAGCGGGAGAGGGGGAGGGTAGGAGGAGGAGGAGATTTGTCAGCTTCCTGTGAGTCAGTGAAACCTTCATCCAGACTTCGTCCAGGTTTCCACGGTGAAATCCCAAATGTTCACGTACCTGTGGTCACTAAAACGTGAGGAACTCAGGTGTTGATGTTGATAAAGAGACCAAAGTTGGAACACTTCCTCATGAAGGTTGTTGCTTCCTGCTGCTCCATGAACATGCAGGAATTATATATATTTGTAAATATAAATCAGGTAGAACTTATAATTAAAAACAGTTGTTCCTCAACATACCTGCCTGGAACATCCACGGTACTGTTGAGTCTCTCTGAAGCCTCACATCCCTGCTGGCTGACTGGGAAAGGAAAGGAAATGCTTTCAGAAGAAACACCAAACTATGCAGCTCATAATATGATACTCTGATAATAGAAACTTCAAAACACCTTCAAGTTGATTATCAAACACACATGATGCTAAATTCAATCTACGACAGAGAAATACACGTTAAATAAATGACTCTTTCACTCCATGAATGCTTTGAGTTCCAGAAAGAGGAAATTCATCTCTAAGATAATAATAATGTCATTTTACGTGAATAATAAACTGTCGTAGAAATACGTTTTCTGTCATTCAAACAGTTGTGAGTGTGCTGATGTTATCTAGAAAGCTCCTTTTAGTAAATAAGTGTATTAAAACTAGTGTAGTAAAGTAAGCAGCTTACTGGATAACAAGCCATCAGCAGCAGAGCAGTGACTGTCTGACATCAGGGCGGCTAACATGAGCTCAGGACAAATGATAGCTGGCTTCAACTGGAGTTCACCAATTCATGGTGAAACTAAAGGAGCTTTAAGATCATCATGATTTTAAGATCTGGAACTGACGTGACACAAAACTCACATGACCTCAGAGGTGGTTGAATCTCCATCTTCTGCTCTTTTTAAATCCCTCCATTGAACTTGTTGTTCTCGGCTCCACGAACACGACTCAGAGAATTCTTTGGGACCGACTGAAAATGGCCGCCCTCCTCCACCACGGTGAGGGTCCATGTGAGCCGCTGCCCGCTGCTCTCCGACACGTTAGCTCTTAATCCGACATGAAGGATGACGCTGTCAGTCGGAGATCATCGATGAACCGTTCAAACATCACGTTAGTAAACTGGTGAAAGTTTCTAGTGAAGTTTGAAGTGATGGTGAAACATCAGTCCCGATGTGTTCCTCTCGCTGCCGAACTTCGTCTGAAAAACGGGGATTTTCTAACTTCTTCCTTCGTCGGTAAAACACAGTTTAATTTCATTTGACCGAAACACCATCTGAATCTGTCCTGACCTCAACTGTCACTCGGCGTGTGTTCAGTCCGTCACATGTTCTGATTTAAAGCAGGAAATATCTATTTTTCTGTCTGCTTTGATGAACTGAATCCACCTAACAGCTGATAACAACTAAAGTTTTATAGAAATACAACTTCCAAAGGTTTTCCTGCGCGCGCTCCTGTCGTTAGCCCCGCCCCTCTAAGAACCCGGTAGGTTACCAAGAAGGTCTCTCTGCTTGTCCTGATTGGCTGGCAACAGATTGACACCTGACCAACCAATACGGTGAGGACACGAGAGGTTCAAGGGCAACTCAAAACTGTAGGACACTTAAGGACTTTTCCAAACTACACTTCTCTGCTGATGAACACAAATGCAAATTCACTGTTACAGAATTACAAAGAAACACATGTAAACAAATTAGCAGGACGCTACAAGTGTTTATGGACATATTTGAAACATGCAGAAGGAAGTTAAATACTGCAGGTATTTGAGTGAAACTCCACCTTTATTTTCTAATGAATGAGGGATTATTTTCAGATGGACCTCCAGAAAACTAATAAGAAGGAGTGACTTTAACTAACAACACCGAGATAACTCCTTAGAAAACATTGATTGAATTTCATGAGAAGTTGAATGGGAGTCTATGGAGCCGGATGCTTTTTAGAGACAACCTCTACTGGGACTAGAAGGTATTGCAGTTTATGACACTTCTGCATCCCCCTTGATTTTAACACCCTGAAATTAAGTCCACTTTTATATACAGTCTCTTTCTGGAGACAAATGAATAAAAAGGCTGTTAAAGAAAAGTGTTTGGGATGAAAAGTCCATTTAAAGCAGAGACACCTGGAACCAGGACTGAGGACCAGATTTCAGGTCCCTGGCAGGAAGCTCAGGCTGCTTTCTGCCTCATAACAAACCAACATGTCCAACATACAGTCCTGTATGTGGTCCAAACTGCTGCTGCTTCATCTCATGTCTCTGTGCTGATCTTTGGTTGGTTTGTCAGCTCCATCTAGTGGACAGACAGCAGAGCTGCATCATGTGATCTTGGATTTCTCTGCCACAGGTAAGACTGGTTCTGACGTCACTCTGATGCTTTTAGACTCGGACTCTGAAGTTATGAGGAAGTGACGGCGTCCTCAGATCAAACGCTCTCAGACACCAGGACTGACGAGGGACAACGAGCAGCTTCTTCTCTCCGAATCTTTCCTCCACACACGAAGGTGGAAAGTGTCTGGAAGTGGACCTGAAGTCGAGCAGGTGAGAATCCTCCCAGAGAAATCTGGACATGTCTGATGAACTCTGACCTGTTGGATCACTGAGTCGACCGTAGAGGTCTTTCTTGATCCTGATTTTATTTTTCAGTCCATTTATTTCAAACATGCAGTTGAATTTGTCCGCGAGTTAAAGTAGAATGATTGTAAAATGATTTTCTGTCGGTGGTTCCTGAATAAAACCGGCAGCAGTCTGAATGTAATTCGATCTAGTCAGCTGATAAAAATGCAAACCATATCTGAACTGGTCTGACAGCTTGGATCAACTTCACTGTGTTTCCCGTTCAACTCTTCATTCACGGCTGGAACACACTTTTTCTGAGCAGCACCTTTTGCATAGTCCATTTCTCAAAGGTCCAAAAATCCTTCAGAAGGACCAGAAGTGGTTGAAGGTGAAGAGGAGCTGTGTGGCTTCTCAACCGTCAGGGTCCCACAGAGGAAAACAAAAAGAGGAATTGTCCTGGTTTGTGTGATCAGATTTAAAGACATGTTTATACACAGAAAAAAGAGGCTTTTATATCCTCTTAACATGCAGATTTCCTCTGAATACATTTTGTTTGTCATCACGTTGGACAAACTGGAAGAACACATTTCATTCCTTTAGTGACCAACACAAATACCAAGTTTGTTAGAAAATGTGAAAAAATGGAGCAGGAGGAACAAATTTATCATATTTCTGGTTGCTGAAATGAAATTTAGGATTTTATATGATATGCCGCACCAACTGTTGAGACTGTGACATGTTTTGCAGGTTTATACAGCACTGAGAGAAGAACAGTAATTACAGGATTATAATGTGTTTGCAGAAAAGTGTCTGTCAGTCCTGAGTTTTAGAGCCATGTTACAGACAGTGATGAGAACTAATGTGTCCTGTGCTGTGAATGTTGTTGTACGTACTGAGCAGGTTGTTGTGTTTGAGTGAAGCTGTGGGCTCTGCTATGGATCAGTGGGAGGACAGAGAGGACGGAGTCCGTCCCTCTAAAACCACTGAACTGTTCCTGTTTGCTGGAGTTTCAGTTCCAGAACTAATTTTACTTGAATTACCTGAACAAGTGTTGCTGGTAGTTTCACTGTTGGATGTGATGCTGAAAACAACGTTCAGCTGTTCAACAGCTGCTGAAACAAAAAACTATTTCAGGGGTCTGAAATAGTCTATTTCAGTCTCCTGAGAGCGGGAGAGGAAGTCGGCCACAGTCATCTGCGCCCCCGGCCTATGGATCACCTTGAAGTTAAAAGGCTGTAACACCAGATACCACCGAGTGATCCTGGCGTTGGTATCCTTCATGCGGTGGAGCCACTGGAGCGGAGCGTGGTCCGAACAGAGGGTGGATGAGCGTCCCAGCAGGTAGTACTGCAAGGAGTCGACCGCCCACCGGATGGCCAGGCACTCCTTCTCCACTGTGCTGTACCTGGCCTCCCTCTCCGATAACTTCCGGCTGATGTACACAACAGGGCGGTCCACCTCCCCCCCCCCCCACCTCCTGGGACAAAACGGCCCCCAGTCCTCTGTTCGACGCATCAGTCTGCAGAGTAAAGGGGAGAGAAAAGTTAAGGGTGTGGAGAAGTGGTTCCCCACAGAGAGCCTGTTTTACCTTCTCAACCGCCCGCTGGCACTGCTCCGTCCACTGGACTGGATCTGAGGCACCTTTCCGGGTCAGGTCGGTCAAGGGGCTGGTCAGATCCGCGAAACCCAGGATGAACCGTCTGTAATACCCCGCCAGCCCCAAAAACCGCCTCACGTCTTTTTTTGTCTTGGGCTGCGGACAGGCCGCGATAGCCGCCGTCTTGTCCACCTGAGGGCGCACCTGCCCGCTGCCCAAGTGGTACCCCAGATACCGTACCTCCCTACGTCCAACTGCACATTTCCCTGGGTTGGCGGTGAGCCCAGCCTGCCTCAGGGACTCCAGCACTGCGCCCACCCGCTGCACATGCTGGTGCTGTGGATGATGACATCATCCAGGTAGGCGGCCGCATATGTAGCGTGCGGACGCAGCACCTGGTCCATGAGGCATTGGAAAGTGGCTGGGGCACCGAACAACCCAAAGGGAAATGTGGTGAATTGGTATAACCCAAACGGAGTGGAGAAGGCCGTTTTTTCCTTGGACTCTGGCGAGAGAGGAATCTGCCAGTAGCCCTTGGTTAAATCCAGTGTCGTGAAGAAACGTGCAGTGCCCAGCCGGTCCTGGAGTTCATCGACCCAGGGCATTGGGTACGTATCAAATCGTGACACATCATTCACCCTGCGATAGTCCACACAGAACTGAATAGATCCATCCTTCTTGACAACAAGAACAATGGGGCTACACCAGGCACTGTTGGACTCTTCTATTACTCCTATCTCCAGCATAGCCGCCAATTCTCTCTGAACAATTTTTCTCTTGTGTTCAGGTAGCCTGGAGGGTCGCGACCGCACCGTCACGCCCGGAGACGTCTCAATGTTGTGCACTATGAGGTTCGTGCGTCCTGGCAGGAGGGAGAACACATCAGCAAACTGCTTCTGTAACTGGGCAACGTCTGTTCTCTGGGTCCCAGAGAGATTGGCGTCGAAAGGGAGCGAGGCAGGATTGGTGGACTTTGGAACCTCTGGCCCCAGCTCCTCTCTCTCAGATACCGCGGACACCAGAGAAACAGACTCCGCCTCTCTCCATGCTTTTAAGAGGTTGAGGTGGTAGAGCTGTGTAGCTCCGCCCCTGTCAGATCGCACCACCTCATAGTCGACGTTCCCTGCTCGCCGTGTGACCACAAAGGGCCCTTCCCACTTGGCAAGGAGTTTTGAGCTGGAAGAAGGAAGCAATACAAGTACCTTTTCTCCCGGTGTGAATTGCCTCAGCTTGGCCCCTCTGTTGTACAGCCGTTGTTGACGCTCCTGGGCCTGGAGCAAATTCTCACGTGACATCTGACCCAGTGTGTGGAGTTTTGCTCGCAGGCCCAGGACTTATTGAATTTCACTTTTGCTGGAGCTCGGACCTTCCTCCCAGTTTTCTTTAAGCAGGTTGAGCACCCCTCGTGGTTTCCTGCCAAACAGCAGTTCAAAGGGAGAAAATCCCGTCGAGGCCTGGGGGACCTCCCGCACTGCAAACAACAGAGGATCAAGCCATTTATCCCAATTATGTTAATCGTCGTGTATAAATTTACCAATCATGGATTTTAAAGTCTTGTTCAGACGCTCCGCAAGACCGTCAGTGTTGTGGGTGATAAACACTGGTCCGAATAGACTTAATGCCCAGTAATCCATAAAGTTCTCTCAGTGTTCGTGACATGAACTGGGTTCCCTGGTCAGTCAGAATCTCTTTCGGGATTCCGACTCGAGAGATGACCTGAAAAGGAGCCTGTGCAACACTCTTTGCCGAAATGCTGCGCAACGGCACTGCCTCGGGATATCGTGTTGCGTAATCCACCAGAACTAATACAAAGCGATATCCGCGTGCGCTCCGGTGAAATGACCCGATGAGGTCCATGCCAATACGTTCAAATGGGACCTCCATCAAGGGTAGAGGATGTAAAGGCGCCCTCGGAATGGCCGGCTGGTTTACCAGCTGACACTCCGGGCAAGATGCACATCAACGGCGCACAACCCCCCGGATGCCCGGCCAGTAAAACCAGGCCATTATCCAGTCCTTAGTTTTATCATATCCCATGTGGCCAGCCATCAGGTTAGGTAGGTATATACTTTATTAATCCCCGAGGGGAATTTTTTTTATAGTGAGCCGCCTGGAAAATCATTTCCCGATGGCTTTTCGGCACCAACAACTGGGTGTTTTCTTGACCTGTTTGAGTGTCACAACTCACCCTATACAGCCTGTCCCTAATCAATGAAAAGTGCGGGTATGACGGCGCTGCGTCAGGGCGCACCAACTGACCATCAATTCTTATCACTTGGTCAAAGGCGAAGCGTAGAATATCGTCCCGAGACTGCTCAAGTGGAAAATCCTCCATGGAGCATAATTCGGGAACCGGTGGAGTCTCCGCCGGTTCCCCCTCCCTCTCTGCAGCGTCGGACAACCTCGCGTCACCGCTGAGCACAGCACACATCCCGCATGTCCCTGCCGGTCATGAACGCACCCCTGTACACTGCCCCATTAATTTATGAAACCCGGGCAAATCTGTCCCCAAGATTAGGGGGTGCGTAAGGCGGGAGCTAACCGCAGCCTTCACTTTATGTTTTTTTCCCCCCATATCTAATTTCTACAGCCACCACCAGATAATCGTGAACATCCCCATGCACACACTTAATTCTCACCCACGATGCCTCCACCAATGCCCCGGGCCGAACCAGGCTCTGGTTGATCAGCGACTGCATACAGCCCGAATCCACCATCACCAGATATGTACCCCCCTGGATCCTTACCGGAACGCGATACGTCGCTCCTGGACCGGGGGAGGGTGTTGGAGGGCCGGCAACCCTAACCGTCTGTCCTGCTCCCATTAACGGACATTCCCTCCAGTAGTGTCCGGGCTGCCCACACCTCCAACACTCCTGCTCTGGCAGTTGAGGAACCCCCTGCAGGTTGGGAAGGGTGCCGGGGCCGGCGAACCTGGGGGTTGTTGGTGCCCACGGAGTTGGCAGGGCCTGAGCCACCCCCGGTTGCTGGATCCTCCTCCACGGCGCAGGAATCGGTCGGGCTGCAGCTGGCGGCCGACTGCCATCCCCCTGCCTGCTGGGATAAACCGCGAGGTGGTCCTCGGCAAGGGTGATGGCAGCCTCTCGCGTCGCTGGACGGTGGCAGCGGACCCATGCCGCTGTCCTGGCCGGCAGTCCCTCTGTGAACTGCTCCCCCACGATCTTGTCCACCATCGCTCGTCCGGCGCTCTCCGGCTGCAGCCATCTGGTCGCCGAGTCCCTCAGTTGCTGAGCGAAGGCGAATGGCCGGTCCCCGAGCCCCGGCCTAGCCTCCCGGAAGCTCCTCCTGTGGTCCTCTGGGGACAGGCCCAGGCGGTCCATAATGACCCTTTTCACATCCGTGTATTGTCGTCTGGACCTGGGAGGCAGCCCCAGAGCCGCTGTCTGTGCCTCCCCTGTCAGGAGAGTCAGGAGTCGCACCGCCCAGTCCGCCGCCGGCCAGGCACACGCCTCCGCCATCAACTCGAACATGTCCATAAAGACCTGTACGTCATCCACCGGCGTCATCTTGTGCATGGCCACCCCGGTGAAGGACGCCAGTCCTGGCGCTGGTGGGGCCGCCGCTGGCCGGGCCGCTAGCTGTTCCCAGGCGTGGGTCTGTCGCTCAGCTTGGGCCTGCAACGCGCCCAGGAGCTGGCGGTTCGCCTCCGCCTGTTCGCACTGCATCGCCGCGATCCCACGCAGCATCTGCCCCTACACGACGATCGGCTGCGTCGGCATTCCGTTCTGCTGTTCATCTGTGTCCATGCCCCCACAGTGGGTGCCACTGTAGCAAGCTTGGTGCTACCGGGGTCTCTCCTGGACACAGATGACACGCTCAGTCGTATGTTCGGGTGTAAAATACTTTTATTTGCCCGGCCCATACACCAATGTCCTCGTGCAACCGCTTCCTCCTCAGCCTCCTTCTCCCTGCTCCCTTTATAGGGGAGAGATTATCAGTCCACATCCAGCTCAGCTGTGCTCATCAGTTTGTATTCGGCTCAGCTGTGCTCATTACCCCTTCCCGGCACTGTTCCCTGAACAACTCCTCCCACTCTCTACCCGCTGCAGCTGAGCTAACCACACCCCACCACCACAACCTAAATTCACAAAATCCGGTGGACACGTGTATCACACCTAGACGCACAAAAAAGTTACATTGCACCATTATGTCACCTTGTCAGGAAGTCCACCATTTTGAATTTAGTCACCATTTTGGGCGATTCTGACACGTTGTACTTTGTTGAACTCGTCCTGCTGTCCGCTCCATGTTTCTTCTTTCTCTGCTCGGTTTCCATCTTAAAGCTGCTGATTAACTTCTTCACTCGCCGGCTTCACGACGATTATTTCCTCCATCAGAAGGTAACAAACAGTTTCCATCTTCATCTGATAGGTTTTTGACATGGAACCGGTCCGATCAATAAAAATGCCGTCGCTGTCTGTCAGATCAACGCTGACTCTTCTGAAGCAGCTCCTGAACTTTTAAACCCAGCTCAGTTTTCCTGAACTCGTTCTGTGTTTTCTGTTGCGACCGCATGAAGAGTCGACATGTTCAGTAACTTTGAAACCGTCGATCATTTTAACGGCCCGTGTGATTCAGTTAGTGGGGAGCGTTCACTGTCCGGTCTGACGTTGTTCACAGCTGGACTGGTTGGTTATTAACAGGTAATAAAGTCATCAAATATGTGACAGTCAGTCAGAGATCTTTGAAAATGTTCACAGTGAGGAGGAAACAGAAACACGTTCAATTCTCTTTCTGGAATAACGGAGCATGTTTTTCACATCATGTCTGCATCATGTGTTCAGAAACATGTTTTACATTCTCACTGTCTCACTGATGAATGTTTTGCTGTAGATGATGTGGGATTCATAAAAAAACATTATTTTACAGAAACAGTTTAAAAAGATGTTTTTCACTGAGGTCATATTTCAACATCAGCGACTCTTAGAAACTACAGCTGTGTTGAATGTTTTCATGGATCTGTTCAGACTCTCTCAGCTCTTTGTTGAGCTTCAACACAGATGGAGGCGTCGCTGAAAAACAGCCTCAGCTCCTCCAAATGGAGCAGATTTTACAAGTCAAAGAAAATATGAACTTTTATAGAAAAGTTACAGCCTGTTTAGGTTTAATACTTTTACAGACTCTCTGTTCTTTCCTTCTTTCATGTAGAAGATAGAAATATTCACATTTATCTTTGGACTCTGAGATGTTTTATTTTCTTGTGATCAGAGTTGAACTCTGGTTTTCTGTCATCTTGAAGTTTCCAGACTTTGACAGTGAGGTTCTGAGAGGATGACAAAGACGTCAGACTGATGATGAAGCAGAATCAGCAGCAGCTTCTCTCTCCGTGTTTCCTCTGCAGGTGAAGGTAGAACGACTCTGTGACGGGATCTGAATTCACCTGGTGAGGATTTCATTCACTTCTGCCTGAATTCATCACATCACCTCCTTTAAACAAGTGAAATATAACTTTTACCAGGTAGATCAGAAAAACACACCTGGACAGAAATGAAGAGAGTTCATGTTGTTTCCTAACATCCATCCTCAGTGGAAATCTGAACAGGATCTGAACTGTATTTACTTTGGCGCCCTCTGGTGGTGGAATCCAGAGTGACACTGTTGTAGTGTGAATGTTGTTGTATGTACTGAGCAGGTTGTTGTGTTTGTGTGAAGCTGTGGGCTCTGCTATGGATCAGTGGGAGGACAGAGAGGACGGAGTCCGTCCCTCTAAAACCACTCTGTGTGGGGAACATGAGAGCCGGACCGAAGCTCAGAGGTGAGACGACCGTCTCTAACTGTCCACGACTCTTCTCCACGTCACAGCTCAGCACTCACATCACTGCACCATCATTATTCTCACTCAGAGCTCTGTGTGTTCTGTTGAAGAACAAAGCAGCAGCTCAGACATGCTGGACCTGGACCTGGACCTGGACCTGGACCTGTTCCCAGCTGTGTGTCCATGAAGAGAGTCCGGTGTATGGACGAACCTATTCACTTCAAAGATGGACACCAGTCTGTTAAACAAAGGTAATAATGTTTAAAGTTTGTCTTTTAGTTTCAAACCCTCCTGATGTCATAACGTCTTTGTGTTGAACTTATTATTCACCTCGATAGAAGATTGGAGACATCTGGAGAGACAGTTGGCAGCTTGGACAGATGATCTCAGGCAGTTGAATCTGTATGTTCGTTGAAAGGAACCAAACTGTCTTCACACAGAGACTCAGAAGGAAATCTGTTCAGGGAGCTGGAGAGGAGGAAGAGTTGTCTGTAACAAGTAACCCTGCATGACGTGGTCCTCCAGTCAGAAACCTCAGAGCAGGCCATCATGTTTGAGCTGACAGTGAAGATCAAATTAAAGAGGCCCACAAGAAGAAAATGGTCAAAGATCACAGGGGTGGGATCACCTCAGCTCAGAGGATCAAAGGACGTCAGACTCAGATTCTTTAGTCTCTTTAGTTCAGCAATGCCAGTTTGTTGGAACTGCAGGTTCATGGAAACACACTGGATGTATTCATGTTTCTGTTAGCGTCCAACAAAACACACAATCTGCAGGGTTAAAACTGAAAGCTACACATCTCTGTTTCCATCAGGATCCTTCAGCAGGAACCAGATTCTCCTGAACCCAGCTGTGTGTCCATGAAGAGTGACCGGTCTATGAGGGCACCTATTACCTTCAAAGATGGACACCAGTCTGTTGAACAAAGGTAATAATGTCAAAAAATGAAGCTTTCTAACTGGACCTGTATTCAGGCAGCTGCTTGTTAACCCTCCTGTTATGTTTGTTTCTTCGGTACAGCAATGATGTTCCCGGGTCAATGTGAGCCGGTGCATGTTTAATCATCCAAAAGTTGTCAGAAACCAAAGAATCCTAATAAATATAGTTTGTACCTCATCACCAACACCATTACTAACAATTCAATCAGTGTTTAGTGGAATGGAGTTATTCACCCCTCCATAGATCATAGTTCAATGAAGATAACTCACTCGTTTTCATGAAAAATACATGTTCAAACTATTTTTTAGGTACACTGGAAAAACCTAGATATAAATCTCATTAGTCTACCATAACATGTATTTTTTCCTAAATTTTATTTGCATTTTGAAACGTTCTTTTTTTCATGGGGTGATGTAGATAAATAGAGATGAGACACCTCTGCTGTTCAGGGTCATATTGACCCGCTCACTCAAAATCAAGCTAAATGAGTCATAAGGATTGTGTTTCATCCAGCTCCTTCCACTTCTCCCCCAAAACATGTGTCCCTTCTAGATTAGTCATTTCTACAATGACTTTCTGTATTGAGTTTTGAATGACCAGCTCAAAAGCTGACTTGATGTCTGTGATATGAGTCACTACCATCCTGGTTGGACCTGGCACTGTCTTTACAATGTTTTTGACAGACAGTCTTAGCTGATGTGTATCAGGTGAGGATGACCGCTGTATTTCAAGATTTGTTGACACGAATGTCTCGCTTGGAGGAAAAGGAATATCACTTTCCTCATCTGATGGTTCATAATCAGTCCCATTATAATCTGAATTGACCTCAACATGGTCTTCATCTTCAGACACATCCTCCTCTATTTCACTGTCGTGATCAAGGATGTGCTCCAGAGCCTCCAGGGCGGTCATCCTTTAGTTTCTGTTGCTCATGTTGTCCTACAGTAAGCTGCTGAGTTGTATCTGCAGAGTGTATAGTTGGTAGGACTCCTAAGACACCATTTTGTATGTTTCGGCCCTCTCCTGCTAAGTGTGGGTGGAGGTTTCCTGCAGGAAAGAAAAGGTTCCCTTCAAAATAGTATCTGTATTTCTAACACAGGTGGTAGTTAGAAAGAGAGTGTGTGAGATTGGGATGAAATAGGGTGTGTGTGTGTGTGTGTGTGTGTGTGTGTGTGTGTGTGTGTGTGTGTGTGTGTGTGTGTGTGTGTGTGTGTGTGTGTGTGTGTGTGTGTGTGTGTGTGTGTGTGTGTGTGTGTGTGTGTGTGTGTGTGTTTTTGAGTGTTTGGGTGAAACATGGTGGGAGGAAGTAATAAAGACTGTCTCACATTTTCAAAGAAAGAAATGGTCTAAACTTGACACTTTTGACCCCTTACAGCCTCAACTTTCACTGCCGGGTCAAATTGACCCGAACATCATATCTGTAATATAAACCTGCAGGGAGGGGTTGCAAATATATGATATTAAAAAAAAAAAAAAAAAAAAAAAAAAAAAAAAAAAAAATTGTATTTACATTGATTAAACTAATTAAGGCAAGAAGAAGAAGTTTGATACGGAAAAAGTACTTCAGGCCGAGCTTTGAGTGAGTTTTTTTGAATCATAAACCAGCAACAGAGAATCTCCTGCACATCACCTGCAGGGTTTAAACCCACTGAATCCAAAGGTTGATAAAAGTCTGAAGATCAAAGGTAAGAATGAGAAATACTGGCGTCTGACTGGATTAGTGATTTAAAATGGATGTTTTGTCTTCCTGTTCAGCTTCTGTCAGGTGTTGGTTGTCTTGGTAACTAAAAACATGAAGTCTCTTTACTTTATGTTTCTGGATTAATTGTGACCAAACATCTTCTTTTTTGATGTTGACTTTACAGAGTTGATCAGCAGGACTCAGACGTTCCTGAAACAAACCTGGACTCCATATTTCTGGTGTGTAAACACACAAACTAAAGAGTGAATTACCAAAACTCACATTCTCCCTGCTGCACTCTGTAGACCAGCAGGATTTCAGTCCATATTTAAAATGATCTGATACGTTCTGTGTATTAAAGTTGATATATTTCTCTGTTTCAGCTGCTGGAGGAGAACATGATCAGTTTTGTAAAGAACGAGTTGAAGAAGATGCAGAAAATTCTGAGTCTAGATTACCCAGAATGCTTAGAGAGTCAGAGTGAGGATGAGGAGGTGTTGGAGGGTGAGGATGAAGAGCAGAGGAGGAGCAGAGAGTCATTTCTGAAGATCACACTGCACTTCCTGAGGAGACTGAAGCAGGAGGAGCTGGCTGACCGTCTGCAGAGCAGTAAGAGGATTTTAACAGCTGGAACATGATGGAAAGAGGAAACATGGGAGAAACTTAGATTTCCAAACTCTGCTGTTAATATGATGCAAACATCTTCATCACATCTGTGAATTCTTCTGGAATGAAAACAGTCAGAAACTGTTTGTCAACAACTAACGTGAAGAATTGATTTCATGGAGACCCAAAATATTTAAAATGTTAAAAAGTTTATCTTCAGGTTTAATGAGACATTCACTTGTTGTTTGTTTGTATGTTTTTTAGGAAGTAATCCTGCAGTGTGTCGACAACTCAAGAAAAAACAATTTCTTTGTTTGTTTGTTTGTTTGTTTAGGAACTATTGTTCCAGAGTGTCGACAACATCTTCAATGTAACCTGAGGAAGAAGTTCCAGAGTGTGTTTGAGGGGATTTCTAAAGCAGGAAACCGAACACTTCTGAATGACATGTACACAGAGCTGTACATCACAGAGGGAGGGACTGCAGAGGTCAATGATGAACATGAGGTCAGACAGATTGAAACAACATCCAGGAAACCAGACAGACCAGAAACAACCATCAGACAAGAAGACATCTTTAAAGACTCACATGGAAGACATGAACCAATCAGAACAGTGCTGACAAAGGGAGTGGCTGGCATCGGGAAGACAGTGTTAACACAGAAGTTCACTCTGGACTGGGCTGAAGACAAAACCAACCAGAACATCCAGTTCATGTTTCCGTTCACTTTCAGAGAGCTGAATGTGCTGAAAGAGAGAAAGTTCAGTTTGGTGGAACTGGTTCATCTCTTCTTCACTGAAACCAAAGCAGCAGGAATCTGCAGCTTTGAACACTTCCAGGTTGTGTTCATCTTTGACGGTCTGGATGAGAGTCGACTTCCTCTGGACTTCCACAACAATGAGATCCTGACTGATGTTACAGAGTCCACCTCAGTGGATGTGCTGCTGACCAACCTCATCAGGGGGAAACTGCTTCCCTCCGCTCGCCTCTGGATAACCACACGACCTGCAGCGGCCAATCAGATCCCTGCCGAGTGTGTCGGCATGGTGACAGAGGTCAGAGGGTTCACTGACCCGCAGAAGGAGGAGTACTTCAGGAGGAGGTTCAGCGATGAGAAGCAGGCCAGCAGCATCATCTCCCACATCAAGACATCCAGAAGCCTCCACATCATGTGCCACATCCCGGTCTTCTGCTGGATCACTGCTACAGTTCTGGAGGACGTGTTGAAAAGCAGAGATGGAGGAGAGCTGCCCAAGACCCTGACGGAGATGTTCATCCACTTCCTGGTGGTTCAGGCCAAAGTGAAGCAGGTCAAGTATGATGGAGGAGCTGAGACAGATCCACACTGGAATGAAAAGAGCAGGAAGATGATGGAGTCTCTGGGAAAACTGGCTTTTGATCAGCTGCAGAAAGGAAACCTGATCTTCTATGAATCCGACCTGACAGAGTGTGGCATCGATATCAGAGCAGCCTCAGTGTACTCAGGAGTGTTCACCCAGATCTTTAAAGAGGAGAGCGGGCTGTACCAGGACAAGGTGTTCTGCTTTGTCCATCTGAGCGTTCAGGAGTTTCTGGCTGCTCTTCACGTCCATCTGACCTTCATCAACTCTGCTGTCAACCTGCTGATGGAAAAACAAAAAACAAAAGAGAAACCTGATCCAACACTTTT
Organism: Embiotoca jacksoni; assembly: GCF_022577435.1. Classification (NCBI taxonomy): domain Eukaryota; kingdom Metazoa; phylum Chordata; class Actinopteri; family Embiotocidae; genus Embiotoca; species Embiotoca jacksoni. The sequence continues at coordinate 875,657 of NW_027185408.1, forward strand.
CCACCAGACTGCTGTGGATGAGGCCTTAAAGAGTCCTAATGGACACCTGGATTTATTCCTCCGCTTCCTTCTGGGTCTTTCACTGCCGACCAATCAGACTCTCCTACGAGGCCTGCTGACACAGACAAGAAGTAACTCACAGACCAATCAGAAAACAGTCCAGTACATCAAGGAGAAGATCAGTGAGAATCTGTCTGCAGAGAGAAGCATTAATCTGTTCCATTGTCTGAATGAACTGAATGATCGTTCTCTAGTGGAGGAGATCCAACAGTCCCTGAGATCAGGACGTCTCTCCACAGATAAACTGTCTCCTGCTCAGTGGTCAGCTCTGGTCTTCATCTTACTGTCATTAGAAGAAGATCTGGACGTGTTTGACCTGAATAAATACTCTGCTTCAGAGGAGGCTCTTCTGAGGCTGCTGCCAGTGGTCAAAGCCTCCAACAAAGCTCTGTACGAGGATTTATTAACCATTTCAAACATGTTTCATTTTGTAAATAACAAATAAAACAGTTTGTGTTCATTGTTAATTCTTCTCTAGGCTGACTGGCTGTAACCTGTCAGAGAGAAGCTGTGAAGCTCTGTCCTCAGTTCTCAGCTCCCAGTCCTCCAGTCTGAGAGATCTGGACCTGAGTCACAACGACCTTCAGGATTCAGGAGTGAAGCTGCTTTCTGCTGGTCTGGAGAGTCCTCACTGTAAACTGGAGACTCTCAGGTCAGGAAACAATGAATCCATCAAACTTGACTTTTATCGAGTTATTTAACTCTAATTTAACACATTTTTTGTTTCTTTCAAATCACAAATCTTTTCAAAAATCTCCCCTACATTATTGTGGTTTTGTTGTCGTTAAAACATTTTTAAATTAAATACATGTAGACTAACAACCTAACTAAACGTTTAATTCCAGTAGTTTCAGTGACGTCAGATTGCCTTACAAACACAAACACGTATAGATAAATGTGAGGTAGCTAGTTATTAGCCAAAGAAAATGGAAACATTTGTATAATTGAAGACATGTTCTTAAATCATATCAAGATTAAGAATAATTGGGTCAAATATGTGCATTTTCTTTTCAGACTGACTGTCTGTAACCTGTCAGAGAGAAGCTGCGAAGCTCTGTCTTCAGTTCTCCGCTCCCAGTCCTCCAGTCTGAGAGATCTGGACCTGAGTAACAATGACCTTCAGGATTCAGGAGTGAAGCTGCTGTCTGCTGGTCTGGAGAGTCCTCACTGTAAACTGGAGACTCTCAGGTCAGGAAATATCTGGTTGTTGATCAGTTAAATTTTCTTTAAGTTCATGTTGGTGCAGATGTTCAACGTCTGTAAGATTTTCCTTCTTGTTTCTGGAGTTGATGATATTTTTCTGACTCCAGTCTGTCAGGTTGTCTGATCTCAGAGGAAGGCTGTGCTTCTCTGGCCTCAGCTCTGAGCTCCAACCCCTCCCATCTGAGAGAGCTGGACCTGAGCTACAATCATCCAGGAGACTCAGGAGTGAAGCTGCTGTCTGCTGGTCTGGAGGATCCTCACTGGAGACTGGACACTCTCAGGTATGGACAGACAACCAGAGCTCACACAGTGCAGGTTTGTCTCGTTGATTTGACTTCACGTGTTGTTGCTCAGGTCCATCGTCATGAAGGATGACTTGTTTCTCTTGTTTCTGTTCAGAGGAGTGAGGAGGTCTGAGTTAGGAAACATGTGGATCCTCAGAAGTCTTTTATCAAACGGAAACAGCTGTTCATAAGAAACATTGTGAAGTTGGAGTCAAATCCTTCTCATCTTGAACCATGTTATCAGCCTGGCTGTAGGGACGACAGTGTTCATCAGTTGATCACCACTTTGGTCCAAACTGATTCATCTCAACAACTAATAAATATGAGATGAACTTCAGTTCAGACATTTATGATCCCCAGAGGATGAACCCAGTAGGTTTACACTTTTCGTTTGTACTAAAGTATCTAAACAACTATTGACTGATGTATTACCATAAAAACATGCAGCAAATATCCACAGTGCAGAAAGAATAAACCTTCATGACCTCAGAGATCACCTGAATTTTGATTTTTCTCCATCATCATCTCAAATTTTAGAAGTTCAGGACTCAAAGTTCGGCCTCAGTCTTCACTCTGAAATACAATTGTTTTTATATGAAGTTTTAAAATCAAGTCAGTTTTATTTTTCAGTCCAGAGTTACAACTTTTCCTCCCAGAGCTTCAGTCTCTACAGCTGACTCCCTCCATCATTACACCCTCGATTCTGAACATGTAAATTATACAAACCAACTGAATGTGGTGGTTGGACTGATCTGTGAACAGTCTGAAAACAGTTCAGCTGTTCATGTGAATGTTGGTTAAACTGTTCATTTTAAGGGACAACATGCAGAGACCAATATTTCACATGTGGGAGGACATCAATAAAAACAGAGCAGATCAGTGGAGACTGAGCTCTCTGATTATTTCAACATCACTTCTTCTTCTTCAGGTGTTTTCCTCACAGACAGCAGTGAAACCATCAGAGAGACAGTTGACACGGATGAGTTTCAGCCTGTTTCTGTGTCTCACTGACAAACTGAGGAACTCTGCTTCATGTTGAACAGCAGTTAGGACTCCTGTTGGATAGAAAATCATTGTGACTGTTTCTTCCTCCAGGGTGGACCATGGTGGAGAGCAGAGGTTAAAACCTGGTCTGAGGAAGTGTAAGTTTGACTGATAAACATTACATTACATTTCATTATATTACATTACATTACATTACATTTCATTTAGCTGATGCATTTCAACCATGAGGGTACAAAACCCAGAACAACAAGAATCAAGAAAATACAATTTCTTCAAGAAAGCCAAACTACAAGTACAAAAAGTAAGTTCCATTTTAAGCTACTAAAGTTCTCCTATTCAAGGTAAAGTCTGAAGAGGTGTGTTTTTAGTTTGCGGCGGAAGATGTACAGAGTTTCTTCTGTCCTGATGTTGTTGGGGAGCTCATTCCACCATTTAGGAGCCAGGACAGCAAACAGTCATGATTTTGTGGAGTGTTTAGCTCAGTGAGGAGCAACAAGCTGATTGGCCGATGCAGAGCGGAGTGAACGGGCTGGGATGTAAGGTTGGACCATGTCCTGGATGTAGACTGGACCTGATCTGTTCACAGCACGGTACGAAGTACCAATGTTTTGAAATGGACGCGGGAGGCTACTGGTAACCAGTGAAGGGAGCGGAGGAGGAGGAGGAGGAGGAAGAGGAGGAGTGAATTTCGGGAGGTTGAAGACGAGTCGAGCTGCTACATTCTGGATGAGCTGCAGAGGTCGGATGGTACTAACAGGTAGACCTGCCAGGAGGGAGTTACAGTAGTCTAGGCGTGAGATGGCCAGAACCTGGACCAGAACCTGGACCAGAGATTGGACTAGAACCTGGACGAGCGCCACTTTCTGAGTGAGAAGAGGACGTATTCTCCTGATGTTGTGCAGCATGTATCTACAGGAACGTGTTGTTGCAGTGATGTTGGCAGTAAGAGAGAGTTGACTGTCAAGTGTCACCGAGGTTCTTATCAGTCAGGGTCGGGATAACAGAGTTGTTGAAGGTAGTAGTCAGGTCGAGGGTGGGAGAGTCTTTCCCTGGAAGGAAGAGCAGTTCAGTCTTGTGGAGGTTGATTTTCAGGTGGTGTGAGGACATCCACTGAGAGATGTCAGTCAGACAGGCAGAGATTCATGCTGCTACCTGTGTTTCAGATCAGGGAAAAGAGAGGATCAGTTGGGTGTCATCAGCAAAGCTGTGGTAGGAAAAGCCATGCGAGCTAATGACAGAGCAGAGAGAGTTGGAGTACAGAGAGAAGAGGAGGGGACCCAGGACAGAGCCTTGAGGGACACCAGTAGTGAGAGGACAAGGTTCAGACACAGATCCTCTCCAAGTTACCCGGTAGGTGAGGTCGTTGAGGTAGGATGAGAACAGGGAGAGAGCAGAGCCTGAGACACCGAGGTCCTGAAGGAGGAAAGAAGGATCTGGTGGTTCACTGTGTCAAATGCAGCAGAAGGTCTAGAAGGATCAGGACAGAGGACAGAGAGGCTGCTCTAGCAGTGTGAAGCTGCTCAGAGACAGAAGGAGGACCGTCTCTGTTTAGTGGTCTGTTGAAACCAGACTGGTGGTCAAGAAGGTTATTATGGTGGAGATAGGAGGAGAGTTGGTTAAAGATAGCTCGCTCCAGAGTTTTAGAAAGAAAGGGAAGAAGAGAGACGGTCTGTAGTTGTTTACTTCAGACGGGTTGAGGGGGGGTTTCTTCAGGAGAGGGTTCACTCTCTCCTTCAGAGAGTTCAGGAAACAGACCGTTGACAGAGAAGAGTTGATGAGATGGAGAGAAAAGGAAGAAGGTCAGGAGCAATAGACTGGAGAATGTGAGATGGGATGGAGTCAAGGGGGCAGGTGGTTGGGGGGGAGGAGGTTACCAAGGTAACAACTTGATTGGGAGACGGGGGGGTGAAAGAGGAAAGTGAAGGGGATGAAGATGAAGATGATGGACATGTAGTTACAGAAGCTGGATTTGAAAATGAGGAGCATATGTCATCTATCTTTTTAGTAAAGTAGTTGACAAAGTGGCTTGGTAGAAGGGAGGAGGGAGGAGAGGGGGGGGTCAAGGAGGTTGGATAAGATGGAGAAGAGGTTTTTGGGATTGGAAAATGAGGATTGAATCCTGGTTTGGTAGAAAGAGCTTTTGGCTGCAGAAATAGAGGCAGAGAAAGAGGAGAGGAGAGATTGATAAGTGAGCAGGTCGTCAGGGTGGTTAGATTTTCTACATTTCCTTTCTGCTGCTCTCATAGTGTCTCTCAGACAACCACGGAGCTGGGGAGGACTGGAGGACATGGAGGAGGACAGAGACAATCAAGAGAGGAAGACAGAGGAGAAAGGAGAGTGTCTGTGGCTGAGTTAGGATGCATGAGGGAGAAAGAGTCAGTTGAAGGGAGGGCAGATAAAACAGAGGAGGGAGAGAGGAGGGGGAGAGGAGGGAGAGAGGAGGGAGAGAAGGGAGAGAGAAGGGGGAGAGGAGAGAGAGAGAGAGGAGGGAGAGAGAAAGGGGAGAAGAGGGAGAGAGGAGGGGAGAGGAGGGAGAGAGGAGGGAGAGAGGGAGTGAATGTTGTGACTGACAGGTCCAGAGTCTGTTGATGTGGTCAGGTTGTCAGTTTGAGAGAGTCAGAGATAAAGAAGTGGTCGGAGACATGAAGTGGAGTTACAGTGAGGTTAGATGTGGAGCAGTTTCTGGTGAAATATAGTCCAGGTGGTTCCAACCTTTGTGAGGAGGAGAGGAAGGACTGAGGGAGACAGCAAAGGAAGACAGGAAAAGTAAAAGGTCAGATGACTTCTCTGTCTGGATGTTAAAGTCACCCAGAAGGACAAGTGGAGGACCATTTTCTGGGAAGTTTGACAGGAGGACGTCTAATTCATCCAAGAAATCTCCCAAAGAACCTGGAGGACGGTAGAGGACAACAATGTTTAATTGGACCGGATGAGAAACTGTCACAGCATGAAACTCAAAAGACAGTGAGGTAGGAAGTGGAAGTGGGGAAAGAGAAAAACTCCATTTGGGGGAGATGAGTCAACCTGTACCACCTCCTCCCCCCTCCTCCCCTACCAGGAGGTCTGGGGGTGTGGCTGAAGGAGAAGGCAGAGGAGAGAGCAGCAGGGTGGATGTGTTGTCCGGTGTGATCCAGGTCTCAGTGAGACCAAGGAAGTCCAGCGATTGCTGGATATCAAAGCCAGAGATGAAGTCTGTCTTCAGCTGACTGTCAGTTCCAGAGTCCTCCTGTGACGAGGTGTTGGGTATGTGTGGAACGGGTGGGATAGATAAGAGAGGAAAGGTTACGGTGTTGGTGTGAACGAGTGGGAGGCTGATAGTATCTACGAGTAGATATACGCACAGGTACGGAAAGTACACACGTATTCAGATAGCAGTAGTTATACTCAGCGTCCCCCGGAGACTCCAACAAAAGACTCCTTTGTCTCCGTCCTCCGAGTCTTCCTCCGACGAGCCCTCACAGAAGCTGAAGCTGACTCTTCAAACACTTCCTGGTTTTCCAACAGGGTTGGCTACAGCTGGTCAGACCACACCCCCTGCTCGTTAGGCCTCCCATCACCAGGTGTTACAAATGGGCAGCAATAGAAACTCACCACTGATTTCTAAACAAAGAAAACTTTCACACAGTCTCTAAATTTGGTCCCAAACTGTTCCCGGAGAGTCTTTTTACCTCAAACGGTAGAAAGTAAAATACAACTTAGTCCTTAATAGAATTAGAATAAAAGACCATCAGTTTAACTCTAAACTTGTTCTCTTTGACTCTCAGTTACTTGAGTGAAAACAAGAATCCAATCACAAACAATTCCAGCTACCAAAAACCATCCAAGCTTTAGCAGTCAAGATATCCTAAAACAGCAGATGCAATAATAAACTTGATCAGAGAAGCGTATTTAAAGATTCTACTTTGTCTTAGTTCAAGTGATCCAGCTGGATGTCGTCCCCCAAAAGTCAAAGCCTGACAAAAAGTATCATCATTAAACTTTCTATGAACGAACAACAAGTCAGGAAGTAAAGAAAGAAAAAAGCCATCAGATGTGTCAGATGATAAACTGCAGCTGTGTCGTGTCTTTTTCTCTCCATCAGATTTCTGTGAACTTGAACTGGACACAAACTCAGTAAACGGAAAAATCAAACTGTCTGACAACAACAGGAAGGTGACGATGGTGGAAGAAGATCAGTCATATCCTGATCATCCAGAGAGATTTAACTGGTGGCAGCTGCTGTGTAGAACTGGTCTGACTGGTCGCTGTTACTGGGAGGTCGAGAGGAGAGGAGGTGTTTATATAGTAGTGAGTTACAGAGGAATCAGAAGGAGAGGAGACAGTAATGACTGCAGGTTTGGAGGGAACGATCAGTCCTGGTGTCTGATCTGCTATAATGATGGTCGTTACTCTGTCTGTCACAATAACAGATTGACATCCTCCTCCTCCTCTTCCTCCTCCAACAGAGTAGCAGTGTATGTGGACTGTCCTGCTGGCACTCTGTCCTTCTACAGAATCTCCTCTGACACTCTGATCCACCTCCACACCTTCAACACCACATTCACTGAACCTCTGTATCCTGGATTTAGGTTCTGGTCAGATGGTTCCTCAGCGTCTCTGTGTTCTCTGTAGGAGGAAGAGTCTGTGGAAGTGACAGCAGCTTTAAATGTTGATGGTGGATGAAGTTTCTCTTTGGTTCACCGTTGAATCACTGATTGTGATGTCAGAATATGTTTTGTGTCAGAAGTAGTGAAATGATGTCCTCACCTCTGAACTTTGACCTTCACTTCCATGTGGACAGATGAAGGTCAAACTGAGCTCTTTGGCTGATAAACATCAGCAGATTCTGGAAACCTGCTGCAAGACGGCCTGAAAATAACTTTTACACTCGTCATGAATCCTGTTGAAATGTTTTCTGTGTTTGAGTTGATGAAATAAAACGTGAATATTTGAATAAAGTTTCATTTAAAGTGTGTTTTCTGCCGGGTTGTTTAATATGTTGTTAGAACAAACTGAGTCCACCCCTGTGTGATCTCCCTGAAAGGTTCTGCTTCTGTTCTGCTTCTTAATGTGAGAAAACCAACAACGACGTCACCCGTCGGTTTGTGAACGGATGTTTTAAACCCTCCGTTATGACATTCAGCCGTCGACATCTCCGCCAGAAATGACCATATTTGGACGAGCTGGGGAGGAGGGAGGGGTCTAACGGAGACGGAGGACACTATGCCCCGCCCACCGATACAGGAAACATGACTTCCTCCCAGGCCTGTCAATCAAACATACACGCCCCCAAACATAACAATGTTCAAGGTGTGAACTACTGCCCGTTCTGTCATCATCACCTACGACTCCACGTCATCACTTGAGTATCAATGTCGTCGTCTCCGTCCCGTCGTCGTCTCCGTCCCGTCGTCAGCACCGACTGTTTCCTGGGCAACGATATCTGGCCTCAACTTCCTGTTTACGGCCTACAAGTGTGAATCATCCAGAAAGTTTTGTCACGATGTGAACGAACCAAACCGTGGTTCAGTTTGATCCGGACGGAAACGTTCTCTTTTAGTCAGATCAGATTCTGGTACTTTGGTCCGAGGCTCCTTTCACACAATTCACAATTCAGTTTATTTTAATTTAAAAAATCAAGTAAAACGTTCGATATAAAGATAGAAATGCTCTATAATTAAAATCCACTAATTAAAGTCAAATCAAAATGACACTTTTATAGACACATATTTTCTTATCTGTCAGCTTTTTGTAATTTTTCTTTTCTTTTTTTCAGAACTTTATTGAACAAGATGTAAGTTTACAAACAGTGTAGATTAACACTCATTATTTCGTACAGAAAAGGCAGCAATGTGGAGATAACCGGACAGTAAATAACAAACAACAAAAGGAACAAAGAAAATACAAATGAATAAACATACATCGATTTAAATACAGAAATTCCCTCGATGCAAAAGTATTTTTGTTTTGTGTTTGCGCCCCACGGTAGACGTCACGCGTTGGGGGCGTGGCTTTACGACACTCTGAAACGCTATTGGCTGAGCGTTAAATTTGAAACGTAACGGGAGCAGCGAGCAGCAGCTCGGAGGACGGAAACACCACAAACGATGGAACTTATCAGCAGAAAACGGATTTGTTCATCCAGTCGTCCCGATAAGAGTTTAATATATCCACAGCAGAGGAGTTAAATTACTTGTTTTGTTCAGACGTCTTAAAAACTCTTCAAATGGACATCGCTGCGTATTTACAGGAAGTCGCGCGGACGTTAGCCGGTGTTAGCTGACTGCTAACGTGTTGCTGTGTTATGAGCACTTTATAAAAGATTTAACTTTTATAAAATGGACTTAACGTTCCTTCATTTTCATGGATTTCTCCGACTTTATTTTTGGAGGTGTTTTGAAGACAGTTTGTCCTCGTACACGGGAGACGACCCACTGGATCCGTGGGACAAGTGAGTAACGGGATTGTTTTTAAATGAGGAAACGTTCGTCTCTTTATTGTCTGTAACGGAGAGAATTAGAGAAAACACACTTTAACAGCAAAAACAATACAAATGCACATCTGAAATCACACCAGGCATCACTTCAAACTATGGACATAAGAGACATTTGCATTAAAAGCTTGAGTTGTCATGAATACAGACTCAGCTCCGAGTATGAAGGTATCAGCTGTGCATCTGTTATATTTCTTTAAGAAGTGTTTAAAGAAGTCTTCCTCTTGTGTTCCAGTTTTTATTGACCTTTAAAAGCTTCTTTTTTTGACCTTCCTGTGATTATCCGGTTCCTACCTCAGATCCATTTGTTTCATGATCTTATTTTTTTAGCTTCATGTCTCCCAACCTGGATGTTTTGTTATATTGTGTGATTGACAGCTCAGTGTCCCCCCTCCTCCCCCCATCAGGTTGGTGGAGTACCTGGAGCAGATGCGACCGGCGGAGGGCGGCGGGATGTCGCTGGTGTTGGACAGCCTCGTCCAGAGATTTCTGAACGTGGAGCGATACGCCAACGACGTCAGATACGTGAACTACTGCATCAAATGCGTGAGTCCGGACTTCAAACACGACGACGGCGTGAAGCGGTCACGCCTTTTTCCTTCTTCACGCTTCTCTTCCCGCGTCTTCGGCAGGCGAGGCACCGGTCCGACCCCGTCGCCCCGTACGGCCACGTTTTCAGCCACGGCGTCGGCGGCGGGACGGCCGCCCCGTACGCGGCCCGGGCCCGGCGGCCGGAGTTCCGGGGGACGGACGAGCAGGCGGACGCCGTGGACCAGAAAGCGGTGGAGAACCGGGCCCGGCCGGCCGACGCCGTCCTGCACCAGTACAGGTAAACCAGATGTTTTGGAGGTGTCCGATTCAGCGCTTCAAACTGTAGAACGACGTGTCACCGACAGGACCTTTTTAAATCCTGCAGGCGGTTTCAGACCAGAACCAGGATCCCGGCGCCGGCCTCAGGTGGGACTTCTGGTTCTCCTCCGTTGGTTTCTTTTTAAAAGTCCCGTCTGCCGTCTTGACTTTTATTTCGTGAAAGCGGGTCGGACCGCGCTGCAGAACTCCCACTTGACCGATCAGATGTCCTCCGACGGACAGGCTCAGAGCGTGGTGGGTGTGCGTCTCCGTGGTAACGGTTTAATAACGCCACGTTATCCTGTGTTTTTGTTTTTTAAACCTCGCCAACACCCTCTGTGCTCTCTGTCCCAGCCGTCTGTGGAGTGCCTGGTTCCAGTCTCCAAGAAGATGACTCCATCTGGCCTCAACGACTGGAGAGGCTGGTCTTGGCCCACCTCAGACCGCTGGTGAAATCTTCTCTGGACCCGCTGCAATTTGCGTACCAGCCTCATGTGGGAGTGGACGACGCCATCATCTACCTGCTGCAACGAGCTCAGTCTCACCTGGATGGAACCGGTGAATCTGTGAGAATCACTTTCTTTGATTTCTCCAGTGCATTCAACACCATCCAACCACTGCTGCTGAGTGAGAAGCTGCGGGTGGTGGGGGGATGGAGGGGGTGGACGCGTCCACCGTCTCCTGGATCAATGACTACCTGACAGGCAGACCACAGTTTGTCCGTCTGGGCAGTGTGCTGTCTGATACGGTGGTCAGTGGTACTGGAGCTCCTCAGGGAACTGTTCTGTCTCCTTCCTGTTCACCTTCTACACAACTGACTTCCAGAACAACTCAGAGTCAAGACATCTGCAGAAGTTCTCTGATGACTCTGCAGTGGTAGGATGTATAAGGGATGGACGGGAGGACGAGTACAGGGCAGTAGTGGAGGACTTTGTGGAGTGGGCTGGTAGAAATCATCTGCTCCTGAACGTGGCCAAGACCAGAGAGATGGTGGTCGACTTCAGAAGGAAGACGACGGCTCCACAACCACTGAGAGTTCTGGGAGAGGAGGTGGACATGGTGGAGGAGTACAAGTACCTGGGTGTGTCCATGACAACAGACTGAACTGGAAGACCAACATCAACGCTGTCTACAAGAAGGTGATGAGTCGACTCTTTTTCTTGAGGAAACTTCGATCCTTCAATGTGTGCAGCGAGATGTTGGAGATGTTCTACCATCTGTTGTGGCCAGTAAACTGTACTTCTCGTAGTCTGCTGGGGGAGCAGCATTGGAGCTGGTGACACCAACAGACTTAACAAACTGGTTAAGAAGGCCGGCTCCATCATCGGCTACAATCTGGACAGCCTGGAAAAGGTGGTGGAGAGGAAGACGCTGAACAAACTATTGTCCATACTGGATAATCCTGACCACCCTCTCCACCACCTGCTGCAGGACAGAGGAGGAGGTTCTCCAAAATACTCCTCCAGCTGCTGTCACAAGGACAGATACAGGAGATCATTCCAGATACAGGAGATCATTCCAGATACAGGAGATCATTCCTGATACAGGAGATCACTCCAGATACAGGAGATCACTCCAGATACAGGAGATCATTCCAGATACAGGAGATCATTCCTGATACAGGAGATCACTCCAGATACAGGAGATCACTCCAGATACAGGAGATCATTCCAGATACAGGAGATCATTCCTGATACAGGAGATCATTCCTGCCGACTGCAATAAGACTGTACAATAACTCATCTCTGGCAAAATCCATCAAAGTACAAAAACACTGTTGACTGTGTTTCTTGGTTTGTTTGTATATAATACATAGATATATATAATATATAATATAATGTACTGTATATACTGTACATTTTATATTTATATTGCTATTTTTATATTCTATTCTATTCTATTATTTTATTCTATTATTTCTATTATTATCTTATTGCTTCTGCATGCTGCTGTAGCGACAAAATTTCCCCTCGGGGATTAAAAAGTAAATACCTACCTACCTAAAAATGTCTCTGAACAGGACGACCGTGACGTAAGTGGACGGTTTCAGTTTTAGGATCTTTTTTTTAGATTGTATTGTCTTGTTTTTAATTAGTTGACTCAAATAACTCCAGGATGTCTCATCCACGGTCTCCTCCGCAGAGTGTCCCGCTCGGAGACGTCGGGGACGATCCCGTCCGGCCGGAGCTCCGGGGTTCAGAACGTGTCCGAGTACCTGGAGGACGAACTCGTCTGCGAAGGAACCGAACTTTGTTTTGAGGAGGTCCGAGCTCAGAAATACTTCCGTAAACTCCAGGAGATGGGAGGAGGAGGAGGAGGAGGAGGAGGAGCGGAGGGAAACGGGTGAGTCAGCGCTTTCTCAATCTACCGTTTAAAAAGAAAAACCTTCATGAAGTGAGATTATGACGTGGTTTTTGGTTTGGCTTGAAGCGGAGAAGGAGCAGAAGGAGCAGAAGGAGGGAGTCTGCAGCCTGACAGGTCTGATGGAGATAATGAACCAGGATCTGGGGTGTTTCGGTGTTTCAGGACCGGCTGAGTCTCAGGAGGTGAAACTTCAAACTCCTTCAATGCTGCATTAACAGTTAAATATAAAAACTACAACAGAGTAAAAAGTAAAGAGACAATTAAATATTTATTCAATCAAAGGCTGCTTTTAAACATCTGAAACCTGGTATGTCTGGTTCTTCAACATTTAAGCAGGAAACTCATCTCATGAGAAAACATCCTTTTCCTTGTTTTTTTCAGCTCTGTGCAGCAGAACCAGCCACCAGTGGGAACCCGGATCCTTCCCAGCATGCCTCTGGGTGTCCCCGACCCTCCGACCGCCTGAGCAGCAGGAACTCTCTGGGCCTGAGGTTGCACACCGAGCCGGCCTTCATCCACGAGGCCGCCGAACCTCCTCCTCCTCCTCCTCCTCCTCCTCCTCCTCCTCAGCAGACAGACGCTCTGCGCTCTGAGATTTCCCATCATGCCTCTGTGCCGGCAGATGTGGAGCCGCTGCTCCACGAACCCGCCGATGTTCCCCACCAGGACGCCGGAGAACCGGAGGAGGCCGACGGCACGCAGCAGTGAGTCGAGTCCTCCTGCAGCGCGTCGGCCATCTGAGAATCTTTTCTTTCTTCATCTTGTTTTTGTTTTTTGTTTCTCAGAGATGTCGGTGAACCGCCAGCAGAGCAGAAACTGGACGGGAAGTAAACCGCCCGTTCACCAGCAAGCTCCTCCCCCTTTCTGTCCCTCTCAGCTTCCTGTGACCGTCCCCACACCTCCCTCTCTCTCTCTGCGTCTCCCTCAGTGTCTCACGGCGGGACGTCCAACCTGTCTCGCGTCACTCCCAACACCTGGCTGGGCTTCGTTCAGGCCACGCCCTCCAGGGTGCCGTCTCCCACCGTCAACAGGAGGGAGGCGCTGGGTGAGCACAACCGTCGGATGGGGAGGGGGGAGGAGGTGAAACTCAGGTAAAACTCCTCAGATTACATCTCAGTGTTGCTATGGAAACGTAAATAGAGCTAACCCTACTTTTACTGTGAATTCACCGCAGCTCTCCGAGCGCACCGTTTCTAGTTGACGTAGTTTGTCCGGCGCCATCGAACCGTCTCCGTGTCGTCTCTCAGGTGTGATCAGGGACACGTTCGCGGCCCCGACGTTCCTCCGAGACCCGTTCGGCGACGCCTCGGCGCTCCACGCCGCCGAGCGGGAGTTGGACGCCGGCGGCCCGACGAACGGTAAATACGCAGCGAACTGTGTTTGTTTACATGAAGAACATTTCTACAAGTGGAATCTGTCACCTGTGTTGAACATCAACTTCTGAACTATTAAATATGATTATTATTGTCAGTATTCACCTCAACTGAAGCCAGTTTCCTGCTGACCTTCATCCTCCTTTATGATTGACAGGAGGCCCCTCCTCGGTGCATCAGCCCCCCTCCGCTGCCCCGTTCACCATCTTCCAGGACAACAACCACAAACAAAACGGAAGGTAAACAAAACAACAACTCAATCACATGTTTTTGTCAGACTGACTTTTTGTCAGTGCGAGCTCCGTTTCCACGGCAACACACGGGGTTTGACTAAGAAGTGGAAAACAATCGGCAGACTCTCATGGTTTTACTTCGTGGTTTCTGCTCGCCACCTCCTCCATCACCTCCTCCATCACCATGGTGCAGCCTCCTCCGCCCGCCGTGCTGTCCTTCAGAGACCAGACGCTCTGTCCCGCCGACTCCTCCGGGACCTCCGCGGCCTCGGCTCGACCCGGCAGCGAACCTTTTCAGATCACGGAGGAACCGGACGAACCCGCCTACGACGTTCCCATGAGCCCCGAGTGCGCGCTCAAACCGGACTGGCTGTCCGTCAGGAGCCCCGAGGCCGCGGTGGAGCCGGACCCGGACGCCTTCGTGAGTCCCCGTCGTCCCGGACGCGCCGTCCACCCGGAACCGAGACGTCCCCGTGAGTCCGGAGCAGCCGCGGCTCTGCGCCGACGAGCCCGTGATGAGTCCGCACAGAGAGCCGAGCGCCGACGTGTCCATGAACGCGGCGACGGCAGCCGTCCACCTGGTGTCGGATCCGTGGGACGACCAGCTGATCTCCGGCCTGCTGGCCTCGCTGACTCCGCCCCTCTCCGCCCACCCCTGCTGCGTCAGCTGGAGGTGTGGCGTCCCCAGCTTCTCCCCCGGGAGGACCCTCAGCATGGGTAAGAAGCACAGCTGCTGCTTCACATCTCTTATTTATTATTTACTTATATCTGTGAAGTGGGAGGAGTCAAAGCAGTTAGCTTAGCTTAGCATCAAGCCTGATAAATGCACTTTACCGATCTTGAGCAATTAACATATTTTGTTTGTTTAGTCTGTATGAAATCACACGTATGATTAGGATTCAATTAAAGTCACAATAATTCATTTGACAGTGAGTTTTAGGTTTTTCTAGGTGGCTGCAATAAATAGTTATATTTCATTTCCTATCAACTACGTATGTCAGCTATCAAAAACAACTGAAAAACTAGTTTTAAAATGGAAATTTATTTTTTAAAAATCCGAGCACCGGTGCTTTTATTTAAACAAAAAATACTTTTTATCTCTTTTTGTTTATTTTGGAAATTTTATTTTGTACATTTTGACCAAATCTATGCTGATGATGATTAATTCTCCTTTATTATCATTTTATTCTTGTGTCTGCATGTCAGTCATATAACAGTCAATAACTCACTGATGTTGTTTTTCCACTCGTTGGAGGTGAAGTTATTAAAGCTGCCACTAGATGGCGTGTTCTTTAAACGTTTTGCCCTCCGACAGGAACGTCGTCCCTCCGAGTCGACGGCGTTCTCGGCGAAGGTGCGTTCGCGACCGTTTACCAGGCGACGAACCCGGTGACCTCGGAGAAGGTGGTTTTAAAGGTGAGACGTCATCTCCACGATTCGCTCTCTTTTCACAAAACTCCTCAACGGATGTGATTCTTTCTTTTTAGTGACCGCAACATTAGTTTTTTTAGAAGATCTGCAGAACTTGAAAACTTTCCTGCGGAAACAAAACAAATAAATGCCCCAGAAAGGGTTAAAAATTCTTAAATTAAATTCTTTTAAATGTCCTGAATATAGTTGAATGCAGCATTTGGACACATAAAAAAACACTAAAGCTAAATCATAGCTGAATCATTTTCTTTTACATAATGAAAGCCAGTATTTTGAGTCCCTGAACCTAATTTAAACTCCTTTTAAAGGATTTAATAAAGTTGCAGCGCCCCCCAGTGGTCCATTGGTATGAAACAATGTTGTTTTTTTAATGTGTTGTGTGTTTTTTTTGTCTAAATCTCAGAGATTTGACTTTTCCTGTGAAACATGTCCAAACAGTCACAGTTCAGTTTATTGGATCTGAGTGACGTTGGACAGAAAGACTCTTGACGTCCAACGTGTCTCCCTGCAGGTCCAGAAGCCGGCCAACCCGTGGGAGTTTTACATCCACACGCAGCCGGACGCCCGGCTGCAGCCCGCCGTCCGTCACCTGTACGGCCGCGTCAGCTCCGCCCACCTCTTCCACGACGGCAGCGTGCCGGTCGGCGAGCTGCACGACTACGGCACCCTGCTGGTCCGCTGGTTTATAACCGCTCCTTCACGCCCAGAGAGTCTCTGCTCCTTTTTCCACGTGTGAAGTTTGATTCTTTCTTTTTTTCACCTCCACCTTCAGAAGGCGGTGAACGTCTACAAATCCCTGAGCGACGAGGCGATGCCTCCGCCGCTCGTCCTGTACTTCAGCGTCTGCATCCTGCGCACGTTGGAGCGGCCGCACGCCGCCCGCATCGTCCACGCCGACGTCAAACCCGACAACTTCCTGCTGGGAGAGCGGTACGCCCGCGACACCGTCGATTCTACCGACGTGGACGCGTTGACTTTGGAAGGAAACGTCTTCGTGTGTTTGTTTTATTTTTTCAAAGCTGCCGCTGTGTTTTTTTGGAGGTTCCTGGAGAACAGCTGCTTCGACCCGGACGGCGTGGACCACGGCCTCGTCCTCATCGACCTCGGACAGAGCATCGACATGCGGCTTTTCCCAGAAGGCACGGCGTTCACCGCCCGCTGTTTGACGTCGGGCTTCCAGTGCACCGAGATGCTCAGCGGGAAGCCGTGGAGCTACCAGGTGAGGACGCGCTGCCGCGGTTTGTCTTTCACACGTCTCTCCGTTTTCCTGCATCTTCACCTCGTGTGTTTTCCAGACCGACTACTTCGGGCTCGCCGGGACGGTCCACCGCATGCTGTTCGGGACGTACATGCAGGTGACGAACGACGGCGGCGTGTGGAAGACGAACGGCGTCTTCAGGAGGTAACGTCCGTCTCCGGTCCGTCTCCACAGAGTCGTTTTGTCCGATTAATTTGTATTACTTTTAGAAACACCAATATTGTGACAACAATACGAGTCCAGTTTGAATCGGACCGGGACCAGAGGTCGTCTGACCGGGTGGAAGCTAACCGGGACTCTTCTCGTCCTCCGGGAACCCTCACGGCGACCTCTGGCTGGACTTCTTCCACGTCCTGCTCAACGTGCCGGACGGCGGCTCGGCGCCGAGCCTGCGGAGCCTCCGGTGCCGGCTGGCGTCGGTCCTGCAGCAGAACTACAGCAGCAAGCTGCCGGCGCTGCTCAGACGTCTGGTGGTGCTGCTGCTGGAGAGCCGCAAGGCGCCGCGGAGATGACGGGAAACCCAACCACAGAAACGGGTTTCAGAGAGAGAGAGAAGGGTTGAAGGTCAAAGGTCACCGCAGGAGCAGCGCTTGTTTGGACATATAAAAGAATGAAGTCATTTTTATGTACTTTACTTTGGAAATTGAATTTTCTCGGCTTTCAAATTGTAAAAACTAGAGTTTGATTTTGTTTGTTTTAAAGAATAAATGTGTTGAGGTGCAGATTGTCTTCTCTTCATCTTCAGCTGCTCTTCTAAACTTCCCTTCTGATTTCTGTTTTTATGGAAATGAGTTTTGATATTTTCTTCCGTCACGTCATATTTTCTGCTTTTCTCCTTCAGAGAATCGGACGAGTCGAGCGGAGCTTTGTTCGGCTGTCGGACATTATTAGTAGTCAGAAGATCAATAAGAGAGAAGTCAAAACTATTTGAAGAATTATGTCAAAATTGTGATTAAAAAAAATAATAAAATGTAATTATGCGATGAAAGTAAAAACATTTGTATGAATTAGTCCAAAATTCGGAGAAAAAAAGTCAAAATTATTAGAAGAATTGTTCAAGATTGTGATAAAAACAATCAAACTTGGATAAAAGTAAAAAAAAAAAAATAATAATTCTAACTTAGTCAAATATTTCGGTAAAAAAAGATAAAAAGTCAAAATTGTGATTTAAAACATGAAGTGTTTCCTAAGACAAAATTTGAAATCAAAAAGCTCAAAAGGTTTTACTTAAAAAAAACAAAAAAAAAACAAGTGTGTGTGTGTGTGTGTGTGTGTGTGTTGCGTGTTGCGTGTTGCGTGTTCAGACCTGCAGCTGCATACAAACATGCAGGAATGTTTGAAGTGTTTTCAGAGAAGCTGCAGCTCCTTTAACTCGTCTCCTCTGACAACATGTTGGACTTTCTTCAACTTTGAATGTTTATATATTTATATTTCCACAAATTATCACTGTTGATACGATATTTTCTGTTTCTTCCATCAATCAGTTGTTTGGACTGAATGATGTGCAAGGAGGAGGAGGAGAAGAGGGGGAGAGGAGGGAGAGAGGAGGAGGAAAGGAGGGAGAGAGGAGGAGAAGAAGAGGGAGAGAGGAGGAGGAAAGGAGGGAGAGAGGAGGAGAAGAAGAGGGAGAGAGGAGGTGGAGGAAGAGAGGAGGGAGAGGAAGAGGAGAGTAAGAGGAGGGGGAGAGGAGGGAGAGAGGAGGAGGAAAGGAGGGAGAGAGGAGGGAGATAGGGGAGAGAGGAGAGGAGGGAGAGGAGGAGGAGGAAGAGGAGGGGGAGAGGAGGGAGAGAGGAGGAGAAAAGGAGGGAGAGAGGAGGGAGAGAGGAGGGAGATAGGAGGGAGAGAGGGGAGAGAGGAGGGGGAGGAAGAGAGGAGGGAGAGGAAGAGGAGGGGGAGAGGAGGGATAGAGGAGGGGGATAAGAGAAGGAGAGGAGAGAGAGGAGGAGGAAAGGAGGGAGAGAGGAGGGAGAAAGGAGGGGGATAGGAGAAGGAGAGGAGAGAAGGAGGAGAGGAGGGAGAGAGGAGGGGGATAGGAGAAGGAGAGGAGAGGAGGGAGAGGAGGAGGAGGAAGAGGAGGGGGAGAGGAAGGAGAGAGGAGGAGAAAAGGAGGGAGAGAGGAGGAGAAGAAGAGGGAGAGAGGAGGTGGATAGGAGAGAAGGGGGAGAGGATGGAGAGAGGAGGGAGCTAAGAGCGGGAGAGGGGGAGGGTAGGAGGAGGAGGAGATTTGTCAGCTTCCTGTGAGTCAGTGAAACCTTCATCCAGACTTCGTCCAGGTTTCCACGGTGAAATCCCAAATGTTCACGTACCTGTGGTCACTAAAACGTGAGGAACTCAGGTGTTGATGTTGATAAAGAGACGAACGTTGGAACACTTCCTCATGAAGGTTGTTGCTTCCTGCTGCTCCATGAACATGCAGGAATTATATATATTTGTAAATATAAATCAGGTAGAACTTATAATTAAAAACAGTTGTTCCTCAACATACCTGCCTGGAACATCCACGGTACTGTTGAGTCTCTCTGAAGCCTCACATCCCTGCTGGCTGACTGGGAAAGGAAAGGAAATGCTTTCAGAAGAAACACCAAACTATGCAGCTCATAATATGATACTCTGATAATAGAAACTTCAAAACACCTTCAAGTTGATTATCAAACACACATGATGCTAAATTCAATCTACGACAGAGAAATACACGTTAAATAAATGACTCTTTCACTCCATGAATGCTTTGAGTTCCAGAAAGAGGAAATTCATCTCTAAGATAATAATAATGTCATTTTACGTGAATAATAAACTGTCGTAGAAATACGTTTTCTGTCATTCAAACAGTTGTGAGTGTGCTGATGTTATCTAGAAAGCTCCTTTTAGTAAATAAGTGTATTAAAACTAGTGTAGTAAAGTAAGCAGCTTACTGGATAACAAGCCATCAGCAGCAGAGCAGTGACTGTCTGACATCAGGGCGGCTAACATGAGCTCAGGACAAATGATAGCTGGCTTCAACTGGAGTTCACCAATTCATGGTGAAACTAAAGGAGCTTTAAGATCATCATGATTTTAAGATCTGGAACTGACGTGACACAAAACTCACATGACCTCAGAGGTGGTTGAATCTCCATCTTCTGCTCTTTTTAAATCCCTCCATTGAACTTTTTGTTCTCGGCTCCACGAACACGACTCAGAGAATTCTTTGGGACCGACTGAAAATGGCCGCCCTCCTCCACCACGGTGAGGGTCCATGTGAGCCGCTGCCCGCTGCTCTCCGACACGTTAGCTCTTAATCCGACATGAAGGATGACGCTGTCAGTCGGAGATCATCGATGAACCGTTCAAACATCACGTTAGTAAACTGGTGAAAGTTTCTAGTGAAGTTTGAAGTGATGGTGAAACATCAGTCCCGATGTGTTCCTCTCGCTGCCGAACTTCGTCTGAAAAACGGGGATTTTCTAACTTCTTCCTTCGTCGGTAAAACACAGTTTAATTTCATTTGACCGAAACACCATCTGAATCTGTCCTGACCTCAACTGTCACTCGGCGTGTGTTCAGTCCGTCACATGTTCTGATTTAAAGCAGGAAATATCTATTTTTCTGTCTGCTTTGATGAACTGAATCCACCTAACAGCTGATAACAACTAAAGTTTTATAGAAATACAACTTCCAAAGGTTTTCCTGCGCGCGCTCCTGTCGTTAGCCCCGCCCCTCTAAGAACCCGGTAGGTTACCAAGAAGGTCTCTCTGCTTGTCCTGATTGGCTGGCAACAGATTGACACCTGACCAACCAATACGGTGAGGACACGAGAGGTTCAAGGGCAACTCAAAACTGTAGGACACTTAAGGACTTTTCCAAACTACACTTCTCTGCTTATGAACACAAATGCAAATTCACTGTTACAGAATTACAAAGAAACACATGTAAACAAATTAGCAGGACGCTACAAGTGTTTATGGACATATTTGAAACATGCAGAAGGAAGTTAAATACTGCAGGTATTTGAGTGAAACTCCACCTTTATTTTCTAATGAATGAGGGATTATTTTCAGATGGACCTCCAGAAAACTAATAAGAAGGAGTGACTTTAACTAACAACACCGAGATAACTCCTTAGAAAACATTGATTGAATTTCATGAGAAGTTGAATGGGAGTCTATGGAGCTGGAGGCTTTTTAGAGACAACCTCTACTGGGACTAGAAGGTATTGCAGTTTAAGACACTTCCGCATTGGCCTGATTTTTCACACCCCGAAGTTACGTCCACTTTTATATACAGTCTCTTTCTTGAGACAAATGAATAAAAAAGGCTGTTAAAGAAAAGTGTTTTGGATTAAAAGTCCATTTAAAGCGGAGACACCTGGAACCAGGACTGAGGACCAGATTTCAGGTCCCTGGCAGGAAGCTCAGGCTGCTTTCTGCCTCATAACAAACCAACATGTCCAACATACAGTCCTGTATGTGGTCCAAACTGCTGCTGCTTCATCTCATGTCTCTGTGCTGATCTTTGGTTGGTTTGTCAGCTCCATCTAGTGGACAGACAGCAGAGCTGCATCATGTGATGTTGGATTTCTCTGTCACAGGTTAGACTGGTTCTGACGTCACTCTGATGCTTTTAGACTCGGACTCTGAAGTTATGAGGAAGTGAAGGCGTCCTCAGATCAAACGCTCTCAGACACCAGGACTGACGAGGGACAACGAGCAGCTTCTTCTCTCCGAATCTTTCCTCCACACTCGAAGGTGGAAAGTGTCTGGAAGTGGACCTGAAGTCGAGCAGGTGAGAATCCTCCCAGAGAAATCTGGACATGTCTGATGAACTCTGACCTGTTGGATCACTGAGTCGACCGTAGAGGTCTTTCTTGATCCTGATTTTCTGTTTCACTCCATTTATTTCAAACATGTAGTTGAGTTTGTCCGCGAGTTAAAGTGAAATGATTGTAAAATGATTTTCTGTCGGTGGTTCCTGAATAAAACCGGCAGCAGTCTGAATGTAATTCGATCTTTGAACTAGTCAGCTGATAAAAATGCAAACCATGTCTGAACTGGTCTGAACTTGTCTGACAGCTTGGATCAACTTCACTGTGTTTCCCATTCAACTCTTCATTCACGGCTGGAACACACTTTTTCTGTGCAGCACCTTTCGCATAGTCCATTTGTCAAAGGTCCAAAAGTCCTTCAGAAGGACCAGAAGTGGTTGAAAGTGAAGAGGAGCTGTGTGGCTTCTCAACCGTCAGGGTCCCACAGAGGAAAACAAAAAGAGGAATTATCCTGGTTTGTGTGATCAGATTTAAAGACACACAGAAAAAAGAGGCTTTTATATCCTCTTGACAGGCAGATTTCCTCTGAATACATTTTGTTTGTCATCACGTTGGACAAACTGGAAGAACACATTTCATTCCTTTAGTGACCAACACAAATACCAAGTTTGTTAGAAAATGTGAAAAAATGGAGCAGGGGGAACAAATTTATCATATTTCTGGTTGCTGAAATGAAATTTAGGATTTTACATTATATGCCGCACTAACTGTTGTGACTGTGACATGTTTTGCAGGTTTATGCAGCACTGAGAGAAGAACAGTAATTACAGGATTATAATGTGTTTGCAGAAAAGTGTCTGTCAGTCCTGAGTTTTAGAGCCATGTTACAGACAGTGATGAGAACTAATGTATCCTGTGCTGTGAATGTTGTTGTACGTACTGAGCAGGTTGTTGTGTTTGTGTGAAGCTGTGGGCTCTGCTATGGATCAGTGGGAGGACAGAGAGGACGGAGTCCGTCCCTCTAAAACCACTGAACTGTTCCTGTTTGCTGGAGAGTTTCAGTTCCAGCACTAATTTTACTTGAATTACCTGAACAAGTGTTGCTGGTAGTTTCACTGTTGGACGTGATGCTGGAAACAACGTTCAGCTGTTCAACAGCTGCTGAAACAAAAAACTATTTCAGGGGTCTGAAATAGTCTATTTCAGTCTCCTGAGAGCGGGAGAGGAAGTCGGCCACAGTCATCTGCGCCCCCGGCCTATGGATCACCTTGAAGTTAAAAGGCTGTAACGCCAGATACCACCGAGTGATCCTGGCGTTGGTATCCTTCATGCGGTGGAGCCACTGGAGCGGAGCGTGGTCCGAACAGAGGGTGAATGAGCGTCCCAGCAGGTAGTACTGCAAGGAGTCGACCGCCTACCGGATGGCCAGGCACTCCTTCTCCACTGTGCTGTACCTGGCCTCCCTCTCCGATAACTTCCGGCTGATGTACACAACAGGGCGGTCCACCTCCCCCCCCCCCACCTCCTGGGACAAAACGGCCCCCAGTCCTCTGTTCGACGCATCAGTCTGCAGAGTAAAGGGGAGAGAAAAGTTATGGGTGTGGAGAAGTGGTTCCTGTGGTAGATTATGCTTAAATTGTGGTAGATTAGGCTTATGCTATGCCCATTTGTATGTATGTGTGTATGTATATATATATATATATATATATATATATATATATATATTGTTGTATCTCAAATTGTTGTCCCCAATTGTTTTCCCCGAGTCCGTTGATAGAAGCAGTCTTTAGGCATTTACCGGTCTTAGTTGATTTTTATTAAGCGTAGTTTACAAGATATCTTGGAGAGCCCAACATCAACAAACGTCTCTTTGTTGGATTCTAACTTCCCGCTTTCCGGCACATACCCTTATGCTATTGGAAGAGGCGTGACCTATACTGTGACGGGAACATTTGCATATTATGTTCGTCTGGTTGTTTTCCACTGTCCTCCGTTTAAGCCACACCTCCTCTTGCCTGATAGGGAGTTGCACCCCACGTGACCCTTCCATACAGATTCCTGTTGTCTATGATAATACAAACAATCAACACATTCAGTTCCCTCGAACACATTTCATTTCCTAATATGATGCACTAGTTGCATCCTACTTTTGGCCATATTTCATACCCGTAATGCTTTCTGCATAAACAATGTGTTTTACAATGATTACAATCAGTATGCATTTTGAACGTACATCATATGAGCCCACATATGCTTTAATCAGATCTATATTCCACAATTCCCCCTTTTGATCTCTTTTAAGAGATCACCAATTCCAAATCAAATACCTCCTTTTGGTCGTCTTCCAGGAGAGGCATCAATACTTGTGGATCAGTAGTACCTACTGCATTGTTGATTAGTTTTACCAGTAGAGCGCGGAGACAAGGTATACAGCAACAACCACAAATCACCAGTAGAGCACAGAACACAGAAATGGAGATCATGACAGACATCATAAGACCCTTCCATTTTCCAAACAGGGAAGTCATCATAGAATTAAAGGGATTATCGATACCAGACATTTCATGCATCTCTTGTGATAATGTACGCAAGCCCTCCAAAGCTCTAGTCACTGATCCATCGGGGGCAGTGTTGTTCGCAATGTATGTGCAACATTGATCACCAAACATGTGACAGACGCCCCCTTTCTCTGCTAATAACATGTCCAATGCCATTCTGTTTTGTACAGTCATCAAGGAGGTGGCCGCCAGTTGCTCTGAGAGACCAGCCACAGCATCTCGTGTGGCATTTGCCAATCTGAGGACATTATAATGCACAAAATTAATTCTGTCCACATTTTTATTCGGAGTGATGGGGAATAGTGCTGAAATGATGGGTAGGTTTTCGAACCCAGCTGCCACCTGGTCTGCCAATTTAAACTCATCTGGAACGCCACGAGGCACTCCAATGGAATCCATATATGTAGTAGAGGTGAAATCGAATGGGCCTACATCTCTTTTGCTTCTGTGCTGATTTAGTTTTTGTCCAATCAAGGTGAGAGGTGTACCTAACCTTATAAGTGCACAACTCCCCCGCCAGTTAAGTGGCATTCGAACCAAAATCGTTAGTCCTCCGCAGTACCAGAACAAATCACCCCGTCCCCATTGTCCTAATTGTTGGTTTTTTGTGCTGGCCCAGTCTGAGGTGTCTAGATATCTCATACACCAGTCCGAATTTATGTATCCAACATCGTTTGTTCCTGTCCCGTTAAAGCAGGTGTAATTACCGGCTTTGGGCGTGAACATAGGTGGAATGATGTTCTTTTTCACTACTGGAAATACATTCCCTAGAATGTCACATCCGTCTGGTTTCTCTGACAGAGTAAGGTTTAATACACACCTCAATCCATTCGGGTCCGTGTCTGGAAATAAGGGAGCAGGCACTGTGAACAAAGTGGGACGTGCAGAAGAACATGCCACACATTCAGACATATTCTGGGACAGAGCTGTGGCTGACATCCAATCCAACCAAGTGTTTCTTTCACTGTAGCCAGTAGCGATTCTTAACAGTACTACTGGGGTAACTTGTGCTACTATAGTTACCTCTTTCCCATTCTCATCTAATTGTTTAGTCTGTAATAATGTTCGCTTGTTGCGTACCTTTATCATTGTGACTTTAAATAGTCCAATTGGGTCAGTGCCGGTAGTGTCTACTCCTATGGGTAAGTACTGGGTATAGCGGTCTATTGTCAAGGTAATGTTTTGTATTGTCAGAATTAATGGGTTACCGGTTCCTTCACCTCTACTCAGGCTAATGTGTTTTTTCCAATCTTTATATGGGTTACCTTTACCGGGAATGTGTGGCTTATGACCCGTAGAGCTAGTGGTCCACCATACTTTACTCCAACTGTTGCATAAAGGGCCTTTTAGTTGCCCATCACTTCTTGGATAAACCATACACATGTAAACATTCTTATTTCTCCATGCACCCGTGTCATGTCCGCATGTAATTATCTTACAGAGGTCAAATTGGTAGGTGGTTTGGGTGCCCATTTCGTAGGTGAACTGTATCCTCTTTGGTTGTCCTCTTTTTCGTCTGATGAGTTCCCTTGTCTGGTTATGGTGCTCCTTTGGTCCCAATGGCACACCTGAAATTCCTATCTCCCATAATATGACACATACTACACCTGCAGAGATGAGTCCCAAG
The DNA here is from genome assembly GCF_022577435.1 of Embiotoca jacksoni. Classification (NCBI taxonomy): domain Eukaryota; kingdom Metazoa; phylum Chordata; class Actinopteri; family Embiotocidae; genus Embiotoca; species Embiotoca jacksoni. Next base: position 901,115 of record NW_027185408.1, read on the forward strand.
GCCATAAGCCATCTCCAGTCACCCCAGAGGCTGGTTCTCTTGTTCATCCTACTTTGTCAACAGAATTATTGTATCAATTAACAGCACATGTATCAATAGCCAAACAAAACTTAAAATTTATTTATGTGTATCTTCAACTTGTGATCTTCTAGTGACGTGGCAGACACTTGATGCAAACGAGCCCTCCCTCGTTCGAGTCGGCTGTCTTCTTGCTTCGGATACCGAGAGTAGACTGTCTCGGTATCTAAACGTTGAGGGGATTATTCTGCCCCTTTTGATGCGATGTCTTCAGGCCCAGCCGGGCTCGAGGTGTTTGTGGCGACGTCGGTGCTCGCCTCTTCCAGGGTCCGCTGCGGTTCCAGTGCTGGCGCGCACTGGGTCAAGTGAGACCACGTGTCTCCTTTTCCTTTGAGCCTCACTGCATGGGAGGTCCTCTCTGTCACCAGGAACGGTCCGGTCCACCGTGGCTCGTCCCACTTTCGTTTCAGGTCCTTCAGGAGGACCCACTCGGCCGTGTGCGGCGTTCCTGGCTTCCCAGGGAGCCTGTCTCGGCTACCTGTGTAGAGAAACTTGACACCAAAGCTGTTAGTTGATCATAGTATGGCTTATATTTCATCCAGGAACTTGTTTCGATCGTCACCCGGGTTTCCTGCCCCTGGACCTGGAAACTGCTGTCCAGTCCACAGCTCAAAAGCGGTGAACCCTGTGGTAGAATTCACAGAGCTGCGCACTGCCATCAATGCTACTGGCAGAGCCTCCACCCAGGACAGCTTGGTTTGCGCACATACTTAACTGATTTTACTTTTCAGTGTCTAATTCATTCTGATGGGTGTCTTGTCCGCAGTCAGGAATCCTGCTCTGATCCATTGCCTCAGCTCTACGTGAATAGCGCCCACCACATATACTGCGTCTGTGTAAATATTTCCTTCGGCCCATTCCAGCGCTCTAATCATCTGCAATCTGCGCTGATTCCTTTCCCTCCACTGGTTCTGCCACCACTTCTTCAAATCCTGCCTGCGTTCTCCTGACTACCGCTAGGGCTGCTTTCAGCCCTTCCACTGGATGTCTGTAACAACAGCCGTCGGTGAACAATGTTTCCTCAGCTTCCTGTAAGGGAGTACTCTGTAGATTTTCTCACCCTGATATCTTTCTGCACCCTTTCTTCACATACATGCGGCTCTCCTTCTGCCTTCATGTGTGTATGTGATGTGCGGTGCTGTCAGTGTTTTGTCCAGTCTGGTTTGTCTTAGTGATGACATGGTGAACTCTGTAGAATTCACCTATGCCACGACTGTGTGTGTGGTGAGTACTATCAGTTGATGTTGCATAACTATGTGTGCTTTTTCGTGTAAAATTTTAGACACTCCTGCTGCATGTCCTGCAGGGGATGTCTGGCTTCTGTGGCATCTAGTGTCACACTTACATACATCAGCACCTTCCTGTCACCCCCTTTTTCTGAAACAGCACATCATTTGCTGAAACAGCACATCATTTGCTGTCTGGGCTGTTTCAGAAACATCCAGATAGAATGGATCCGTGTAATCTGTTACCGACAGGTCAGTGGCATTGCTCAGGGCATTCTTGGGTGATATAAACGCCATTTCAGCCTGTGTGGTCCAGAATAAGGCTACAGTGAGGTTCCTCCTAGTCTTTTGCTCATTACCTTTTCTTTTATTTCTTTTATGTTGTGGTCCTAATGTTCTATTATTATTTATCTACTTATTCTAATCCGCCCTTCTACTTCTGGTGTGACTACCGCTCTCCTATACTACACTGTCTTTGGGCCTCTTTAAACTTTAACGTCTTAAATCTCAGTATTCTCTTATTTTCTTTGATCTATCTTATCCTTAACTTTTATCTCTTAACTTCGTTCTATCTTTTCTATTAACTCATCTCTAACTAATCTCATATTATTTTAAGTTGGTTTATTTTACCTTATCTTATCCAATCAATCAACTATTCTTCTGAGACAGGTTCTGTTTCAGAAGTTGAATTGCTGGTTCATCAGACTTCCTATTTGATTGTTTAACGCATTTTTCCACATCACCGCCCCCTTTTGTCCCCTGTAGTATTCTGTTGTTAGCGTCTCTTAGCAGTGATCACGTGACAGGTATAAAAGGAGTTCGAGTCGGTGGAGTCTGTCGAGGTCAGCCAACTGTTTCTGACACCCAGATTGTCCGTGCCTCCCGTACTTGTGCCACCGGATCCATCTCGGTGTTTTACTGCCTCTTGTCATGATTTCAGTGTCTTTTCTTTTTTTATTGGTCTTTATTTTGATGCCTGTTGCTTGTGGTTGCTCCGAGGAGGAGTGTTTGTCTCTGTCCTCACTCTCTCTGTCCACTTCTTGCGGTGCAGACATGGTGCTGGTCTGCTGTATTGCCTCCTTTGCTCTCAGGGTGTCTTGACTGTGTTGTTGCAGAGTTTAATTTTCCTCTGCACTGGTAGAGTCCTCCTGCTTCCCTCTCTGGCTACCACACCCAAACCCTCTCAATCTGTCCGTGATCTTTGCATCTTATAATATCTCTTGTTTTTACTGTGGGTTTGTTTGATTTTCCCACCTTTGGGCTCTCACGGGGCTGTGATGCAGATTTTGCTGTCTCTAACCTAATTTTCTCCCTTACTCTCCCCGTTGTTTTGTGTCCTTTTTACTTATCAGTAGCTTTTGCGTCTGGCGTCATCTAATTGGAGTTTTAAAAGCTGAGCCTGTGCCTGTCTCAGCTCCTCCTCCTGTTGCTTTTTCCTCTGTTATCTCTATGCTATCACTTATCTTAGGTTATTCTTGTTTATTCATGTATTTTCTTCAATTTTTAACCCATATTTGTTTGTTTCTCTCTTTTTTTTTTTTAATTGGCTTTCTTAACCATATTGTTTCTCTATCTTTTTTTTTATTATTTCGTTTTTTTTTAACTATCACTTTTATTAATTGTTCCCGTTCTTTTATTTATATATTGTTATGTTCTGGATTATTCTAGTCATTTGTTTGTCTCCGTTGTTCTAAGTTTTTAGCGCGATCTTTCAGCGTTAGTTTTACTGTGTTCTGATTTTATTTTTTGCTTACTTCAATTTTTGTTATTTCTGACTGAGATTCTGCCTCTGTTTATGTTATCCTTCTCTCTCAGTAATTTTGTTCATCTAGTCCTTTCTTCACCTGCTCTTTCCGTTTACTCTCCCACAATTGCTGTGTGGCTCCGCCTACTAATGCCATATTATGCAAACTTCTTCTCCTATCCTGCATCTCTTCCTTTTCCTTTTTTAATTTGTTTTTTACTGTTTATTCAACACTACCACACAGTGATAATTCAACACACACGTGGAGATCGAGTGTGAATGACTCCTTTAGGTCAATTTGTGGATCTAGTGAGACAAGCTTCTAGGCTGAATAAATTCAGTCCGGTCTCACTCTAGGGGTCACCCCAGATACCACAAATCTTTTAATTCACGCTCACTTCTTCACCAACACCACCCTTTGTCCCCACAGAACAAGAACTTGCCGAGACTGGATGTCTCTATAAAACTTGCTTAGTTCTTAGAAGCCACCCACATTTCCCTTTTTTCCTCTTTTCCTTTTACCGCATCTTTTAACATGTCTTCCAACTTCTTCTGTCTTATCTTTTCCTTTTTATCGCCTGCTGCAGTACCCATTCCTGCCAGCACCAGCTGCATCTGGTACTCATAGGGTCCCCAGCCACTGTCGTCCATCTCACCCTCAAATTCTCCCTCCATTTTGTACTTCCTTTGTCTTTCTATTGCTACCCTTCCCCCACGCCTTTCCTGGCGTGTGCTCCACTTACTTACTTTTATTTCTGAGAGAATCACTGCTCTCCCAGTATTATACTTACAGCTCTATTTAACACTATTTCTGAGAGACGCCGCTCTCCCAGTATTAAACTACAGCTTTATTTAACGTTATTTCTAAGAGATTCGCTCTCTGAGCTTCGCTACTGCTCTATTTAGCTCTATTTTTGAGAGATTTACTCCCCGGGCATCTCAACCACTCTATTTTTGAGAGATTTACTCCCCGGGCATTTCAACCACTCTATTTTTGAAAGTCGCCGTTCTCTGAGTATTATATTTTACAACTCTTTTTAACTCTCTTGTTCAGATTCACGCTTCCCGGGTCTTCCAACCCACAGAATTCGGGGGGTTCCTGAAATCCCCCCCGGGCCTCTAACCCAGCGCTTGCCAAGGCCTCGTCAGACCCTGGTAGGGTCCGCCACCACCAGGACTTAATTCGGGGGCTTCCTTACTTCCCCCGGGCCTTTCACCCAGCTTTACCAGTGCCCCGTCAGGCCCTGGTTTGGTCCGCCACGACCTGGACTTTACTCGCTTCTCTTCCCGAGAGATTCCGCTCTCCACAACTTTATTTAGCCTTTTTAGCGATTCAGTTTACACAGATTCACAGAGACTTTTTTAGTAGTAGTCAATCGCAGAAATTCAGTTTAAACTCGGTTTTCTGCTTACCTTCGTGCGGTCGACCTGGTCTCTGAGTGCCTGTGCTTCACTGAATCAGGTCCGAATATGCCTCTATCCCGGACGAGCCCCCAAATTGTTGTATCTCAAATTGTTGTCCCCAATTGTTTTCCCCGAGTCCGTTGATAGAAGCAGTCTTTAGGCATTTACCGGTCTTAGTTGATTTTTATTAAGCGTAGTTTACAAGATATCTTGGAGAGCCCAACATCAACAAACGTCTCTTTGTTGGATTCTAACTTCCCGCTTTCCGGCACATACCCTTATGCTATTGGAAGAGGCGTGACCTATACTGTGACGGGAACATTTGCATATTATGTTCGTCTGGTTGTTTTCCACTGTCCTCCGTTTAAGCCACACCTCCTCTTGCCTGATAGGGAGTTGCACCCCACGTGACCCTTCCATACAGATTCCTGTTGTCTATGATAATACAAACAATCAACACATTCAGTTCCCTCGAACACATTTCATTTCCTAATATGATGCACTAGTTGCATCCTACTTTTGGCCATATTTCATACCCGTAATGCTTTCTGCATAAACAATGTGTTTTACAATTATTACAATCAGTATGCATTTTGAACGTACATCATATGAGCCCACATATGCTTTAATCAGATCTATATTCCACAATATGTATATATGTATATATATATATATATGTTTAATCCAGTCTTTAGTCAAATGCTATTATGATACTATATGTAACCCTGTCGACTCAGCATTAAGATATACTGCACACAGCTGTGTGCCCAAGGTCATGAAAACACGAAGTAAGTTTCGGTACGTGATAACTCACACGCGAGCTGAACTCAGATTCAGGAGGTCACGGTAATTATAATGAGTTGGTACTCCTCTTGTGGAACATGCGAGACTAAAGTCCCGCCCTACTGTGTATAAAGTATGTAATATCAAGTGCTGAAGAGAGACTCCAACAGAGAGACCTCTGGTTGATGTTGGGCTCTCCGTGATATCATGTATGCTGAAGTTGCTGAATAAATCAACTTGCTGATTGAATCTGCCTATTGGTGTCTCTGATCAAACAACTCGGTGGAATCAATTGGTGAATTCCAACATTCCCCACAGAGAGCCTGTTTTACCTTCTCAACCGCCCACTGGCCCTGCTCCGTCCACTGGACCGAATCTGAGGCACCTTTCCGGGTCAGGTCGGTCAAGGGGCTGGTCAGTTCCGCGAAGACCGGGATGAACCGTCTGTAATACCCCACCAGCCCCAAAAACCGCCTCACCTCTTTTTTTGTCTTGGGCTGCGGACAGGCCGCGATAGCCGCCATCTTGTCCACCTGAGGGCGCACCTGCCCGCCGCCCAAGTGGTACCCCAGATACCAAACCTCCCTCCGTCCAACTGCACATTTCTCTGGGTTGGCGGTGAGCCCAGCCTGCCTCAGGGACTCCAGCACTGCACCCACCCGCTGCACATGCTCTGCCCAGGTGGTGCTGTGGATGATGACATCATCCAGGTTGGCGGCCGCATATGCAGTGTGCGGACGCAGCACCCGGTCCATGAGGCGTTGGAAAGTGGCCGGGGCACCGAACAACCCAAAGGGAAATGTGGTGAATTGGTATGACCCAAACGGAGTGGAGAAGGCCGTTTTTTCCTTGGACTCTGGCGAGAGAGGAATCTGCCGGTAGCCCTTGGTTAAATCCAGTGTCGTGAAGAAAAGTGCAGTGCCCAGCCGGTCCAGGAGTTCATCGACCCGGGGCATTGAGTACGCATCAAATCGTGACACATCATTCACCCTGCGATAGTCCACACAGAGCCGAATAGATCCATCCTTCTTGACAACAAGAACAATGGGGCTACACCAGGCACTGTTGGACTCTTCTATTACTCCCATCTCCAGCATAGCCGCCAATTCTCTCTGAACAATTTTTCTCTCATGTTCAGGTAGCCTGTAGGGTCGCGACCGCACCGTCACGCCCGGAGACGTCTCAATTTTTTTTTTGTGATTTTTTTGATTTTATACACTTTATTAATCCCCGAAGGGAAATTTCTTCACTACAGCAGGGGGGCTCTCAGGGGGGAGCTGCTGCAGCAGGCTGCCACTAGCACGGCGCCAGGTAACCTGACCTGAGGTGCATGTTTTTGTGCACTATGAGGTTCATGCGTCCTGGCAGGAGGGAGAACACATCAGCAAACTGCTTCTGCAACTGGGCAACGTCTGTTCTCTGGGTCCCAGAGAGATTGGCGTCGAAAGGGAGCGAGGCAGGATTGGTGGACTATGGAACCTCTGGCCCCAGCTCCTCTCTCAGATACCGCGGACACCAGAGAAACAGACTCCGCCTCTCTCCATGCTTTTAAGAGGTTGAGGTGGTAGAGCTGTGTAGCTCCGCCCCTGTCAGATCGCACCACCTCATAGTCAACGTTCCCTGCTCGCCGTGTGACCACAAAGGGCCCTTCCCACTTGGCAAGGAGTTTTGAGCTGGAAGAAGGAAGCAATACAAGTACCTTTTCTCCCGGTGTGAATTGCCTCAGCTTGGCCCCTCTGTTGTACAGCCGTTGTTGACGCTCCTGGGCCTGGAGCAAATTCTCACGTGACATCTGACCCAGTGTGTGGAGTTTTGCTCGCAGGCCCAGGACTTATTGAATTTCACTTTTGCTGGAGCTCGGACCTTCCTCCCAGTTTTCTTTAAGCAGGTTGAGCACCCCTCGTGGTTTCCTGCCAAACAGCAGTTCAAAGGGAGAAAATCCCGTCGAGGCCTGGGGGACCTCACGCACTGCAAACAACAGAGGATCAAGCCATTTATCCCAATTATGTTAATCGTCGTGTATAAATTTACCAATCATGGATTTTAAAGTCTTGTTCAGACGCTCCACAAGACCGTCAGTGTTGTGGGTGATAAACACTGGTCCGAATAGACTTAATGCCCAGTAATCCATAAAGTTCTCTCAGTGTTCGTGACATGAACTGGGTTCCCTGGTCAGTCAGAATCTCTTTCGGGATTCCGACTCGAGAGATGACCTGAAAAGGAGCCTGTGCAACACTCTTTGCCGAAATGCTGCGCAACGGCACTGCCTCGGGATATCGTGTTGCGTAATCCACCAGAACTAATACAAAGCGATATCCGCGTGCGCTCCGGTGAAATGACCCGATGAGGTCCATGCCAATACGTTCAAATGGGACCTCCATCAAGGGTAGAGGATGTAAAGGCGCCCTCGGAATGGCCAGCTGGTTTACCAGCTGACACTCCGGGCAAGATGCACATCAACGGCGCACAACCCCCCGGATGCCCGGCCAGTAAAACCAGGCCATTATCCAGTCCTTAGTTTTATCATATCCCATGTGGCCAGCCATCAGGTTAGGTAGGTATATACTTTATTAATCCCCGAGGAGAATTTTTTTTATAGTGAGCCGCCTGGAAAATCATTTCCCGATGGCTTTTCGGCACCAACAACTGGGTGTTTTCTTGACCTGTTTGAGTGTCACAACTCACCCTATACAGCCTGTCCCTAATCAATGAAAAGTGCGGGTATGACGGCGCTGCGTCAGGGCGCACCAACTGACCATCAATTCTTATCACTTGGTCAAAGGCGAAGCGTAGAATATCGTCCCGAGACTGCTCAAGTGGAAAATCCTCCATGGAGCATAATTCGGGAACCGGTGGAGTCTCCACAGGAGTCTCCGCCGGTTCCCCCTCCCTCTCTGCAGCGTCGGACAACCTCGCGTCACCGCTGAGCACAGCACACATCCCGCATGTCCCTGCCGGTCATGAACGCACCCCTGTACACTGCCCCATTAATTTATGAAACCCGGGCAAATCTGTCCCCAAGATTAGGGGGTGCGTAAGGCGGGAGCTAACCGCAGCCTTCACTTTATGTTTTTTTCCCCCCATATCTAATTTCTACAGCCACCACCAGATAATCGTGAACATCCCCATGCACACACTTAATTCTCACCCACGATGCCTCCACCAATGCCCCGGGCCGAACCAGGCTCTGGTTGATCAGCGACTGCATACAGCCCGAATCCACCATCACCAGATATGTACCCCCCTGGATCCTTACCGGAACGCGATACGTCGCTCCTGGACCGGGGGAGGGTGTTGGAGGGCCGGCAACCCTAACCGTCTGTCCTGCTCCCATTAACGGACATTCCCTCCAGTAGTGTCCGGGCTGCCCACACCTCCAACACTCCTGCTCTGGCAGTTGAGGAACCCCCTGCAGGTTGGGAAGGGTGCCGGGGCCGGCGAACCTGGGGGTTGTTGGTGCCCACGGAGTTGGCAGGGCCTGAGCCACCCCCGGTTGCTGGATCCTCCTCCACGGCGCAGGAATCAGTCGGGCTGCAGCTGGCGGCCGACTGCCATCCCCCTGCCTGCTGGGATAAACCGCGAGGTGGTCCTCGGCAAGGGTGATGGCAGCCTCTCGCGTCGCTGGACGGTGGCAGCGGACCCATGCCGCTGTCCTGGCCGGCAGTCCCTCTGTGAACTGCTCCCCCACGATCTTGTCCACCATCGCTCGTCCGGCGCTCTCCGGCTGCAGCCATCTGGTCGCCGAGTCCCTCAGTTGCTGAGCGAAGGCGAATGGCCGGTCCCCGAGCCCCGGCCTAGCCTCCCGGAAGCTCCTCCTGTGGTCCTCTGGGGACAGGCCCAGGCGGTCCATAATGACCCTTTTCACATCCGTGTATTGTCGTCTGGACCTGGGAGGCAGCCCCAGAGCCGCTGTCTGTGCCTCCCCTGTCAGGAGAGTCAGGAGTCGCACCGCCCAGTCCGCCGCCGGCCAGGCACACGCCTCCGCCATCAACTCGAACATGTCCATAAAGACCTGTACGTCATCCACCGGCGTCATCTTGTGCATGGCCACCCCGGTGAAGGACGCCAGTCCTGGCGCTGGTGGGGCCGCCGCTGGCCGGGCCGCTAGCTGTTCCCAGGCGTGGGTCTGTCGCTCAGCTTGGGCCTGCAACGCGCCCAGGAGCTGGCGGTTCGCCTCCGCCTGTTCGCACTGCATCGCCGCGATCCCACGCAGCATCTGCCCCTACACGACGATCGGCTGCGTCGGCATTCCGTTCTGCTGTTCATCTGTGTCCATGCCCCCACAGTGGGTGCCACTGTAGCAAGCTTGGTGCTACCGGGGTCTCTCCTGGACACAGATGACACGCTCAGTCGTATGTTCGGGTGTAAAATACTTTTATTTGCCCGGCCCATACACCAATGTCCTCGTGCAACCGCTTCCTCCTCAGCCTCCTTCTCCCTGCTCCCTTTATAGGGGAGAGATTATCAGTCCACATCCAGCTCAGCTGTGCTCATCAGTTTGTATTCGGCTCAGCTGTGCTCATTACCCCTTCCCGGCACTGTTCCCTGAACAACTCCTCCCACTCTCTACCCGCTGCAGCTGAGCTAACCACACCCCACCACCACAACCTAAATTCACAAAATCCGGTGGACACGTGTATCACACCTAGACGCACAAAAAAGTTACATTGCACCATTATGTCACCTTGTCAGGAAGTCCACCATTTTGAATTTAGTCACCATTTTGGGCGATTCTGACACGTTGTACTTTGTTGAACTCGTCCTGCTGTCCGCTCCATGTTTCTTCTTTCTCTGCTCGGTTTCCATCTTAAAGCTGCTGATGAACTTCTTCACTCGCCGGCTTCACGACGATTATTTCCTCCATCAGAAGGTAACAAACAGTTTCCATCTTCATCTGATAGGTTTTTGACATGGAACCGATCCGATCAATAAAAATGCCGTCGCTGTCTGTCAGATCAACGCTGACTCTTCTGAAGCAGCTCCTGAACTTTTAAACCCAGCTCAGTTTTCCTGAACTCGTTCTGTGTTTTCTGTTGCGACCGCATGAAGAGTCGACATGTTCAGTAACTTTGAAACCGTCGATCATTTTAACGGCCCGTGTGATTCAGTTAGTGGGGAGCGTTCACTGTCCGGTCTGACGTTGTTCACAGCTGGACTGGTTGGTTATTAACAGGTAATAAAGTCATCAAATATGTGACAGTCAGTCAGAGATCTTTGAAAATGTTCACAGTGAGGAGGAAACAGAAACACGTTCAATTCTCTTTCTGGAATAACGGAGCATGTTTTTCACATCATGTCTGCATCATGTGTTCAGAAACATGTTTTACATTCTCACTGTCTCACTGATGAATGTTTTGCTGTAGATGATGTGGGATTCATAAAAAAACAACAAGGTTCAAAGTTCTTTGATTGCAGCTATAAAATGATAAAACCTTCTGTGATGACATCGTTATCATCCATCAATGATTAAACAGCAAAGACATCAAATACGACACGACTACAGAAACAGTTTAAAAATATGTTTTTCACTGAGGTCATATTTCAACATCAGCGACTCTTAGAAACTACAGCTGTGTTGAATGTTTTCATGGATCTGTTCAGACTCTCTCAGCTCTTTGTTGAGCTTCAACACAGATGGAGGCGTCGCTGAAAAACAGCCTCAGCTCCTCCAAATGGAGCAGATTTTACAAATAAAAGAAAATATGAACTTTTATAAAAAAAAGTTACAGCCTGTTTAGGTTTAATACTTTTACAGACTCTCTGTTCTTTCCTTCTTTCATGTAGAAGATAGAAATATTCACATTTATCTTTGGACTCTGAGATGTTTTATTTTCTTGTGATCAGAGTTGAACTCTGGTTTTCTGTCATCTTGAAGTTTCCAGACTTTGACAGTGAGGTTCTGAGAGGATGACGAAGACGTCAGACTGATGATGAAGCAGAATCAGCAGCAGCTTCTCTCTCTGTGTTTCCTCTGCAGGTGAAGGTAGAACGACTCTGTGACGGGATCTGAATTCACCTGGTGAGGATTTCATTCACTTCTGCCTGAATTCATCACATCACCTCCTTTAAACAAGTGAAATATAACTTTTAGCAGGTAGATCAGAAAAACACACCTGGACAGAAATGAAGAGAGTTCATGTTGTTTCCTAACATCCATCCTCAGTGGAAATCTGAACAGGATCTGAACTGTATTTACTTTGGCGCCCTCTGGTGGTGGAATCCAGAGTGACACTGTTGTAGTGTGAATGTTGTTGTACGTACTGAGCAGGTTGTTGTGTTTGTGTGAAGCTGTGGGCTCTGCTATGGATCAGTGGGAGGACAGAGAGGACGGAGTCCGTCCCTCTAAAACCACTCTGTGTGGGGAACATGAGAGCCGGACCGAAGCTCAGAGGTGAGACGACCGTCTCTAACTGTCCACGACTCTTCTCCACGTCACAGCTCAGCACTCACATCACTGCACCATCATTATTCTCACTCAGAGCTCTGTGTGTTCTGTTGAAGAACAAAGCAGCAGCTCAGACATGCTGGACCTGGACCTGGACCTGGACCTGAACCTGAACCTGTTAGCAGCTATGTGTCCATGAAGAGTGACCGGTCTATGATGAAACCTATGAACTTCAAAGATGGACACCAGTCTGTTAAACAAAGGTAAAAATGTTTAAAGGTTTTCTTTTGGTTTCAAACCCTCCTGATGTCATAACGTCTTTGTGTTGAACTTATTATTCACCTCGATAGAAGATTGGAGACATCTGGAGAGACAGTTGGCAGCTTGGACAGATGATCTCAGGCAGTTGAATCTGTATGTTCGTTGAAAGGAACCAAACTGTCTTCACACAGAGACTCAGAAGGAAATCTGTTCAGGGAGCTGGAGAGGAGGAAGAGTTGTCTGTAACAAGTAACCCTGCATGACGTGGTCCTACAGTCAGAAACCTCAGAGCAGGCCATCATGTTTGAGCTGACAGTGAAGATCAAATTAAAGAGGCCCACAAGAAGAAAATGGTCAAAGATCACAGGGGTGGGATCACCTCAGCTCAGAGGATCAAAGGACGTCAGACTCAGATTCTTTAGTCTCTTTAGTTCAGCAATGCCAGTTTGTTGGAACTGCAGGTTCATGGAAACACACTGGATGTATTCATGTTTCTGTTAGTGTCCAACAAAACACACAATCTGCAGGGTTAAAACTGAAAGCTACACATCTCTGTTTCCATCAGGATCCTTCAGCAGGAACCAGATTCTCCTGAACCCAGCTGTGTGTCCATGAAGAGTGACCGGTCTATGGGGGAACCTATTACCTTCAAAGATGGACACCAGTCTGTTGAACAAAGGTAATAATGTGAAATGTTTGTCATTTAGTATCAAACCCTCCTGATGTCATAATGTCTGAACTCAGTCTGCTGGTCCAGTGGTGCTGAACCCAACCTCCATGCAACATTGAAGAGAGGTGTCAGCCAAGACAGCCACAAATGTTCAAAGCCTTTTGCATCTCAGGACTGATCCGAGTCGATGATGTTCTAATAACTAAACTCCAGACATCACCATTATTGACAGGCCGAGCTTTGAGTGAGTTTTTTTGAATCATAAAGCAGCAACAGAGAATCTCCTGCACATCACCTGCAGGGTTTAAACCCACTGAATCCAAAGGTTGATAAAAGTCTGAAGATCAAAGGTAAGAATGAGAAATACTGGCGTCTGACTGGATTAGTGATTTAAAATGGATGTTTTGTCTTCCTGTTCAGCTTCTGTCAGGTGTTGGTTGTCTTGGTAACTAAAACCATGAAGTCTCTTTACTTTATGTTTCTGGATTAATTCTGACCAAACATCTTCTTTTTTGATGTTGACTTTACAGAGTTGATCAGCAGGACTCAGACGTTCCTGAAACAAACCTGGACTCCATATTTCTGGTGTGTAAACACACAAACTAAATAGTGAATTACCAAAACTCACATTCTCCCTGCTGCACTCTGTAGACCAGCAGGATTTCAGTCCATATTTAAAATGATCTGATACGTTCTGTGTGTTAAAGTTTATATATTTCTCTGTTTCAGCTGCTGGAGGAGAACATGATCAGTTTTGTAAAGAACGAGCTGAAGAAGATGCAGAAAATTCTGAGTCCAGATTACCCAGAATGCTTAGAGAGTCAGGGTGAGGATGAAGAGCAGAGGAGGAGCAGAGAGTCATTTCTGAAGATCACGCTGCACTTCCTGAGGAGACTGAAGCAGGAGGAGCTGGCTGACCGTCTGCAGAGCAGTAAGAGGATTTTAACAGCTGGAACATGATGGAAAGAGGAAACATGGGAGAAACTTAGATTTACAAACTCTGCTGTTAATATGATGCAAACATCTTCATCACATCTGTGAATTCTTCTGGACTGAAAACAGTCAGAAACTGTTTGTCCACAACGGGTGTGAAGAATTGATTTCATGGAGACGCGAAATATTTTCGACGTTAAAAAGTTTTTCTTCAGGTTTACTGAGACATTCACTTGTTGTTTGTTTGTTTGTTTATTTAGGAACTGATGCTGCACAGTGTCGACAACATCTTCAATCTAACCTGAGGAAGAAGTTCCAGAGTGTGTTTGAGGGGATTTCTAAAGCAGGAAACCGAACCCTTCTGAATGAGATGTACACAGAGCTGTACATCACAGAGGGAGGGACTGCAGAGGTCAATGATCAACATGAGGTCAGACAGATTGAAACAACATCCAGGAAACCAGACAGACCAGAAACAACCATCAGACAAGAAGACATCTTTAAAGGCTCACCTGGAAGACATGAACCAATCAGAACAGTGCTGACAAAGGGAGTGGCTGGCATCGGGAAGACAGTGTTAACACAGAAGTTCACTCTGGACTGGGCTGAAGACAAAACCAACCAGAACATCCAGTTCATGTTTCCGTTCACTTTCAGAGAGCTGAATGTGCTGAAAGAGAGAAAGTTCAGTTTGGTGGAACTGGTTCATCTCTTCTTCACTGAAACCAAAGCAGCAGGAATCTGCATCTTTGAACACTTCCAGGTTGTGTTCATCTTTGACGGTCTGGATGAGTGTCGACTTCCTCTGGACTTCCACAACAATGAGATCCTGACTGATGTTACAGAGTCCACCTCAGTGGATGTGCTGCTGACCAACCTCATCAGGGGGAAACTGCTTCCCTCCGCTCGCCTCTGGATAACCACACGACCTGCAGCGGCCAATCAGATCCCTGCCGAGTGTGTCGGCATGGTGACAGAGGTCAGAGGGTTCACTGACCCGCAGAAGGAGGAGTACTTCAGGAGGAGGTTCAGAGATGAGGAGCAGGCCAGCAGCATCATCTCCCACATCAAGACATCCAGAAGCCTCCACATCATGTGCCACATCCCGATCTTCTGCTGGATCACTGCTACAGCCCTGGAGGACGTGTTGAAAAGAAGAGACGGAGGAGAGGTGCCCAAGACCCTGACGGAGATGTTCATCCTCTTCCTGGTGGTTCAGGCCAAAGTGAAGCAGGTCAAGTATGATGGAGGAGCTGAGACAGATCCACACTGGAATGAAAAGAGCAGGAAGATGATGGAGTCTCTGGGAAAACTGGCTTTTGATCAGCTGCAGAAAGGAAACCTGATCTTCTATGAATCCGACCTGACAGAGTGTGGCATCGATATCAGAGCAGCCTCAGTGTACTCAGGAGTGTTCACCCAGATCTTTAAAGAGGAGAGCGGGCTGTACCAGGACAAGGTGTTCTGCTTCGTCCATCTGAGCGTTCAGGAGTTTCTGGCTGCTCTTCACGTCCATCTGACCTTCATCAACTCTGCTGTCAACCTGCTGAAGGAACAAAGAGAAGAGAAACCTGATCCAACACTTTTCTACCAGACTGCTGTGGACGAGGCCTTAAAGAGTCCAAATGGACACCTGGACTTGTTCCTCCGCTTCCTTCTGGGTCTTTCACTGCAGACCAATCAGACTCTCCTACGAGGCCTGCTGACACAGACAGGAAGTAGCTCAGAGACCAATCAGGAAACAGTTCAGTACATCAAGGAGAAGATCAGTGAGAATCTGTCTGCAGAGAGAAGCATCAATCTGTTCCACTGTCTGAATGAACTGAATGATCGTTCTCTAGTGGAGGAGATCCAACATTTCCTGAAATCAGGACGTCTCTCCAGAGATAAACTGTCTCCTGCTCAGTGGTCAGCTCTGGTCTTCATCTTACTGTCATCAGAAGAGCATCTGGATGTGTTTGACCTGAAGAAATACTTTGCTTCAGAGGAGGCTCTTCTGAGGCTGCTGCCAGTGGTCAAAGCCTCCAACAAAGCTCTGTACGAGGATTTATCAACCATTTCAAACATGTTTAATTTTGTAAATAACAAATAAAACAGTTTGTGTTCATTGTTAAATCTTCTCCAGGCTGACTGGCTGTAACCTGTCAGAGAGAAGCTGTGAAGCTCTGTCCTCAGTTCTCAGCTCCCAGTCCTCCTGTCTGAGAGAACTGGACCTGAGTAACAACGACCTGCTGGATTCAGGAGTGAAGCTGCTGTCTGCTGGTCTGGAGAGTCCTCACTGTAAACTGGAGACTCTCAGGTCAGGAAATATCTGGTTGTTGATCAGTTAAATTATCTTTTAGTTCATGTTGGTGCAGATGTTCAACATCTGTAGAATTTTCCTTCTTGTTTCTGGAGTTGATGATATTTTTCTGACTCCAGTCTGTCAGGTTGTCTGATCTCAGAGGAAGGCTGTGCTTCTCTGGCCTCAGCTCTGAGCTCCAACCCCTCCCATCTGAGAGAGCTGGACCTGAGCTACAATCATCCAGGAGACACAGGAGTGAAGATGCTGTCTGCTGGTCTGGAGGCTCCTCACTGGAGACTGGACACTCTCAGGTATGGACAGACAACCAGAGCTCACACAGTGCATGTTTGTCTCATTGATTTGACTTCATGTGTTGTTGCTCAGGTCCATCATCATGAAGGATGACTTGTTTCTCTTGTTTCTGTTCAGAGGAGTGAGGAGGTCTGAGTTAGGAAACATGTGGATCCTCAGAAGTCTTTTATCAAATGGAAACAGCTGTTCATTAGAAACATTGTGAAGTTGGTGTCAAATCCTTCTCATCTTGAACCATGTTATCAGCCTGGCTGTAGGGACGACAGTGTTCATCAGTCGATCACCACTTTGGTCCAAACTGATTCATCTCAACAACTAATAAACATAATGAGATGAACTTCTGTTCACACAAATTTTAGAAGTTCAGGACTCAAAGTTCGGCCTCAGTCTTCACTCTGAAATACAGTCGTTTTTATATGAAGTTCTAAAATCAAGTCAGTTTTATTTTTCAGTCCAGAATTACAACTTTTCCTCCCAGAGCTTCAGTCTCTACAGCTGACTCCCTCCATCATTACACCCTCGATTCTGAACATGTAAATTACACAAACCAACTGAATGTGGTGGTTGGACTGATCTGTGAACAGTCTGAAAACAGTTCAGCTGTTCACGTGAATGTTGGTCAAACTGTTCATTTTAAGGGACAACATGCAGAGACCAATATTTCACATGTGGGAGGACATCAATAAAAACAGAGCAGATCAGTGGAGACTGAGCTCTCTGATTATTTCTACATATCTTCTTCTTCAGGTGTTTTCCTCACAGACAGCAGTGAAACCATCAGAGAGACAGTTGACACTGATGAGTTTCAGCCTGTTTCTGTGTCTCACTGACAAACTGAGGAACTCTGCTTCATGTTGAACAGCAGTTAGGACTCCTGTTGGATAGAAAATCATTGTGACTGTTTCTTCCTCCAGGGTGGACCATGATGGAGAGCAGTGGTTAAAACCTGGTCTGAGGAAGTGTAAGTTTGACTGATACACGTTACATTACATTTCATTTAGCTGATGCTTTTCAACCATGAGGGTACAAAACCAGAACAAGAAGAATCAAGAAAATACAATTTCTTCTAGAAAGCTGAACTACAAGTACAAAAAGTAAGTTCCATTTTAATCTACTAAAGTTCTCCTATTCAAGATAAAGTCTGAAGAGGTGTGTTTTTAGTTTGTGGTGGAAGATGTTCAGAGTTTCTGCTGTCCTGATGTTGTTGGGGAGCTCATTCCACCATTTAGGAGCCAGGACATCAAACAGTCGTGATTTTGTAGAGTGTTTAGCTCAGTGAGGAGCAACAAGCTGATTGGCCGATGCAGAGCGGAGTGAACGGGCTGGGATGTAAGGTTGGACCATGTCCTGGATGTAGACTGGACCTGATCTGTTCACAGCACGGTACGAAGTACCAATGTTTGGAAACGGATGTGGACGGCTACTGGTAACCAGTGAAGGGAGCAGAGGAGGAGAAGGAGGAGAAGAGGAGGAGGTAGAGAGAAGGGGGAGAGGAGGGGAGGAGAAGGGGGAGAGGAGGGAGACAGGTGGGGGAGAGGAGGGGGAGAGGAGGAGGAGGGAGAGTGGGGAGATAGGCGGTAGAGAGGAGGGAGAGAGGAGGGAGAGAGGAGGGGGAGAGGAGGGAGAGAGGAGTGAGAGAGTAGGGGGAGAGGAGGAAGAGGGAGGAGGGGAGGGGAGGGGGAGGGAGAGGGGAGGAGGAGGGAGAGAAGAGGGGGAGAGGAGGAAGAGAGGAGGTGGAGAGGAGGGGGAGAGGAGGGAGAGAGGAGTGAGAGAGGAGGGGGACAGGAGGGAGACAGGTGAGGGAGAGGAGGTACGGAGGAGGAGGAGAGGAGGAGGAGAGGAGGAAGAGGGAGAGAGGAGGGAGACTGGAGGGTTAGAGGGGGAGGAGGGAGAGAGGAGTGAGAGAGGAGGGGAGGGAGAGAGGAGGGGGGAGAGGAGGAGGAAGAGAGAAGGGGGACAGGAGGGAGACAGGTGAGGGAGAGGAGGTACAGAGGAGGAGGATAGGAGGAAGAGGGAGAGAGGAGGGAGACAGGAGGGGGAGAGGCGGAGGAGATGAGGGAGACAGGAGGGGGAGAGGAGGGACAGAGTAGGGAGAGAGGAGGGGGGAGGAGTGGAGAGAGTGGGGATAGAGGAGGTGGAGAGGAGGGAGAGAGGAGGGAGAGAGTAGGGGGAGAGGAGGTAGAGAGGAGGGAGAGAGGAGGAAGAGAGGTGGGGGAGAGAAGGGGGTTAGGAGGGAGACAGGTGGGGGAGAGGAGGTACAGAGGACGAGGAGAGGAGGAGGAGAGGAGGAAGAGGGAGAGAGCAGGGAAACAGGAGGGGGAGAGGCGGAGGAGATGAGGGAGACAGGAGGGGGAGAGGAGGGACAGAGTAGGGGGAGAGGAGGGGGAGAGGAGGAAGAGAGGAGGTGGACAGGAGGGAGAGAAGAGGAAGAGAGGTGGGGGAGAGGAGTGAGAGAGTAGGGGGGAGGAGGTAGAGAGGAGGGAGAGAGGAAGAAGAGAGGTGGGGGAGAGCAGGGAGAGAGGAGTGAGAGAGTAGGGGGAGAAGAGGTAGAGAGGAGGGAGAGAGGAGGTGGAGAGGAGGGAGAGAGGAGGGAGAAAGGAGGAGGAGAGGAGGGAGAGAGGAGGGAGAGAGGAGGAAGAGAGGAGAGGGAGAGAGGAGTGAGAGAGGAGGGGAGAGAGGAGGAGGAGGGAGAGAGGAGGGGGAGAGGAGGGAGAGAGGAGGAGGGAGAGAGGAGGGGGAGAGGAGGAGGAGAGGAGGGAGAGAGGAGGGGGAGAGGAGGGAGAGAGGAGGGGGAGAGGAGGGAGAGAGGAGGGGGAGAGGAGGTAGAGAGGAGGGAGAGAGAAGGGAGAGAGGAGGGGAGGGGGAGAGGAGGGAGAGAGGAGGAGGAGGGAGAGAGGAGCGGGAAAGAAGCGGGAGAGGAGGAGGAGAGGAGGAAGAGAGAAGGGGGACAGGAGGGAGACAGGTGAGGGAGAGGAGGTACAGAGGAGGTGGAGAGCAGGAAGAGGGAGAGAGGAGGGAGACTGGAGGGTTAGAGGGGGAGGAGGGAGAGAGGAGGGGGACAGGAGGAGGAAGAGAGAAGGGGGACAGGAGGGAGACAGGTGAGGGAGAGGAGGTACAGAGGAGGAGGAGGCGAGGAGGAAGAGGGAGAGAGGAGGGAGACAGGAGGGGGAGAAGGGGAGGAGAGGAGGGAGGCAGGAGGGGGAGGAGTGGAGAGAGTGGGGAGAGAGGCGGTGGAGAGGAGGGAGAGAGGAGAGAGGAGGGGGAGAGGGGGAGAGGGGGAGGAGAGGAGGGAGACAGGAGGGGGAGGAGTGGGGAGAGAGGAGGTGGAGAGGAGGGAGAGAGTAGGGGGAGAGGAGGGAGAGAGGAGGAAGAGAGGTGGGGGAGAGAAGGGGGTTAGGAGGGAGACAGGTGGGGGAGAGGAGGTACAGAGGAGGAGGAGAGGAGGAAGAGGGAGAGAGGAGGGAAGCAGGAGGGGGAGAGGCGGAGGAGATGAGGGAGACAGGAGGGGGGAGGAGTGTAGAGAGGAGGAAGAGAGGAGGTAGAGAGGAGGGAGAAAGGAGGAGGAAAGGAAGTAGAGAGGAGGGAGAGAGGAGGAAGAGCGGAGAGAGAGAGGAGGGGGAGAGGAGGGAGAGAGGAGGGGGAGAGGAGGGAGAGAGGAGGGGGAGAGGAGGGAGAGAGGAGGGGGAGAGGAGGGAGAGAGGAGGGGGAGAGGAGGTAGAGAGGAGGGAGAGAGAAGGGAGAGAGGAGGGGAGGGGGAGAGGAGGGAGAGAGGAGGAGGAGGGAGAGAGGAGCGGGAAAGAAGCGGGAGAGGAGGAGGAGAGGAGGAAGAGAGAAGGGGGACAGGAGGGAGACAGGTGAGGGAGAGGAGGTACAGAGGAGGTGGAGAGCAGGAAGAGGGAGAGAGGAGGGAGACTGGAGGGTTAGAGGGGGAGGAGGGAGAGAGGAGGGGGACAGGAGGAGGAAGAGAGAAGGGGGACAGGAGGGAGACAGGTGAGGGAGAGGAGGTACAGAGGAGGAGGAGGCGAGGAGGAAGAGGGAGAGAGGAGGGAGACAGGAGGGGGAGAAGGGGAGGAGAGGAGGGAGGCAGGAGGGGGAGGAGTGGAGAGAGTGGGGAGAGAGGCGGTGGAGAGGAGGGAGAGAGGAGAGAGGAGGGGGAGAGGGGGAGAGGGGGAGGAGAGGAGGGAGACAGGAGGGGGAGGAGTGGGGAGAGAGGAGGTGGAGAGGAGGGAGAGAGTAGGGGGAGAGGAGGGAGAGAGGAGGAAGAGAGGTGGGGGAGAGAAGGGGGTTAGGAGGGAGACAGGTGGGGGAGAGGAGGTACAGAGGAGGAGGAGAGGAGGAAGAGGGAGAGAGGAGGGAAGCAGGAGGGGGAGAGGCGGAGGAGATGAGGGAGACAGGAGGGGGGAGGAGTGTAGAGAGGAGGAAGAGAGGAGGTAGAGAGGAGGGAGAAAGGAGGAGGAGAGGAAGTAGAGAGGAGGGAGAGAGGAGGAAGAGCGGAGAGAGAGAGGAGGGGGAGAGGAGGGAGAGAGGAGGGGGAGAGGAGGAGGAGAGGAGGAAGAGAGAAGGGAGAGGGAGAGAGGAGGAGGAGGAAGAGGAGGAAGAGAGGAGGAAGATAGGAGGGGGAGAGGAGGGAGAGAGGAGTGAGAGAGTAGGGGGAGAGGAGGTTGAGAGGAGGAAGAGAGGAGGGAGAGAGGAGGTTGAGAGGAGGTAGAGAGTAGGGAGAGAGGAGTGAGAGGAGGGGAGGGGGAGAGGAGGGAGAGAGGAGGAGGAGGGAGAGAGAAGGGGGAGAGGAGGGAGACAGGTGGGGGAGAGGAGGTGGAGAGGAGGAGGAGGGAGACAGGAGGGGAGAGGGGGAGGAGAGCATGGAGATAGGAGGGAGAGAGGAGGGGGAGAGGATGGAGACGGGAGAGGAGGAAGAGAGGAGGAGGGAGAGAGAAGGGGGAGAGGAGGAGGAGGAGACGAGGGAGAGAGGAGGAGGGGGAGAGGAGGGAGACAGGTGGGGGAGAGGAGGTGGAGGGGAGGAAGAGAGAGAGAGGAGGGAGACAGGAGGGGTGAGGAGTCGAGAGAGTGGAGAGAGAGGCGGTGGAGAGGAGGGAGAGAGGAGGAGGATAGGAGGTAGAGAGTAGGGAGACAGTAGGGGGGAGGAGTCGAGAGAGTGGGGAGAGAGGCGGTAGAGAGGAGGGAGAGAGGAGGAAGAGAGGAGGTAGAGAGGAGGGAGAGAGGAGGAAGAGAGGAGGGGGAGAGGAGGGACAGAAGGGGGAGAGGAGGTAGAGAGGAGGAAGAGAGGAGGAAGAGAGAAAGGGGAGAGGAGGTACAGAGGAGGAAGAGGGGGAGAAGAGGGAGAGAGGAGGAGGGGGAGCGGCGAGAGGAGGAGGAGGAGAGGAGGAGGAGGGAGACAACTTAGTCCTTAATAGAATTGGAATAAAAGACCATCAGTTTAACTCTAAACTTGTTCTCTTTGACTCTCAGTTACTTGAGTGAAAACAAGAATCCAATCACAAACAATTCCAGCCACCAAAAACCATCCAAGCTTTATCAGTCAAGATATCCTAAAACAGCAGATGCAATAATAAACTTGATCAGAGAAGCGTATTTAAAGATTCTACTTTGTCTTAGTTCAAGTGATCCAGCTGGATGTCGTCCCCCAAAAGTCAAAGCCTGACAAAAAGTATCATCATTAAACTTTCTATGAACGAACAACAAGTCAGGAAGTAAAGAAAGAAAAAAGCCATCAGATGTGTCAGATGATAAACTGCAGCTGTGTCGTGTCTTTTTCTCTCCATCAGATTTCTGTGAACTTGAACTGGACACAAACTCAGTAAACAGAAAACTCAAACTGTCTGACAACAACAGGAAGGTGACGAAGGTGAAAGAAGATCAGTCATATCCTCATCATCCAGACAGATTTGACTGGTGGCCTCAGCTGCTGTGTAGAACTGGTCTGACTGGTCGCTGTTACTGGGAGGTCGAGTGGAGAGGAAGGGTTGATATAGCAGTGAGTTACAGAGGAATCAGAAGGAGAGGAAACAGTAATGACTGCTGGTTTGGAAGGAACGATCAGTCCTGGAGTCTGATCTGTTGTGATGGTGGTCGTTACTCTGTCTGGCACAATAACACAATAACATCCTCCTCATCCTCCTCCTCCTCCTCCTCCTCCTCCAACAGAGTAGCAGTGTATGTGGACTGTCCTGCTGGCACTCTGTCCTTCTACAGAATCTCCTCTGACACTCTGATCTACCTCCACACCTTCAACACCACATTCACTGAACCTCTGTATCCTGGATTTAGGTTCTGGTCAGATGGTTCCTCAGCGTCTCTGTGTTCTCTGTAGGAGGAAGAGTCTGTGGAAGTGACAGCAGCTTTAAATGTTGATGGTGGATGAAGTTTCTCTTTGGTTCACCGTTGAATCACTGATTGTGATGTCACAATATGTTTTGTGTCAGAAGTAGTGAAATGATGTCCTCACCTCTGAACTTTGACCTTCACTTCCATGTGGACAGATGAAGGTCAAACTGAGCTCTTTGGCTGATAAACATCAGCAGATTCTGGAAACCTGCTGCAAGACGGACTGAAAATGTCTCCGAAATCGAGGGGACAAACTTTTACACCTCATAAATCCTGTTGAAATATTTTGTCTTTCAGTTGATGAAATGAAACGTGACCGTACTTAGATATTTGAAGAAAGGCTCATTTAATGTCTGTTTGCTGTAGAGGTTGTGTTTAAGATGTTGTTTGAACCAACTATGTCCAAACGTCTATAATATCACTGAAAGGTTCAATTATTGTAAATAATTCACATTTCTATCAGCTGACAATAATTATTGAACTTAACCTGTTTCTGCTGAATCTACAGTTTGTTTCCAGCTGAAAGAAGTTGTTCATGAATGAAAACTAAAGTCTGTATCAAACAAATGCAGCTTTTAGAATTATTGACAATTTATCAGCTCCAAATATGTGAAAATAGAAGTTTATAAGAACGTCTGTTGGTTTGTTATCAATAAAAATAAAATGTCTACTTTTTAGTCCTTGATTTTTTGATATTTTAACCAATATTTAAAAAACATGAGAGATCCCCAGTATTACCATCTTTACACTATTGTTTTACACATACTCATGTTTTCCAACTGACTTGTAAAAGAAAATTAACACATAAAATAACAATAATCTCATTTTACATGAGTATTAAACTGTTGTAGAAATACGTTTTCTGTCATTCAAACAGTTTTGAGTGTGCTAATGTCATCTAGAAAGCTACTTTTAGTAAATGACTGCGATAAAACTAGTCTAGTAAAGTAACCAGCTTACTGGATAACAACCTGAACCTCGATGGATAAAGATTTGTTTCACTACAGCAAAATTATTGATGCAGGAAAAGCAATCAAACAACAGAGTAAAACTATGAAATAATAAACATAAAAATGCACAATATATGTAATAAAATAGAATAATATTAATTAAATTAAAACTAACTAAACAATAGTACGAGGATATAAACAAACAACCAACGGTGTTATTGTTGTGAGATTGATTTGGCCAGAGGTGAGTTATTGTACAGTCTTATTGCATATTTGCACTTATTGAAAGTAGCAGGAAGTGTCCAGGGACCGTGAAGAAGGAGAGCCGAGCTGGTAGCAGAAATGAAAAGGAGTCTGAGGTGGAAAGAGGAGGACGAAGGAAAACCACAGACTGATTAGAAAACTGTTCTCTGGGTTTGAAAAGTGAAGCCATGAAGTGTAAAACCTCTACGGGCCACTAGGGGCTCCAAAAACCACCTGTCAACTTCCTCAAACTTTTATTTCCTTGTTCGGAGGAAGTCAGAGAGCTGAGAGACGTCTGAACTCGTCCTGCTGTCCGCTCCATGTTTCTTCTTTCTCTGCTCGGTTTCCATCTTAAAGCTGCTGATGAACTTCTTCACTCGCCGGCTTCACGACGATTATTTCCTCCATCAGAAGGTAACAAACAGTTTCCATCTTCATCTGATAGGTTTTTGACATGGAACCGGTCCGATCAATAAAAATGACGTCGCTGTCTGTCAGATCAACGCTGACTCTTCTGAAGCAGCTCCTGAACTTTTAAACCCAGCTCAGTTTTCCTGAACTCGTTCTGTGTTTTCTGTTGCGACCGCATGAAGAGTCGACATGTTCAGTAACTTTGAAACCGTCGATCATTTTAACGGCCCGTGTGATTCAGTTAGTGGGGAGCGTTCACTGTCCGGTCTGACGTTGTTCACAGCTGGACTGGTTGGTTATTAACAGGTAATAAAGTCATCAAATATGTGACAGTCAGTCAGAGATCTTTGAAAATGTTCACAGTGAGGAGGAAACAGAAACACGTTCAATTCTCTTTCTGGAATAACGGAGCATGTTTTTCACATCATGTCTGCATCATGTGTTCAGAAACATGTTTTACATTCTCACTGATGAATGTTTTGCTGTAGATGATGTGGGATTCATAAAAAAACAACACGGTTCAAAGTTCTTTGATTGCAGCTATAAAATGATAAAACCTTCTGTGATAACATCGTTATCATCCATCAATGATTAAACAGCAAAGACATCAAATACGACACGACTACAGAAACAGTTTAAAAAGATGTTTTTCACTGAGGTCATATTTCAACATCAGCGACTCTTAGAAACTACAGCTGTGTTGAATGTTTTCATGGATCTGTTCAGACTCTCTCAGCTCTTTGTTGAGCTTCAACACAGATGGAGGCGTCGCTGAAAAACAGCCTCAGCTCCTCCAAATGGAGCAGATTTTACAAGTCAAAGAAAATATGAACTTTTAGAGAAAAGTTACAGCCTGTTTAGGTTTAATACTTTTACAGACTCTCTGTTCTTTCCTTCTTTCATGTAGCAGATAGAAATATTCACATTTATCTTTGGACTCTGAGATATTTTATTTTCTTGTGATCTGAGTTGAACTCTGGTTTTCTGTCATCTTGAAGTTTCCAGACTTTGACAGTGAGGTTCTGAGAGGATGACGAAGACGTCAGACTGATGATGAAGCAGAATCAGCAGCAGCTTCTCTCTCTGTGTTTCCTCTGCAGGTGAAGGTAGAACGACTCTGTGACGGGATCTGAATTCACCTGGTGAGGATTTCATTCACTTCTGCCTGAATTCATCACATCACCTCCTTTAAACAAGTGAAATATAACTTTTAGCAGGTAGATCAGAAAAACACACCTGGACAGAAATGAAGAGAGTTCATGTTGTTTCCTAACATCCATCCTCAGTGGAAATCTGAACAGGATCTGAACTGTATTTACTTTGGCGCCCTCTGGTGGTGGAATCCAGAGTGACACTGTTGTAGTGTGAATGTTGTTGTACGTACTGAGCAGGTTGTTGTGTTTGTGTGAAGCTGTGGGCTCTGCTATGGATCAGTGGGAGGACAGAGAGGACGGAGTCCGTCCCTCTAAAACCACTCTGTGTGGGGAACATGAGAGCCGGACCGAAGCTCAGAGGTGAGACGACCGTCTCTAACTGTCCACGACTCTTCTCCACGTCACAGCTCAGCACTCACATCACTGCACCATCATTATTCTCACTCAGAGCTCTGTGTGTTCTGTTGAAGAACAAAGCAGCAGCTCGGACCTGCTGGACCTGGACCTGGAACTGGACCTGGACCGGGACCTGGACCTGGACCTGGACCTGGACCAGGACCTGGATATAGACATGGACCTGAACCTGTTAGCAGCTGTGTGTCCATGAAGAGTGACTGGTCTATGGACAAACCTATGAACTTCAAAGATGGACACCAGTCTGTTAAACAAAGGTAATAATGTTTAAAGTTTGTCTTTTGGTTTCAAACCCTCCTGATGTCATAACGTCTTTGTGTTGAACTTATTATTCACCTCGATAGAAGATTGGAGACATCTGGAGAGACAGTTGGCAGCTTGGACAGATGATCTCAGGCAGTTGAATCTGTATGTTCGTTGAAAGGAACCAAACTGTCTTCACACAGAGACTCAGAAGGAAATCTGTTCAGGGAGCTGGAGAGGAGGAAGAGTTGTCTGTAACAAGTAACCCTGCATGACGTGGTCCTCCAGTCAGAAACCTCAGAGCAGGCCATCATGTTTGAGCTGACAGTGAAGATCAAATTAAAGAGGCCCACAAGAAGAAAATGGTCAAAGATCACAGGGGTGGGATCACCTCAGCTCAGAGGATCAAAGGACGTCAGACTCAGATTCTTTAGTCTCTTTAGTTCAGCAATGCCAGTTTGTTGGAACTGCAGGTTCATGGAAACACACTGGATGTATTCATGTTTCTGTTAGCGTCCAACAAAACACACAATCTGCAGGGTTAAAACTGAAAGCTACACATCTCTGTTTCCATCAGGATCCTTCAGCGGGAACCAGATTCTCCTGAACCCCGCTGTGTGTCCATGAAGAGTGACCGGTCTATGGGACGACTTATTACCTTCAAAGATGGACACCAGTCTGTTGAACAAAGGTAATAATGTGAAATGTTTGTCATTTAGTATCAAACCCCCCTGATGTCATAATGTCTGAACTCATTGATCACTTTCTTTCCATTCAGTGTGAAACTGAAACCCAACTGTTCTTGTGTCCGGGTATTCAGAAAGAGGGTTTTCCAGTGTTCAGCAGGGGTGATCATATTTATACATTTAAAGACTCCATGCAGAGCCGGGCTTCATCGGACCACACAGAGGAGACCCATACAGACCAGGCTGGTGGCTGCCTCCACATGTCTCTCAGTCTGAAGAAGTTCTGTTTTGAAGTTTTGTTGATGAAGGGCAGTAATTTAAAATATATGTTTTGTCTTCCTGTTCAGCTTCTGTCAGGTGTTGGTTGTCTTGGTAACTAAAAACATGAAGTGTCTTTACTTTATGTTTCTGGATTAATTGTGACCAAACATCTTCTGTTTTGATGTTGACTTTACAGAGTTGATCAGCAGGACTCAGACGTTCCTGAAACAAACCTGGACTCCATATTTCTGGTGTGTAAACACACAAACTAAATAGTGAATTACCAAAACTCACATTCTCCCTGCTGCACTCTGTAGACCAGCAGGATTTCAGTCCATATTTAAAATGATCTGATACGTTCTGTGTATTAAAGTTAATATATTTCTCTGTTTCAGCTGCTGGAGGAGAACATGATCAGTTTTGTAAAGAACGAGCTGAAGAAGATGCAGAAAATTCTGAGTCTAGATTACCCAGAATGCTTAGAGAGTCAGTGTGAGGATGAGGAGGTGTTGGAGGGTGAGGATGAAGAGCAGAGGAGTGGCAGAGAATCATTTCTGAAGATCACACTGCACTTCCTGAGGAGACTGAAGCAGGAGGAGCTGGCTGACCGTCTGCAGAGCAGTAAGAGGATTTTAACAGCTGGAACATGATGGAAAGAGGAAACATGGGAGAAACTTAGATTTACAAACTCTGCTGTTAATATGATGCAAACATCTTCATCACATCTGTGAATTCTTCTGGACTGAAAACAGTCAGAAACTGTTTGTCCACAACTGGTGTGAAGAATTGATTTCATGGAGACGCGAAATATTTTCGACGTTAAAAAGTTTTTCTTCAGGTTTACTGAGACATTCACTTGTTGTTTGTTTGTTTGTTTGTTTGTTTGTTTAGGAATTGTTTTTCCAGAGTGTCGACAACATCTTCAATCTAACCTGAGGAAGAAGTTCCAGAGTGTGTTTGAGGGGATTTCTAAAGCAGGAAACCGAACCCTTCTGAATGACATGTACACAGAGCTGTACATCACAGAGGGAGGGACTGCAGAGGTCAATGATCAACATGAGGTCAGACAGATTGAAACAACATCCAGGAAACCAGACAGACCAGAAACAACCATCAGACAAGAAGACATCTTTAAAGACTCACCTGGAAGACATGAACCAATCAGAACAGTGCTGACAAAGGGAGTGGCTGGCATCGGGAAGACAGTGTTAACACAGAAGTTCACTCTGGACTGGGCTGAAGACAAAACCAACCAGAACATCCAGTTCATGTTTCCGTTCACTTTCAGAGAGCTGAATGTGCTGAAAGAGAGAAAGTTCAGTTTGGTGGAACTGGTTCATCTCTTCTTCACTGAAACCAAAGCAGCAGGAATCTGCAGCTTTGAACACTTCCAGGTTGTGTTCATCTTTGACGGTCTGGATGAGTGTCGACTTCCTCTGGACTTCCACAACAATGAGATCCTGACTGATGTTACAGAGTCCACCTCAGTGGATGTGCTGCTGACCAACCTCATCAGGGGGAAACTGCTTCCCTCCGCTCGCCTCTGGATAACCACACGACCTGCAGCGGCCAATCAGATCCCTGCCGAGTGTGTCGGCATGGTGACAGAGGTCAGAGGGTTCACTGACCCGCAGAAGGAGGAGTATTTCAGGAGGAGGTTCAGAGATGAGGAGCAGGCCAGCAGCATCATCTCCCACATCAAGACATCCAGAAGCCTCCACATCATGTGCCACATCCCGGTCTTCTGCTGGATCACTGCTACAGTCCTGGAGGACGTGTTGAAAAGCAGAGACGGAGGAGAGCTGCCCAAGACCCTGACGAAGATGTTCATCCACTTCCTGGTGGTTCAGGCCAAAGTGAAGCAGGTCAAGTATGATGGAGGAGCTGAGACAGATCCACACTGGAATGAAAAGAGCAGGAAGATGATGGAGTCTCTGGGAAAACTGGCTTTTGATCAGCTGCAGAAAGGAAACCTGATCTTCTATGAATCCGACCTGACAGAGTGTGGCATCGATATCAGAGCAGCCTCAGTGTACTCAGGAGTGTTCACCCAGATCTTTAAAGAGGAGAGCGGGCTGTACCAGGACAAGGTGTTCTGCTTTGTCCATCTGAGCGTTCAGGAGTTTCTGGCTGCTCTTCACGTCCATCTGACCTTCATCAACTCTGCTGTCAACCTGCTGAAGGAACAACAAACAACATCTTCTCTGTCTAAAGTCTTCAGAAACAAAACAAAACTAAACCATCTCCACCAGACTGCTGTGGACGAAGCTTTAAGAAGTCCAAATGGACACCTGGACTTGTTCCTCCGCTTCCTTCTGGGTCTTTCACTGCAGACCAATCAGACTCTCCTACGAGGCCTGCTGACACAGACAGGAAGTAGCTCACAGACCAATCAGAAAACAGTCCAGTACATCAAGAAGAAGATCAGTGAGAATCTGTCTGCAGAGAGAAGCATCAATCTGTTCCACTGTCTGAATGAACTGAATGATCGTTCTCTAGTGGAGGAGATCCAACAGTTCCTTAGATCAGGACGTCTCTCCACAGATAAACTGTCTCCTGCTCAGTGGTCAGCTCTGGTCTTCATCTTACTGTCATCAGAAGAACATCTGGATGTGTTTGACCTGAAGAAATACTCTGCTTCAGAGGAAGCTCTTCTGAAGCTGCTGCCAGTGGTCAAAGCCTCCAACAAAGCTCTGTATGAGGATTTATCAACCATTTTAAACATGTTTCATTTAGTAAATAACAAATAAAACAGTTTGTGTTCATTGTTAATTCTTCTCTAGGCTGACTGACTGTAAGCTATCAGAGAGAAGCTGTGAAGCTCTGTCCTCAGTTCTCAGCTCCCAGTCCTCCTGTCTGAGAGAGCTGGACCTGAGTCACAACGACCTTCAGGATTCAGGAGTGAAGCTGCTGTCTGCTGGTCTGGAGAGTCCTCACTGTAAACTGGAGACTCTCAGGTCAGGAAATATCTGGTTGTTGATCAGTTAAATTATCATTTAGTTCATGTTGGTGCAGATGTTCAACATCTGTAAGATTTTCCTTCTTGTTTCTGGAGTTGATGATATTTTTCTGACTCCAGTCTGTCAGGTTGTCTGATCTCAGAGGAAGGCTGTGCTTCTCTGGCCTCAGCTCTGAGCTCCAACCCCTCCCATCTGAGAGAGCTGGACCTGAGCTACAATCATCCAGGAGACTCAGGAGTGAAGTTGCTGTCTGCTGGTCTGGAGGCTCCTCAATGGAGACTGGACACTCTCAGGTATGGACAGACAACCAGAGCTCACACAGTGCAGGTTTGTCTCATTGATTTGACTTCATGTGTTGTTGCTCAGGTCCATCATCATGAAGGATGACTTGTTTCTTTTGTTTCTGTTCAGAGGAGTGAGGAGGTCTGAGTTAGGAAACATGTGGATCCTCAGAAGTCTTTTATCAAATGGAAACAGCTGTTCATTAGAAACATTGTGAAGTTGGTGTCAAATCCTTCTCATCTTGAACCATGTTGTCAGCCTGGCTGTAGGGACGACAGTGTTCATCAGTCGATCACCACTTTGGTCCAAACTGATTCATCTCAACAACTAATAAACATAATGAGATGAACTTCTGGTCACACAAATTTGAGAAGTTCAGGACTCAAAGTTTGGCCTCAGTCTTCACTCTGAAATACAGTCGTTTTTATATTAAGTTTTAAAATCAAGTCAGTTTTATTTTTCAGTCCAGAGTTACAACTTTTCCTCCCAGAGCTTCAGTCTCTACAGCTGACTCCCTCCATCATTACACCCTCGATTCTGAACATGTAAATTACACAAACCAACTGAATGTGGTGGTTGGACTGATCTGTGAACAGTCTGAAAACAGTTCAGCTGTTCATGTGAATGTTGGTCAAACTGTTCATTTTAAGGGACAACATGCAGAGACCAATATTTCACATGTGGGAGGACATCAATAAAAACTGAGCAGATCAGTGGAGACTGAGCTCTCTGATTATTTCTACATCACTTCTTCTTCTTCTTCAGGTGTTTTCCTCACAGACAGCAGTGAAACCATCAGAGAGACAGTTGACACTGATGAGTTTCAGCCTGTTTCTGTGTCTCACTGACAAACTGAGGAACTCTGCTTCATGTTGAACAACAGTTAGGACTCCTGTTGGATAGAAAATCATTGTGACTGTTTCTTCCTCCAGGGTGGACCATGGTGGAGAGCAGTGGTTAAAACCTGGTCTGAGGAAGTGTAAGTTTGACTGATACACGTTATGTTACATTTAATTTAATTTAGTTGACGCTTTTGTCCAAAGCGACTCACAATAAGTGCATTTCAACCATGAGGGTACAAAACCCAGAATAACAAGAATCAAGAAAATACAATTTCTTCTAGAAAGCTGAACTACAAGTACAAAAAGTAAGTTCCATTTTAAGCTCCTAAAGTTCTCCTATTCAAGGTAAAGTCTGAAGAGGTGTGTTTTTAGTTTGTGGTGGAAGATGTACAGAGTTTCTGCTGTCCTGATGTCGTTGGGGAGCTCATTCCACCATTTAGGAGCCAGGACAGCAAACAGTCATGATTTTGTAGAGTGTTTAACTC
This sequence comes from Embiotoca jacksoni, assembly GCF_022577435.1. Classification (NCBI taxonomy): domain Eukaryota; kingdom Metazoa; phylum Chordata; class Actinopteri; family Embiotocidae; genus Embiotoca; species Embiotoca jacksoni. Next base: position 932,468 of record NW_027185408.1, read on the forward strand.
AGTGAGGAGCAACAAGCTGATTGGCCGATGCAGAGCGGAGTGAACGGGCTGGGATGTAAGGTTGGACCATGTCCTGGATGTAGACTGGACCTGATCTGTTCACAGCACGGTACGAAGTACCAATGTTTGGAAACGGATGTGGGCGGCAACTGGTAACCAGTGAAGGGAGCAGAGGAGGAGAAGAAGGAGAGGAGGAGGAGGTAGAGAGAAGGGGGAGAGGAGGGGAGGAGAAGGGGGAGAGGAGGGAGACAGGAGGAGGAGAGGAGGGGGAGAGGAGGAGAGGAGGAGGAGGGGAAGAGAAGGAGGAGAGCAGGAGGAGGAGAGAAGGGAGAGAGGAGGAGGAGGGGGAGAGGAGGGGGAGGGTTGAAGACAAGTCGAGCTGCTGCATTCTGGATGAACTGCAGAGGACGAATGGCACTAACAGGTAGACCTGCCAGGAGGGAGTTATAGTAGTCCAGGCGTGAGATGACCAGAACCTGGACCAGAACCTGGACCAGAACCTGCGCCGCCTTCTGAGTGAGAAGAGGACGTATTCTCCTGATGTTGTGCAGCATGTATCTACAGGAACGTGTTGTTGCAGTGATGTTGGCAGTAAGAGAGAGTTGACTGTCGAGTGTCACCGAGGTTCTTAGCAGTCAGGGTCGGGATAACAGAGTTGTTGAAGGTAGTAGTCAGGTCGAGGGTGGAGGAGGGAGAGAGGAGAGGAGGAAGAGAGAACGGGGACAGGAGGGAGACAGGTGGGGGAGAGGAGGTACAGAGGAGGAGGAGAGGAGGAGGAGAGGAGGAAGAGGGAGAGAGGAGGGAGACAGGAGGGCGAGAGGGGGAGGAGAGGAGGGAGACAGGAGGGGGGAGGAGTGGAGAGAGTGGGGAGGTAGGCGGTGGAGAGGAGGGAGAGAGGAGGAAGAGGAGTGAGAGAGGAGGGGAGGGGGAGAGGAGGGAGAGAGGAGGAGGAGGGAGAGTGGGGAGATAGGCGGTAGAGAGGAGGGAGAGAGGAGGGAGAGAGGAGCGGGAGATGAGGGAGAGAGGAGTGAGAGAGTAGGGGGAGAGGAGGTAGAGAGGAGGAAGAGAGGAGTGAGGGAGGAGAGGAGGGGAGGGAGAGAGGAGGAGGAGGGAGAGAAGAGGGGGAGAGGAGGAAGAGAGGAGGTGGAGAGGAGGGGGAGAGGAGGGAGAGAGGAGTGAGAGAGGAGGGGGACAGGAGGGAGACAGGTGAGGGAGAGGAGGTACGGAGGAGGAGGAGAGGAGGAGGAGAGGAGGAAGAGGGAGAGAGCAGGGAAACAGGAGGGGGAGAGGCGGAGGAGATGAGGGAGACAGGAGGGGGAGAGGAGGGACAGAGTAGGGGGAGAGGAGGGGGTTAGGAGGAAGAGAGGAGGTGGAGAGGAGGGAGAGAAGAGGAAGAGAGGTGGGGGAGAGGAGTGAGAGAGTAGGGGGGAGGAGGTAGAGAGGAGGGAGAGAGGAAGAAGAGAGGAGGGGAGGGGGAGAGGAGGGGGAGAGGAGGAGGAGGGAGAGAGGAGCGGGAAAGAAGCGGGAGAGGAGGAGGAGAGGAGGAAGAGAGAAGGGGGACAGGAGGGAGACAGGTGAGGGAGAGGAGGTACAGAGGAGGTGGAGAGGAGGAAGAGGGAGAGAGGAGGGAGACTGGAGGGTTAGAGAGGGAGGAGGGAGAGAGGAGTGAGAGAGGAGGGGAGGGGGAGAGGAGGGAGAGAGGAGGGAGAGAGGAGGGGGAGAGGAGGAGGAAGAGAGAAGGGGGACAGGAGGGAGACAGGTGAGGGAGAGGAGGTACATAGCAGAAGGAGGCGAGGAGGAAGAGGGAGAGAGGAGGGAGACAGGAGGGGGAGAGGGGGAGGAGAGGAGGGAGACAGGAGGGGGAGGAGTGGAGAGAGTGGGGGAGAGAGGCGGTGGAGAGGAGGGAGAGAGGAGAGAGGAGGGGGAGAGGGGGAGGAGAGGAGGGAGACAGGAGGGGGAGGAGTGGGGAGAGAGGAGGTGGAGAATAGGGAGAGAGGAGGGAGAGAGTAGGGGGAGAGGAGGTAGAGAGGAGGGAGAGAGGAGGAAGAGAAGTGGGTTAGGAGGGAGACAGGTGAGGGAGAGGAGGTACAGAGGAGGAGGAGAGGAGGAAGAGGGAGAGAGGAGGGAAACAGGAGGGGGAGTGGCGGAGGAGATGAGGGAGACAGGAGGGGGGAGGAGTGTAGAGAGGAGGAAGAGAGGAGGTAGAGAGGAGGGAGAAAGGAGGAGGAGAGGAAGTAGGGAGGAGGAAGAGAGGAGGAAGAGAGGAGGGAGAGAGGAGGGAGAGAGGAGGGGGAGAGGAGGGAGAGAGTAGGGGGAGAGGAGGAAGAGAGGAGGTGGAGAGGAGGTGGAGAGGAGGTGGAGAGAAGGGGAGGGGGAGAGGAGGGAGAAGAGGAGGAAGAGGGAGAGAGGAGGGAGACAGGAGCGGGAGAGGGGGAGGAGAGGAGGGAGACAAGAGGGAGAGAGGAGGGAGAGAGGAGGGGAGGAGGAATCGAGAGAGTGGGGAGAGAGGGAGTGGAGAGGAGGGAGAAAGGAGGTAGAGAGGAGGGAGAAAGGAGAAGGAGAGGAAGTAGAGAGGAGGGAGAGAGGAGGAAGAGAGGAGGGGGAGAGTAGGGAGAGAGGAGGGGAGGGGGAGAGGAGGGAGAAGAGGAGGAAGAGGGAGAGAGGAGGGAGACAGGAGGGGGAGAGGAGGGAGAGAGGAGGGGAGGAGGAGTCGAGAGAGTGGGGAGAGAGGCGGTGGAAAGGAGGGAGAGAGGAGGGAGAGAGGAGGTAGAGAGGAGGGAGAAAGGAGGAGGAGAAGAAGTAGAGAGGAGGGAGAGAGGAGGGAGAGAGTAGGGGGAGAGGAGGTAGAGAGGAGGGAGAGAGGAGGAAGAGAGGTGGGGGAGAGAAGGGGGTTAGGAGGGAGACAGGTGGGGGAGAGGAGGTACAGAGGACGAGGAGAGGAGGAGGAGAGGAGGAAGAGGGAGAGAGCAGGGAAACGGGAGGGGGAGAGGCGGAGGAGATGAGGGAGACAGGAGGGGGAGAGGAGGGACAGAGTAGGGGGAGAGGAGGGGGAGAGGAGGAAGAGAGGAGGTGGAGAGGAGGGAGAGAGGTGGGGGAGAGGAGGGTGAGAGGAGTGAGAGAGTAGGGGGAGAAGAGGTAGAGAGGAGGGAGAGAGGTGGAGAGGAAGGAGAGAGGAGGGAGAAAGGAGGAGGAGAGGAAGTAGAGAGGAGGGAGAGAGGAGGAAGAGAGGAGGGGAGAGAGGAGGAGGAGGGAGAGAGGAGGGGGAGAGGAGGAGGAGAGGAGGAAGAGAGAAGGGAGAGAGGAGGGAGAGAGGAGGGGGAGAGGAGGGAGAGAGGAGGGAGAGAGTAGGGGGAGAGGAGGTAGAGAGGAGGAAGAGAGGAGGGAGAGAGGAGGGGAGAGGGAGAGGAGGGAGAGAGGAGCGGGAAAGAAGCGGGAGAGGAGGAGGAGAGGAGGAAGAGAGAAGGGGGACAGGAGGGAGACAGGTGAGGGAGAGGAGGTACAGAGGAGGTGGAGAGGAGGAAGAGGGAGAGAGGAGGGAGACTGGAGGGTTAGAGAGGGAGGAGGGAGAGAGGAGTGAGAGAGGAGGGGAGGAGGAGAAGAGGGAGAGAGGAGGAGGAGGGAGAGAGGAGGGGGAGAGGAGGAGGAAGAGAGAAGGGGGACAGGAGGGAGACAGGTGAGGGAGAGGAGGTACATAGGAGGAGGAGGCGAGGAGGAAGAGGGAGAGATGAGGGAGACAGGAGGGGGAGAAGGGGAGGAGAGGAGGGAGACAGGAGGGGGAGGAGTGGAGAGAGTGGGGAGAGAGGCGGTGGAGAGGAGGGAGAGAGCAGAGAGGAGGGGGAGAGGGGGAGGAGAGGAGGGAGACAGGAGGGGGAGGAGTGGGGAGAGAGGAGGTGGAGAATAGGGAGAGAGGAGGGAGAGAGTAGGGGGAGAGGAGGTAGAGAGGAGGGAGAGAGGAGGAAGAGAGGTGGGGGAGAGAAGTGGGTTAGGAGGGAGACAGGTGAGGGAGAGGAGGTACAGAGGAGGAGGAGAGGAGGAAGAGGGAGAGAGGAGGGAAACAGGAGGGGGGAGTGGCGGAGGAGATGAGGGAGACAGGAGGGGGGAGGAGTGTAGAGAGGAGGAAGAGAGGAGGTAGAGAGGAGGGAGAAAGGAGGAGGAGAGGAAGTAGGGAGGAGGAAGAGAGGAGGAAGAGAGGAGGGGGAGAGGAGGGAGAGAGGAGGGGGAGAGGAGGGAGAGAGTAGGGGGAGAGGAGGGGGAGAGGAGGAAGAGAGGAGGTGGAGAGGAGGTGGAGAGAAGGGACAGAGGAGGAAGAGAGGTGGGGGAGAGGAGGGTGAGAGGAGTGAGAGAGTAGGGGGAGAGAAGGTAGAGAGGAGGGAGAGAGGAAGAAGAGAGGTGGGGGAGAGCAGGGAGAGAGGAGGGAGAGAGGAGGTGGAGAGGAGGGAGAAAGGAGGTAGAGAGGAGGGAGAAAGGAGGAGGAGAGTAGGGAGAGAGGAGGGGAGGGGGAGAGGAGGGAGAAGAGGAGGAAGAGGGAGAGAGGAGGGAGACAGGAGCGGGAGAGGGGGAGGAGAGGAGGGAGACAGGAGGGGACGGGGAGAGGAGGGAGAAGAGGAGGAAGAGGGAGACAGGAGGGAGACAGGAGCAGGAGAGGGGGAGGAGAGGAGGGAGACAGGAGGGGAGGAGGAGTCGAGAGAGTGGGGAGAGAGACAGTGGAAAGGAGGGAGAGAGGAGGGAGAGAGGAGGGAGACAGGTGGGGGGAGGAGGTAGAGAGGAGGGAGAGAGGAAGAAGAGAGGTGGGGGAGAGCAGGGAGAGAGGAGTGAGAGAGTAGGGGGAGAAGAGGTAGAGAGGAGGTGGAGAGGAGGGAGAGAGGAGGGAGAAAGGAGGAGGAGAGGAAGGAGAGAGGAGGGAGAGAGGAGGAAGAGAGGAGGGGGAGAGTAGGGAGAGAGGAGTGAGAGAGGAGGGGAGAGAAGAGGAGGAGGGAGAGAGGAGGGGGAGAGGAGGAGGAGGAGAGGGGGAAGAGAGAAGGGAGAGAGGAGGGAGAGAGGAGGGGGAGAGGAGGGAGAGAGTAGGGGGAGAGGAGGTAGAGAGGAGGAAGAGAGGAGGGAGAGAGGAGGGGAGGAGGGGAGGGGGAGAGGAGGAGGAGGGAGAGAGGAGCGGGAAAGAAGCGGGAGAGGAGGAGGAGAGGAGGAAGAGAGAAGGGGGACAGGAGGGAGACAGGTGAGGGAGAGGAGGTAGAGAGGAGGGAGAGAGGAGGAAGAGAGGTGGGGGAGAGAAGTGGGTTAGGAGGGAGACAGGTGAGGCAGAGGAGGTACAGAGGAGGAGGAGAGGAGGAAGAGGGAGAGAGGAGGGAAACAGGAGGGGGAGTGGCGGAGGAGATGAGGGAGACAGGAGGGGGGAGGAGTGTAGAGAGGAGGAAGAGAGGAGGTAGAGAGGAGGTAGAGAGGAGGGAGAAAGGAGGAGGAGAGGAGGAAGAGAGGAGGTGGAGAGAAGGTGGACAGGAGGGAGACAGGTGAGGGAGAGGAGGTACAGAGGAGGTGGAGAGGAGGAAGAGGGAGAGAGGAGGGAGACTGGAGGGTTAGAGAGGGAGGAGCGAGAGAGGAGTGAGAGAGGAGGGGAGGAGGAGAAGAGGGAGTGAGGAGGAGGAGGGAGAGAGGAGGGGGAGAGGAGGAGGAAGAGAGAAGGGGGACAGGAGGGAGACAGGTGAGGGAGAGGAGGTACAAAGGAGGAGGAGGCGAGGAGGAAGAGGGAGAGATGAGGGAGACAGGAGGGGGGAGAGGGGGAGGAGAGGAGGGAGACAGGAGGGGGAGGAGTGGAGAGAGTGGGGAGAGAGGCGGTGGAGAGGAGGGAGAGAGGAGAGAGGAGGAGGAGAGGGGGAGGAGAGGAGAGGAGGGAGACAGGAGGGGGAGGAGTGGGGAGAGTGGAGGTGGAGAATAGGGAGAGAGGAGGGAGAGAGTAGGGGGAGAGGAGGTAGAGAGGAGGGAGAGAGGAGGAAGAGAGGTGGGGGAGAGAAGTGGGTTAGGAGGGAGACAGGTGAGGGAGAGGAGGTACAGAGGACGAGGAGAGGAGGAGGAGAGGAGGAAGAGGGAGAGAGCAGGGAAACAGGAGGGGGAGAGGCGGAGGAGATGAGGGAGACAGGAGGGGGAGAGGAGGGACAGAGTAGGGGGAGAGGAGGTAGAGAGGAGGGAGAGAGGAGTTAGAAAGGAGGGGAGGGGAGGGGGAGAGGAGGGAGAGAGGAGAAGGAGGGAGAGAGTAGGGGGAGAGGAGGAAGTGAGAAGGGGGGCAGGAGGGAGACAGGTGGGGGAGAGGAGGTACAGAGGAGGAGGAGAGGAGGAAGAGGGAGAGAGGAGGGAGACAGGAGGGGGGAGGAGTGGAGAGAGTGGGGAGACAGGCGGTGGAGAGGAGGGAGAGAGAAGGGAGACAGGTGGGGGGAGGAGGAACAGAGGAGGAGGAGAGGAGGAAGAGAGAAAGGGGAGTGGAGGGGGAGGAGGAGGAAGAGAGGAGGAGGGAGAGAGGAGGAGGAGGGGAGAGGAGGAGGAGGGGAGAGGAGGAGGAGGAGAGGAGGAAAGAGGAGAGGAGGGAGAGAGGAGGAGGGAGAGAGGAGAAGGTAGAGGAGGAGGAGGAGAAGAGGGAGAGAGGAGGAGGAGAGGAGGAGGAGGGAGACAACTTAGTCCTTAATAGAATTGGAATAAAAGACCATCAGTTTAACTCTAAACTTGTTCTCTTTGACTCTCAGTTACTTGAGTGAAAACAAGAATCCAATCACAAACAATTCCAGCCACCAAAAACCATCCAAGCTTTATCAGTCAAGATATCCTAAAACAGCAGATGCAATAATAAACTTGATCAGAGAAGCGTATTTAAAGATTCTACTTTGTCTTAGTTCAAGTGATCCAGCTGGATGTCGTCCCCCAAAAGTCAAAGCCTGACAAAAAGTATCATCATTAAACTTTCTATGAACGAACAACAAGTCAGGAAGTAAAGAAAGAAAAAAGCCATCAGATGTGTCAGATGATAAACTGCAGCTGTGTCGTGTCTTTTTCTCTCCATCAGATTTCTGTGAACTTGAACTGGACACAAACTCAGTAAACAGAAACCTCAAACTGTCTGACAACAACAGGAAGGTGACGAAGGTGGAAGAAGATCAGTCATATCCTGATCATCCAGACAGATTTGACAGGTGTCCTCAGCTGCTGTGTAGAACTGGTCTGACTGGTCGCTGTTACTGGGAGGTCGAGAGGAGAGGAGGTGTTGATATAGCAGTGAGTTACAGAGGAATCAGAAGGAGAGGAAACAGTTATGACTGCAGGTTTGGAGGGAACGATCAGTCCTGGAGTCTGAACTGCTATGATGGTGGTCGTTACTCTGTCTGGCACAATAACAGAGTAACATTAATCTCCTCCTCCTCCTCCTCCTCCTCCTCCAACAGAGTAGCAGTGTATGTGGACTGTCCTGCTGGCACTCTGTCCTTCTACAGAATCTCCTCTGACACTCTGATCCACCTCCACACCTTCAACACCACATTCACTGAACCTCTGTATCCTGGATTTAGGTTCTGGTCAGATGGTTCCTCAGTGTCTCTGTGTTCTCTGTAGGAGGAAGAGTCTGTGGAAGTGACAGCAGCTTTAAATGTTGATGGTGGATGAAGTTTCTCTTTGGTTCACCGTTGAATCACTGATTGTGATGTCAGAATATGTTTTGTGTCAGAAGTAGTGAAATGATGTCCTCACCTCTGAACTTTGACCTTCACTTCCATGTGGACAGATGAAGGTCAAACTGAGCTCTTTGGCTGATAAACATCAGCAGATTCTGGAAACCTGCTGCAAGACGGCCTGAAAATAACTTTTACACTCGTCATGAATCCTGTTGAAATGTTTTCTGTGTTTGAGTTGATGAAATAAAACGTGAATATTTGAATAAAGTTTCATTTAAAGTGTGTTTTCTGCCGGGTTGTTTAATATGTTGTTAGAACAAACTGAGTCCACCCCTGTGTGATCTCCCTGAAAGGTTCTGCTTCTGTTCTGCTTCTTAATGTGAGAAAACCAACAACGACGTCACCCGTCGGTTTGTGAACGGATGTTTTAAACCCTCCGTTATGACATTCAGCCGTCGACATCTCCGCCAGAAATGACCATATTTGGACGAGCTGGGGAGGAGGGAGGGGTCTAACGGAGACGGAGGACACTATGCCCCGCCCACCGATACAGGAAACATGACTTCCTCCCAGGCCTGTCAATCAAACATACACGCCCCCAAACATAACAATGTTCAAGGTGTGAACTACTGCCCGTTCTGTCATCATCACCTACGACTCCACGTCATCACTTGAGTATCAATGTCGTCGTCTCCGTCCCGTCGTCAGCACCGACTGTTTCCTGGGCAACGATATCTGGCCTCAACTTCCTGTTTACGGCCTACAAGTGTGAATCATCCAGAAAGTTTTGTCACGATGTGAACGAACCAAACCGTGGTTCAGTTTGATCCGGACGGAAACGTTCTCTTTTAGTCAGATCAGATTCTGGTACTTTGGTCCGAGGCTCCTTTCACACAATTCACAATTCAGTTTATTTTAATTTAAAAAATCAAGTAAAACGTTCGATATAAAGATAGAAATGCTCTATAATTAAAATCCACTAATTAAAGTCAAATCAAAATGACACTTTTATAGACACATATTTTCTTATCTGTCAGCTTTTTGTAATTTTTCTTTTCTTTTTTTCAGAACTTTATTGAACAAGATGTAAGTTTACAAACAGTGTAGATTAACACTCATTATTTCGTACAGAAAAGGCAGCAATGTGGAGATAACCGGACAGTAAATAACAAACAACAAAAGGAACAAAGAAAATACAAATGAAGAAACATACATCGATTTAAATACAGAAATTCCCTCGATGCAAAAGTATTTTTGTTTTGTGTTTGCGCCCCACGGTAGACGTCACGCGTTGGGGGCGTGGCTTTACGACACTCTGAAACGCTATTGGCTGAGCGTTAAATTTGAAACGTAACGGGAGCAGCGAGCAGCAGCTCGGAGGACGGAAACACCACAAACGATGGAACTTATCAGCAGAAAACGGATTTGTTCATCCAGTCGTCCCGATAAGAGTTTAATATATCCACAGCAGAGGAGTTAAATTACTTGTTTTGTTCAGACGTCTTAAAAACTCTTCAAATGGACATCGCTGCGTATTTACAGGAAGTCGCGCGGACGTTAGCCGGTGTTAGCTGACTGCTAACGTGTTGCTGTGTTATGAGCACTTTATAAAAGATTTAACTTTTATAAAATGGACTTAACGTTCCTTCATTTTCATGGATTTCTCCGACTTTATTTTTGGAGGTGTTTTGAAGACAGTTTGTCCTCGTACACGGGAGACGACCCACTGGATCCGTGGGACAAGTGAGTAACGGGATTGTTTTTAAATGAGGAAACGTTCGTCTCTTTATTGTCTGTAACGGAGAGAATTAGAGAAAACACACTTTAACAGCAAAAACAATACAAATGCACATCTGAAATCACACCAGGCATCACTTCAAACTATGGACATAAGAGACATTTGCATTAAAAGCTTGAGTTGTCATGAATACAGACTCAGCTCCGAGTATGAAGGTATCAGCTGTGCATCTGTTATATTTCTTTAAGAAGTGTTTAAAGAAGTCTTCCTCTTGTGTTCCAGTTTTTATTGACCTTTAAAAGCTTCTTTTTTTGACCTTCCTGTGATTATCCGGTTCCTACCTCAGATCCATTTGTTTCATTCTCTTATTTTTTTAGCTTCATGTCTCCCAACCTGGATGTTTTGTTATATTGTGTGATTGACAGCTCAGTGTCCCCCCTCCTCCCCCCATCAGGTTGGTGGAGTACCTGGAGCAGATGCGACCGGCGGAGGGCGGCGGGATGTCGCTGGTGTTGGACAGCCTCGTCCAGAGATTTCTGAACGTGGAGCGATACGCCAACGACGTCAGATACGTGAACTACTGCATCAAATGCGTGAGTCCGGACTTCAAACACGACGACGGCGTGAAGCGGTCACGCCTTTTTCCTTCTTCACGCTTCTCTTCCCGCGTCTTCGGCAGGCGAGGCACCGGTCCGACCCCGTCGCCCCGTACGGCCACGTTTTCGGCCGCGGCGTCGGCGGCGGGACGGCCGCCCCGTACGCGGCCCGGGCCCGGCGGCCGGAGCTCCGGGGGACGGACGAGCAGGCGGACGCCGTGGACCAGAAAGCGGTGGAGAACCGGGCCCGGCCGGCCGACGCCGTCCTGCACGAGTACAGGTAAACCAGATGTTTTGGAGGTGTCCGATTCAGCGCTTCAAACTGTAGAACGACGTGTCACCGACAGGACCTTTTTAAATCCTGCAGGCGGTTTCAGACCAGAACCAGGATCCCGGCGCCGGCCTCAGGTGGGACTTCTGGTTCTCCTCCGTTGGTTTCTTTTTAAAAGTCCCGTCTGCCGTCTTGACTTTTATTTCGTGAAAGCGGGTCGGACCGCGCTGCAGAACTCCCACTTGACCGATCAGATGTCCTCCGACGGACAGGCTCAGAGCGTGGTGGGTGTGCGTCTCCGTGGTAACGGTTTAATAACGCAGCGTTATCCTGTGTTTTTGTTTTTTAAACCTCGCTAACACCCTCTGTGCTCTCTGTCCCAGCCGTCTGTGGAGTGCCCGTTAAAAATGTCTCTGAACAGGACGACCGTGACGTAAGTGGACGGTTTCAGTTTTAGGATCTTTTTTTTAGATTGTATCGTGTTGTTTTTAATTAGTTGACTCAAATAACTCCAGGATGTCTCATCCACGGTCTCCTCCGCAGAGTGTCCCGCTCGGAGACGTCGGGGACGATCCCGTCCGGCCGGAGCTCCGGGGTTCAGAACGTGTCCGAGTACCTGGAGGACGAACTCGTCTGCGAAGGATCCCAACTTTGTTTCGAGGAGGTCCGAGCTCAGAAATACTTCCGTAAACTCCAGGAGAGACGGGAGGAGGAGGAGGAGGAGGAGGAGGAGGAGCGGAGGGAAACCGGTGAGTCAGCGCTTTCTCAATCTACCGTTTAAAAAGAAAAACCTTCATTAAGTGAGATTATGACGTGGTTTTTGGTTTGGCTTGAAGCGGAGAAGGAGCAGAAGGAGCAGAAGGAGCAGAAGGAGGGAGTCCGCAGCCTGACAGGTCTGATGGAGATAATGAACCAGGATCTGGGGTGTTTCGGTGTTTCGGGACCGGCTGAGTCTCAGGAGGTGAAACTTCAAACTCCTTCAATGCTGCATTAACAGTTAAATATAAAAACTACAACAGAGTAAAAAGTAAAGAGACAATTAAATATTTATTCAATCAAAGGCTGCTTTTAAACATCTGAAACCTGGTATGTCTGGTTCTTCAACATTTAAGCAGGAAACTCATCTCATGAGAAAACATCCTTTTCCTTGTTTTTTTCAGCTCTGTGCAGCAGAACCAGCCACCAGTGGGAACCCGGATCCTTCCCAGCATGCCTCTGGGTGTCCCCGACCCTCCGACCGCCTGAGCAGCAGGAACTCTCTGGGCCTGAGGTTGCACACCGAGCCGGCCTTCATCCACGAGGCCGCCGAACCTCCTCCTCCTCAGCAGACAGACGCTCTGCGCTCTGAGATTTCCCATCATGCCTCTGTGCCGGCAGATGTGGAGCCGCCGCTCCACGAACCCGCCGATGTTCCCCACCAGGACGCCGGAGAACCGGAGGAGGCCGACGGCACGCAGCAGTGAGTCGAGTCCTCCTGCAGCGCGTCGGCCATCTGAGAATCTTTTCTTTCTTCATCTTGTTTTTGTTTTTTGTTTCTCAGAGACGTCGGTGAACCGCCAGCAGAGCAGAAACTGGACGGGAAGTAAACCGCCCGTTCACCAGCAAGCTCCTCCCCCTTTCTGTCCCTCTCAGCTTCCTGTGACCGTCCCCACACCTCCCTCTCTCTCTCTGCGTCTCCCTCAGTGTCTCACAGCGGGACGTCCAACCTGTCTCGCGTCACTCCCAACACCTCCCTGGGCTTCGTTCAGGCCACGCCCTCCAGGGTGCCGTCGCCCACCGTCAACAGGAGGGAGGCGCTGGGTGAGCACAACCGTCGGATGGGGAGGGGGGGGAGGAGGTGAAACTCAGGTAAAACTCCTCAGATTACATCTCCGTGTTGCTATGGAAACGTAAATAGAGCTAACCCTACTTTTACTGTGAATTCACCGCAGCTCTCCGAGCGCACCGTTTCTAGTTGACGTAGTTTGTCCGGCGCCATCGAACCGTCTCCGTGTCGTCTCTCAGGTGTGATCAGGGACACGTTCGCGGCCCCGACGTTCCTCCGAGACCCGTTCGGCGACGCCTCGGCGCTCCACGCCGCCGAGCGGGAGTTGGACGCCGGCGGCCCGACGAACGGTAAATACGCAGCGAACTGTGTTTGTTTACATGAAGAACATTTCTACAAGTGGAATCTGTCACCTGTGTTGAACATCAACTTCTGAACTATTAAATATGATTATTATTGTCAGTATTCACCTCAACTGAAGCCAGTTTCCTGCTGACCTTCATCCTCCTTTATGATTGACAGGAGGCCCCTCCTCGTGCATCAGCCCCCCTCCGCTGCCCCGTTCACCATCTTCCAGGACAACAACGATAAACAAAACGGAAGGTAAACAAAACAACAACTCAATCACATGTTTTTGTCAGACTGACTTTTTGTCAGTGCGAGCTCCGTTTCCACGGCAACACGCGGGGTTTGACTAAGAAGTGGAAAACAATCGGCAGACTCTCATGGTTTTACTTCGTGGTTTCTGCTCAGCGCTGCTGCTCGTCCCACCGAGAAGTCCAAACCCGTCCGAGCTCTGGCTCCGGTCGCGCCGCCGAAGGCAGACAAACCCAACGTGAGTTCGTTTTTACGAAGACGTCGATTCGTCACGAACACACTTCGTCGGCAAAGTGGTGAAACAGACGTTGTTGTTTTTGTCCCCGTCTCTCCAGGACACTCCTCCTGACCCGATGCCGGACGAGAGCACCATGTGGGGCGCTCGCTACAACTCGCTCCACTCGCTGGCCGCCTGTCCCAACAGCACCTTGGACTTCGCCATGTTGGCCCAGTGCGTCTCCACGCCGTTCACTCACAAGACCCCCCTCAGCGGCAACTTCTACCAGGACCCAGGTACCGGTACCGGACCCGGACCTCCCCGCCTCACAACACGGTTCTTTTTCTTCTTCTTCTTAATCTGGTGACAAACGAAGACTTTTTCGGTTCTTCACAGAGAACAACGGCGGCGATGCTGACGACGACGCTTTCATCCGACGTCAGACCCAAAAACTCAGGTAAGCGTTGTGTCCTCAGGTAACAGAGGTTGTGATGAGCATGTCTCACTGACTGACCGACCCCCCTCCTCCCACCCTCCCTCCCCCGGTGTCTCCCCCCCTGCAGCCCCATCAGGGAACAGAGTCCGACCGACGACAAGCTCTCTGAGACGGCCGTCAGCCAGCTGGTTCCCTCCTCGGCGAGGCAGGGCACCATCGTTGGGGAGGGTCTGGCTCAGCACTGCCTCGCCACCTCCTCCGTCACCTCCTCCATCACCGTGGTGCAGCCTCCTCGCCCCGCCGTGCTGTCCTTCAGAGACCAGACGCTTTGTCCCGCCGACTCCTCCGGGACGGTGAGACGTCATCTCCACGATTCGCTCTCTTTTCACAAAACTCCTCAACGGATGTGATTCTTTCTTTTTAGTGACCGCAACATTAGTTTTTTTAGAAGATCTGCAGAACTTGAAAACTTTCCTGCGGAAACAAAACAAATAAATGCCCCAGAAAGGGTTAAAAATTCTTAAATTAAATTCTTTTAAATGTCCTGAATATAGTTGAATGCAGCATTTGGACACATAAAAAAACACTAAAGCTAAATCATAGCTGAATCATTTTCTTTTACATAATGAAAGCCAGTATTTTGAGTCCCTGAACCTAATTTAAACTCCTTTTAAAGGATTTAATAAAGTTGCAGCGCCCCCCAGTGGTCCATTGGTATGAAACAATGTTGTTTTTTGAATGTGTTGTGTGTTTTTTTTGTCTAAATCTCAGAGATTTGACTTTTCCTGTGAAACATGTCCAAACAGTCACAGTTCAGTTTATTGGATCTGAGTGACGTTGGACAGAAAGACTCTTGACGTCCAACGTGTCTCCCTGCAGGTCCAGAAGCCGGCCAACCCGTGGGAGTTTTACATCCACACGCAGCCGGACGCCCGGCTGCAGCCCGCCGTCCGTCACCTGTACGGCCGCGTCAGCTCCGCCCACCTCTTCCACGACGGCAGCGTGCCGGTCGGCGAGCTGCACGACTACGGCACCCTGCTGGTCCGCTGGTTTATAACCGCTCCTTCACGCCCAGAGAGTCTCTGCTCCTTTTTCCACGTGTGAAGTTTGATTCTTTCTTTTTTTCACCTCCACCTTCAGAACGCGGTGAACGTCTACAAATCCCTGAGCGACGAGGCGATGCCTCCGCCGCTCGTCCTGTACTTCAGCGTCTGCATCCTGCGCACGTTGGAGCGGCCGCACGCCGCCCACATCGTCCACGCCGATGTCAAACCCGACAACTTCCTGCTGGGAGAGCGGTACGCCCGCGACACCATCGATTCTACCGACGTGGACGCGTTGACTTTGGAAGGAAACGTCTTCGTGTGTTTGTTTTATTTTTTCAAAGCTGCCGCTGTGTTTTTTTGGAGGTTCCTGGAGAACAGCTGCTTCGACCCGGACGGCGTGGACCACGGCCTCGTCCTCATCGACCTCGGACAGAGCATCGACATGCGGCTTTTCCCAGAAGGCACGGCGTTCACCGCCCGCTGTTTGACGTCGGGCTTCCAGTGCACCGAGATGCTCAGCGGGAAGCCGTGGAGCTACCAGGTGAGGACGCGCTGCCGCGGTTTGTCTTTCACACGTCTCTCCGTTTTCCTGCATCTTCACCTCGTGTGTTTTCCAGACCGACTACTTCGGGCTCGCCGGGACGGTCCACCGCATGCTGTTCGGGACGTACATGCAGGTGACGAACGACGGCGGCGTGTGGAAGACGAACGGCGTCTTCAGGAGGTAACGTCCGTCTCTGGTCCGTCTCCGGTCCACAGAGTCGTTTTGTCCGATTAATTTGTATTACTTTTAGAAACACCAATATTGTGACAACAATACGAGTCCAGTTTGAATCGGACCGGGACCAGAGGTCGTCTGACCGGGTGGAAGCTAACCGGGACTCTTCTCGTCCTCCGGGAACCCTCACGGCGACCTCTGGCTGGACTTCTTCCACGTCCTGCTCAACGTGCCGGACGGCGGCTCGGCGCCGAGCCTGCGGAGCCTCCGGTGCCGGCTGGCGTCGGTCCTGCAGCAGAACTACAGCAGCAAGCTGCCGGCGCTGCTCAGACGTCTGGTGGTGCTGCTGCTGGAGAGCCGCAAGGCGCCGCGGAGATGACGGGAAACCCAACCACAGAAACGGGTTTCAGAGAGAGAGAGAAGGGTTGAAGGTCAAAGGTCACCGCAGGAGCAGCGCTTGTTTGGACATATAAAAGAATGAAGTCATTTTTATGTACTTTACTTTGGAAATTGAATTTTCTCGGCTTTCAAATTGTAAAAACTAGAGTTTGATTTTGTTTGTTTTAAAGAATAAATGTGTTGAGGTGCAGATTGTCTTCTCTTCATCTTCAGCTGCTCTTCTAAACTTCCCTTCTGATTTCTGTTTTTATGGAAATGAGTTTTGATATTTTCTTCCGTCACGTCATATTTTCTGCTTTTCTCCTTCAGAGAATCGGACGAGTCGAGCGGAGCTTTGTTCGGCTGTCGGACATTATTAGTAGTCAGAAGATCAATAAGAGAGAAGTCAAAACTATTTGAAGAATTATGTCAAAATTGTGATTAAAAAAAATAATAAAATGTAATTATGCGATGAAAGTAAAAACATTTGTATGAATTAGTCCAAAATTCGGAGAAAAAAAGTCAAAATTATTAGAAGAATTGTTCAAGATTGTGATAAAAACAATCAAACTTGGATAAAAGTTAAAAAAAAATAATAATAATTCTAACTTAGTCAAATATTTCGGTAAAAAAAGATAAAAAGTCAAAATTGTGATTTAAAACATGAAGTGTTTCCTAAGACAAAATTTGAAATCAAAAAGCTCAAAAGGTTTTACTTAAAAAAACAACAACTGTGTGTGTGTGTTGCATGTTGCATGTTGCGTGTTGCGTGTTCAGACCTGCAGCTGCATACAAACATGCAGGAATGTTTGAAGTGTTTTCAGAGAAGCTGCAGCTCCTTTAACTCGTCTCCTCTGACAACATGTTGGACTTTCTTCAACTTTGAATGTTTATATATTTATATTTCCACAAATTATCACTGTTGATACGATATTTTCTGTTTCTTCCATCAATCAGTTGTTTGGACTGAATGATGTGCAAGAAGGAGGAGGAGGAGAAGAGGGGGAGAGGAGGGAGAGAGGAGGGAGAGAGGAGGAGGAGAAGAGGAGAAGAGGAGGAGAGGAGGGAGAGAGGAGGGGAGAGGAGGAGGAGGAGATTTGTCAGCTTCCTGTGAGTCAGTGAAACCTTCATCCAGACTTCGTCCAGGTTTCCACGGTGAAATCCCAAATGTTCACGTACCTGTGGTCACTAAAACGTGAGGAACTCAGGTGTTGATGTTGATAAAGAGACGAACGTTGGAACACTTCCTCATGAAGGTTGTTGCTTCCTGCTGCTCCATGAACATGCAGGAATTATATATATTTGTAAATATAAATCAGGTAGAACTTATAATTAAAAACAGTTGTTCCTCAACATACCTGCCTGGAACATCCACGGTACTGTTGAGTCTCTCTGAAGCCTCACATCCCTGCTGGCTGACTGGGAAAGGAAAGGAAATGCTTTCAGAAGAAACACCAAACTATGCAGCTCATAATATGATACTCTGATAATAGAAACTTCAAAACACCTTCAAGTTGATTATCAAACACACATGATGCTAAATTCAATCTACGACAGAGAAATACACGTTAAATAAATGACTCTTTCACTCCATGAATGCTTTGAGTTCCAGAAAGAGGAAATTCATCTCTAAGATAATAATAATGTCATTTTACGTGAATAATAAAGTGTCGTAGAAATACGTTTTCTGTCATTCAAACAGTTGTGAGTGTGCTAATGTTATCTAGAAAGCTCCTTTTAGTAAATAAGTGTATTAAAACTAGTGTAGTAAAGTAAGCAGCTTACTGGATAACAAGCCATCAGCAGCAGAGCAGTGACTGTCTGACATCAGGGCGGCTAACATGAGCTCAGGACAAATGATAGCTGGCTTCAACTGGAGTTCACCAATTCATGGTGAAACTAAAGGAGCTTTAAGATCATCATGATTTTAAGATCTGGAACTGACGTGACACAAAACTCACATGACCTCAGAGGTGGTTGAATCTCCATCTTCTGCTCTTTTTAAATCCCTCCATTGAACTTGTTGTTCTCGGCTCCACGAACACGACTCAGAGAATTCTTTGGGACCGACTGAAAATGGCCGCCCTCCTCCACCACGGTGAGGGTCCATGTGAGCCGCTGCCCGCTGCTCTCCGACACGTTAGCTCTTAATCCGACATGAAGGATGACGCTGTCAGTCGGAGATCATCGATGAACCGTTCAAACATCACGTTAGTAAACTGGTGAAAGTTTCTAGTGAAGTTTGAAGTGATGGTGAAACATCAGTCCCGATGTGTTCCTCTCGCTGCCGAACTTCGTCTGAAAAACGGGGATTTTCTAACTTCTTCCTTCGTCGGTAAAACACAGTTTAATTTCATTTGACCGAAACACCATCTGAATCTGTCCTGACCTCAACTGTCACTCGGCGTGTGTTCAGTCCGTCACATGTTCTGATTTAAAGCAGGAAATATCTATTTTTCTGTCTGCTTTGATGAACTGAATCCACCTAACAGCTGATAACAACTAAAGTTTTATAGAAATACAACTTCCAAAGGTTTTCCTGCGCGCGCTCCTGTCGTTAGCCCCGCCCCTCTAAGAACCCGGTAGGTTACCAAGAAGGTCTCTCTGCTTGTCCTGATTGGCTGGCAACAGATTGACACCTGACCAACCAATACGGTGAGGACACGAGAGGTTCAAGGGCAACTCAAAACTGTAGGACACTTCAGGACTTTTCCAAACTACACTTCTCTGCTTATGAACACAAATGCAAATTCACTGTTACAGAATTACAAAGAAACACATGTAAACAAATTAGCAGGACGCTGCAAGTGTTTATGGACATATTTGAAACATGCAGAAGGAAGTTAAATACTGCAGGTATTTGAGTGAAACTCCACCTTTATTTTCTAATGAATGAGGGATTATTTTCAGATGGACCTCCAGAAAACTAATAAGAAGGAGTGACTTTAACTAACAACACCGAGATAACTCCTTAGAAAACTTTTTTTGAATTTCATGAGAAGTTGAATGGGAGTCTATGGAGCCGGAGGCTTTTTAGAGACAACCTCTAGTGGGACTAGTCACTAGTCTCCGTCACGTGTTCTGATTTAAAGCAGGAAATAGGTTTTTCTGGCTGCTTTCAACGAACTGAATCCACCTGCCGCGGACCTCAGTGTCCGTGGAACAGCTGATATAAAACTAAAGTTTGATAGAAATTAAAGTTGTTCTGATGAATCTTTACTGCGCCGAGTTCACCACAACACTCGGTATATTTTAACAGTATTTAAAGATCTCCAGTTTTCTACGTGATTCTGCTGAAATGCAAAGAGACTTTAAATTCGCTGAGTTTTAAAGGGAGTCTGGTGTGGTTGAACTGGGCTCGGTGCCAGTCCTGTGGTGGAGATAAACCACACTTTCCAATGCTTCCAGGCACACATTGAATACTATTTAACAGAACAGTTCAGATCTGCTCCCCTCACATCAATCAATCAATCAATCAGTCCAGAAGTCAACATGAATGATCAATAATATTTGCTCCATTTTGTTTTTGTTCAGATTCAAAAGAGATTTCTGTGAAATCTCCCACAAAACATGAAATGAGCATCAGTGACTTTAAGAGTGACTTCAGATCACATCTGCTTCTGTTCCAGATGTTTCCCCAGATGGGTCCGTTGGCATCATCAGTAAACATTTTTTTTTTTATTTGATTTTATACACTTTATTAATCCCCTAGGGGAAATGTCTTCGCTACAGCAGGGGGGCTCTCAGGGGGGAGCTGCTGCAGCAGGCTGCCACTAGCGCAGCGCCAGGTAACCTGACCTGAGGTGCATGTTTTTGGATGATGGGAGGAAGCCGGAGAGAACCCACGCAAGCACAGGGAGAACATGCAAACTCCACACAGAAAGGCCCAGGACCGGATTCGAACCCGGAACCTTTTTGCTGTGAGGCAACAATGCTAACCACTGCACCACCGTGCCGCCCAGCTGAAATGAAAGTATTCATGAGTTTAAACCCTGAAAGGATTCATCATGTGTTTGATTGTAAAATGTGTTTTGATGTTGGAGGTGATTTTGTATATTAGAGGTGATTGATCTTCAGTGTTTATGGACAGATACATGTTTGAAACGTGCAGAAGGAAGTTAAATACTGCAGGTACCTGAGTAAACACATGTTTACACAGATGTTTCAGGTGTTCTGGATGAACGTTTGGGATGAACCAGGCGGCAACCAACAGTGACGTCGCCCGTTGGTTTGTGAACGGCCGTGATGAAGCTTCGAGTTTGGATTCTTGACGTCGCCATCATCCAAGTTCGAAGAAGTTTGGAGCAGGAAGTGACCATATTTGGACGAGCTGGGGGAGGAGTGAGTGGTGGATCTGACAGATCTGATTGGAAACCCGACGATACTACGGCCTGTCAATCAAACAGACACGCCACCAAAATCCACAGATTTTTGAAGATTATTTTTTAATTATTGATGGGATCATTTTTAGAAGAAGGAATGACTTTAACTAACAACACCGAGATAACTCCTTAGAAAACATTGATTGAATTTCACGAGAAGTTGAATGGCAGTCTATGGAGCCGGAGGCTTTTTAGAGACAACCTCTACTGGGACTAGAAGGTACCTTATCAGTAAGGTACTATAAGTAAGGTACTGTAATTATTTGTAAGGTACAGTCAGAACTACTAGAACCTCACAATCCACCATGAACTGCTTGAAGAAACACCAGCTCAGGCTGTTGGAGTGGCCCTCAGGGGCCCCTGACCTGAACATCACTGAACATCTGTGGGGAGATCTGAAACCTGCTGCAAGATGGCCTGAAAATGTCTCCGAACTCAAGGGGGACAAACTTTTACACCTCATAAATCCTGTTGAAATGTTTTCTGTCTTTCAGTTGATGAAATGAAACGTGACCGTACTTAGATATTTGAAGAAAAGCTCATTTAATGTCTGTTTGCTGTAGAGGTTGTGTTTAAGATGTTGTTTGAACCAACTATGTCCAATCCTCTGTAATATCACTGAAAGGTTCAATTATTGTAAATAATTCACATTTCTATCAGCTGACAATAATTGTTGAACTTAACCTGTTTCTGCTGAATCTACAGTTTGTTTCCAGCTGAAAGAAGTTGTTCATGAATGAAAACTAAAGTCTGTATCAAACAAATGCAGCTTTTAGAATTATTGACAATTTATCAGCTCCAAATATGTGAAATTAGAAGTTTATAAGAGCTTCTGTTGGTTTGTTACCAATAAAAGTAAAAAGTCTACTTTTTAGTACTTCATTTTTTTGATATTTTAACCACGATTTACAAAACATGAGAGATCCCCAGTATTACCATCTTTACACTATTGTTTTACACGTACTCATGTTTTCCAACTGACTTGTAAAACAAAATTAACACATAAAATAACAAAAATCTCATTTTACATGAGTATTAAACTGTTGTAGAAATACATTTTCTGTCATTCAAACAGTTTTGAGTGTGCTAATGTCATCTAGAAAGCTGCTTTTAGTAAATAAGTGGATTAAAACTAGTGTAGTAAAGTAAACAGCTTACTGGATAACAACCTGAACCTCGACGGATAAAGATTTGTTTCACTACAGCAACATTATAGATACAGGAAAAGCAATCAAACAACAGAGAAAAAATATTAAATACTAAACATAAAAATGCACAATATATACAATAAAATAGAATAATATTAATTAAATTAAAACTAACTGAACAATAGTACGAGGATATAAACAAACAACCAACGGTGTTATTGTTGTGAGATTGATTTGGCCAGAGGTGAGTTATTGTACAGTCTTATTGCATATTTGCACTTATTGAAAGTAGCAGGAAGTGTCCAGGGACCGTGAAGAAGGAGAGCCGAGCTGGTAGCAGAAATGAAAAGGAGCCTGAGGTGGAAAGAGGAGGACGAAGGAAAACCACAGACTGATTAGAAAACTGTTCTCTGGGTTTGAAAAGTGAAGCCATGAAGTGTAAAACCTCTACGGGCCACTAGGGGCTCCAAAAACCACCTGTCAACTTCCTCAAACTTTTATTTCCTTGTTCGGAGGAAGTCAGAGAGCTGAGAGACGTCTGAACTCGTCCTGCTGTCCGCTCCATGTTTCTTCTTTCTCTGCTCGGTTTCCATCTTAAAGCTGCTGATGAACTTCTTCACTCGCCGGCTTCACGACGATTATTTCCTCCATCAGAAGGTAACAAACAGTTTCCATCTTCATCTGATAGGTTTTTGACATGGAACCGGTCCGATCAATAAAAATGACGTCGCTGTCTGTCAGATCAACGCTGACTCTTCTGAAGCAGCTCCTGAACTTTTAAACCCAGCTCAGTTTTCCTGAACTCGTTCTGTGTTTTCTGTTGCGACCGCATGAAGAGTCGACATGTTCAGTAACTTTGAAACCGTCGATCATTTTAACGGCCCGTGTGATTCAGTTAGTGGGGAGCGTTCACTGTCCGGTCTGACGTTGTTCACAGCTGGACTGGTTGGTTATTAACAGGTAATAAAGTCATCAAATATGTGACAGTCAGTCAGAGATCTTTGAAAATGTTCACAGTGAGGAGGAAACAGAAACACGTTCAATTCTCTTTCTGGAATAACGGAGCATGTTTTTCACATCATGTCTGCATCATGTGTTCAGAAACATGTTTTATATTCTCACTGTCTCACTGATGAATGTTTTGCTGTAGATGATGTGGGATTCATAAAAAAACAACAAGGTTCAAAGTTCTTTTATTGCAGCTATAAAATGATAAAACCTTCTGTGATAACATCGTTATCATCCATCAATGATTAAACAGCAAAGACATCAAATACGACACGACTACAGAAACAGTTTAAAAAGATGTTTTTCACTGAGGTCATATTTCAACATCAGCGACTCTTAGAAACTACAGCTGTGTTGAATGTTTTCATGGATCTGTTCAGACTCTCTCAGCTCTTTGTTGAGCTTCAACACAGATGGAGGCGTCGCTGAAAAACAGCCTCAGCTCCTCCAAATGGAGCAGATTTTACAAGTCAAAGAAAATATGAACTTTTAGAGAAAAGTTACAGCCTGTTTAGGTTTAATACTTTTTCAGACTCTCTGTTCTTTCCTTCTTTCATGTAGCAGATAGAAATATTCACATTTATCTTTGGACTCTGAGATATTTTATTTTCTTGTGATCTGAGTTGAACTCTGGTTTTCTGTCATCTTGAAGTTTCCAGACTTTGACAGTGAGGTTCTGAGAGGATGACGAAGACGTCAGACTGATGATGAAGCAGAATCAGCAGCAGCTTCTCTCTCTGTGTTTCCTCTGCAGGTGAAGGTAGAACGACTCTGTGACGGGATCTGAATTCACCTGGTGAGGATTTCATTCACTTCTGCCTGAATTCATCACATCACCTCCTTTAAACAAGTGAAATATAACTTTTAGCAGGTAGATCAGAAAAACACACCTGGACAGAAATGAAGAGAGTTCATGTTGTTTCCTAACATCCATCCTCAGTGGAAATCTGAACAGGATGTGAACTGTATTTACTTTGGCGCCCTCTGGTGGTGGAATCCAGAGTGACACTGTTGTAGTGTGAATGTTGTTGTACGTACTGAGCAGGTTGTTGTGTTTGTGTGGAGCTGTGGGCTCTGCTATGGATCAGTGGAAGGACAGAGAGGACGGAGTCCGTCCCTCTAAAACCACTCTGTGTGGGGAACATGAGAGCCGGACCGAAGCTCAGAGGTGAGACGACCGTCTCTAACTGTCCACGACTCTTCTCCACGTCACAGCTCAGCACTCACATCACTGCACCATCATTATTCTCACTCAGAGCTCTGTGTGTTCTGTTGAAGAACAAAGCAGCAGCTCAGACATGCTGGACCTGGACCTGGACCTGGACCTGGACCTGGACATGGACCTGGACATGGACATGGACCTTTACATGCACCCAGCTGTGTGTCCATGAAGAGTGACCGGTCTGTGGGAAGATTTATTGACTTCAAAGATGGACACCAGTCTGTTAAACAAAGGTAAAAATGTTTAAAGTTTGTCTTTTGGTTTCAAACCCTCCTGATGTCATAACGTCTTTGTGTTGAACTTATTATTCACCTCGATAGAAGATTGGAGACATCTGGAGAGACAGTTGGCAGCTTGGACAGATGATCTCAGGCGGTTGAATCTGTATGTTCGTTGAAAGGAACCAAACTGTCTTCACACAGAGACTCAGAAGGAAATCTGTTCAGGGAGCTGGAGAGGAGGAAGAGTTGTCTGTAACAAGTAACCCTGCATGACGTGGTCCTACAGTCAGAAACCTCAGAGCAGGCCATCATGTTTGAGCTGACAGTGAAGATCAAATTAAAGAGGCCCACAAGAAGAAAATGGTCAAAGATCACAGGGGTGGGATCACCTCAGCTCAGAGGATCAAAGGACGTCAGACTCAGATTCTTTAGTCTCTTTAGTTCAGCAATGCCAGTTTGTTGGAACTGCAGGTTCATGGAAACACACTGGATGTATTCATGTTTCTGTTAGCGTCCAACAAAACACACAATCTGCAGGGTTAAAACTGAAAGCTACACATCTCTGTTTCCATCAGGATCCTTCAGCAGGAACCAGATTCTCCTGAACCCAGCTGTGTGTCCATGAAGAGTGACTGGTCTATGGGGGAACCTATTACCTTCAAAGATGGACACCAGTCTGTTGAACAAAGGTAATAATGTGAAATGTTTGTCATTTAGTATCAAACCCTCCTGATGTCATAATGTCTGAACTCAGTCTGCTGGTCCAGTGGTGCTGAACCCAACCTCCATGCGACATTGAAGAGAGGTGTCAGCCAAGACAGCCACAAATGTTCAAAGCCTTTTGCATCTCAGGACTGATCCGAGTCGATGACGTTCCAATAACTAAACTCCAGACATCACCATTATTGACAGGCCGAGCTTTGAGTGAGTTTTTTTTTTAATCATAAAGCAGCAACAGAGAATCTCCTGCACATCACCTGCAGGGTTTAAACCCACTGAATCCAAAGGTTGATAAAAGTCTGAAGATCAAAGGTAAGAATGAGAAATACTGGCGTCTGACTGGATTAGTGATTTAAAATGGATGTTTTGTCTTCCTGTTCAGCTTCTGTCAGGTGTTGGTTGTCTTGGTAACTAAAAACATGAAGTCTCTTTACTTTATGTTTCTGGATTAATTCTGACCAAACATCTTGTGTTTTGATGTTGACTTTACAGAGTTGATCAGCAGGACTCAGACGTTCCTGAAACAAACCTGGACTCCATATTTCTGGTGTGTAAACACACAAACTAAAGAGTGAATTACCAAAACTCACATTCTCCCTGCTGCACTCTGTAAACCAGCAGGATTTCAGTCCATGTTTAAAATGATCTGATACGTTCTGTGTATTAAAGTTAATATATTTCTCTGTTTCAGCTGCTGGAGGAGAACATGATCAGCTTTGTAAAGAACGAGCTGAAGAAGATGAAGAAAATTCTGAGTCCAGATTACCCAGAATGCTTAGAGAGTGAGGATGAGGAGGTGTTGGAGGGTGAGGATGAAGAGCAGAGGAGGAGCAGAGAGTCATTTCTGAAGATCACACTACACTTCCTGAGGAGACTGAAGCAGGAGGAGCTGGCTGACCGTCTGCAGAGCAGTAAGAGGATTTTAACAGCTGGAACATGATGGAAAGAGGAAACATGGGAGAAACTTAGATTTCCAAACTCTGCTGTTAATATGATGCAAACATCTTCATCACATCTGTGAATTCTTCTGGACTGAAAACAATCAGAAACTGTTTGTCCACAACTGATGTGCAGAATTGATTTCATGGAGACAAAATATTTAAAATGTTAAAAAGTTTATCTTCAGGTTTACTGAGACATTCACTGTTTGTTTGCTTGTTTTTTTAGGAACTGTTGCTGCAGAGTGTCGACAACATCTTCAATCAAACCTGAGGAAGAAGTTCCAGAGTGTGTTTGAGGGGATTTCTAAAGCAGGAAACCGAACCCTTCTGAATGAGATGTACACAGAGCTGTACATCACAGAGGGAGGGACTGCAGAGGTCAATGATCAACATGAGGTCAGACAGATTGAAACAACATCCAGGAAACCAGACAGACCAGAAACAACCATCAGACAAGAAGACATCTTTAAAGGCTCACCTGGAAGACATGAACCAATCAGAACAGTGCTGACAAAGGGAGTGGCTGGCATCGGGAAGACAGTGTTAACACAGAAGTTCACTCTGGACTGGGCTGAAGACAAAACCAACCAGAACATCCAGTTCATGTTTCCGTTCACTTTCAGAGAGCTGAATGTGCTGAAAGAGAGAAAGTTCAGTTTGGTGGAACTGGTTCATCTCTTCTTCACTGAAACCAAAGCAGCAGGAATCTGCATCTTTGAACACTTCCAGGTTGTGTTCATCTTTGACGGTCTGGATGAGTGTCGACTTCCTCTGGACTTCCACAACAATGAGATCCTGACTGATGTTACAGAGTCCACCTCAGTGGATGTGCTGCTGACCAACCTCATCAGGGGGAAACTGCTTCCCTCTGCTCGCCTCTGGATAACCACACGACCTGCAGCGGCCAATCAGATCCCTGCCGAGTGTGTCGGCATGGTGACAGAGGTCAGAGGGTTCACTGACCCGCAGAAGGAGGAGTACTTCAGGAGGAGGTTCAGAGATGAGGAGCAGGCCAGCAGCATCATCTCCCACATCAAGACATCCAGAAGCCTCCACATCATGTGCCACATCCCGGTCTTCTGCTGGATCACTGCTACAGTTCTGGAGGACGTGTTGAAAAGAAGAGACGGAGGAGAGGTGCCCAAGACCCTGACGGAGATGTTCATCCTCTTCCTAGTGGTTCAGGCCAAAGTGAAGCAGGTCAAGTATGATGGAGGAGCTGAGACAGATCCACACTGGAATGAAAAGAGCAGGAAGATGATGGAGTCTCTGGGAAAACTGGCTTTTGATCAGCTGCAGAAAGGAAACCTGATCTTCTATGAATCCGACCTGACAGAGTGTGGCATCGATATCAGAGCAGCCTCAGTGTACTCAGGAGTGTTCACCCAGATCTTTAAAGAGGAGAGCGGGCTGTACCAGGACAAGGTGTTCTGCTTCGTCCATCTGAGCGTTCAGGAGTTTCTGGCTGCTCTTCACGTCCATCTGACCTTCATCAACTCTGCTGTCAACCTGCTGAAGGAACAAAGAGAAGAGAAACCTGATCCAACACTTTTCTACCAGACTGCTGTGGACGAGGCCTTAAAGAGTCCAAATGGACACCTGGACTTGTTCCTCCGCTTCCTTCTGGGTCTTTCACTGCAGACCAATCAGACTCTCCTACGAGGCCTGCTGACACAGACAGGAAGTAGCTCAGAGACCAATCAGGAAACAGTCCAGTACATCAAGGAGAAGATCAGTGAGAATCTGTCTGCAGAGAGAAGCATCAATCTGTTCCACTGTCTGAATGAACTGAATGATGGTTCTCTAGTGGAGGAGATCCAACAGTCCCTGAAATCAGGACGTCTCTCCAGAGATAAACTGTCTCCTGCTCAGTGGTCAGCTCTGGTCTTCATCTTACTGTCATCAGAAGAACATCTGGATGTGTTTGACCTGAAAAAATACTTTGCTTCAGAGGAGGCTCTTCTGAGGCTGCTGCCAGTGGTCAAAGCCTCCAACAAAGCTCTGTACGAGGATTTATCAACCATTTCAAACATGTTTAATTTTGTAAATAACAAATAAAACAGTTTGTGTTCATTGTTAAATCTTCTCCAGGCTGACTGGCTGTAACCTGTCAGAGAGAAGCTGTGAAGCTCTGTCCTCAGTTCTCAGCTCCCAGTCCTCCTGTCTGAGAGAACTGGACCTGAGTAACAACGACCTGCTGGATTCAGGAGTGAAGCTGCTGTCTGCTGGTCTGGAGAGTCCTCACTGTAAACTGGAGACTCTCAGGTCAGGAAATATCTGGTTGTTGATCAGTTAAATTATCTTTTAGTTCATGTTGGTGCAGATGTTCAACATCTGTAGAATTTTCCTTCTTGTTTCTGGAGTTGATGATATTTTTCTGACTCCAGTCTGTCAGGTTGTCTGATCTCAGAGGAAGGCTGTGCTTCTCTGGCCTCAGCTCTGAGCTCCAACCCCTCCCATCTGAGAGAGCTGGACCTGAGCTACAATCATCCAGGAGACACAGGAGTGAAGATGCTGTCTGCTGGTCTGGAGGCTCCTCACTGGAGACTGGACACTCTCAGGTATGGACAGACAACCAGAGCTCACACAGTGCATGTTTGTCTCATTGATTTGACTTCATGTGTTGTTGCTCAGGTCCATCATCATGAAGGATGACTTGTTTCTCTTGTTTCTGTTCAGAGGAGTGAGGAGGTCTGAGTTAGGAAACATGTGGATCCTCAGAAGTCTTTTATCAAATGGAAACAGCTGTTCATTAGAAACATTGTGAAGTTGGTGTCAAATCCTTCTCATCTTGAACCATGTTATCAGCCTGGCTGTAGGGACGACAGTGTTCATCAGTCGATCACCACTTTGGTCCAAACTGATTCATCTCAACAACTAATAAACATAATGAGATGAACTTCTGTTCACACAAATTTTAGAAGTTCAGGACTCAAAGTTCGGCCTCAGTCTTCACTCTGAAATACAGTCGTTTTTATATGAAGTTCTAAAATCAAGTCAGTTTTATTTTTCAGTCCAGAATTACAACTTTTCCTCCCAGAGCTTCAGTCTCTACAGCTGACTCCCTCCATCATTACACCCTCGATTCTGAACATGTAAATTACACAAACCAACTGAATGTGGTGGTTGGACTGATCTGTGAACAGTCTGAAAACAGTTCAGCTGTTCATGTGAATGTTGGTCAAACTGTTCATTTTAAGGGACAACATGCAGAGACCAATATTTCACATGTGGGAGGACATCAATAAAAACAGAGCAGATCAGTGGAGACTGAGCTCTCTGATTATTTCTACATATCTTCTTCTTCAGGTGTTTTCCTCACAGACAGCAGTGAAACCATCAGAGAGACAGTTGACACTGATGAGTTTCAGCCTGTTTCTGTGTCTCACTGACAAACTGAGGAACTCTGCTTCATGTTGAACAGCAGTTAGGACTCCTGTTGGATAGAAAATCATTGTGACTGTTTCTTCCTCCAGGGTGGACCATGGTGGAGAGCAGAGGTTAAAACCTGGTCTGAGGAAGTGTAAGTTTGACTGATACACGTTACATTACATTTCATTTAGCTGACGCTTTTGTCCAAAGCGACTCACAATAAGTGCTTTTCAACCATGATGGTACAAAACCAGAACAAGAAGAATCAAGAAAATACAATTTCTTCTAGAAAGCTGAACTACAAGTACAAAAAGTAAGTTCCATTTTAATCTACTAAAGTTCTCCTATTCAAGATAAAGTCTGAAGAGGTGTGTTTTTAGTTTGTGGTGGAAGATGTTCAGAGTTTCTGCTGTCCTGATGTTGTTGGGGAGCTCATTCCACCATTTAGGAGCCAGGACATCAAACAGTCGTGATTTTGTAGAGTGTTTAGCTCAGTGAGGAGCAACAAGCTGATTGGCCGATGCAGAGCGGAGTGAACGGGCTGGGATGTAAGGTTGGACCATGTCCTGGATGTAGACTGGACCTGATCTGTTCACAGCACGGTACGAAGTACCAATGTTTGGAAATGGATGCGGGCGTTTACTGGTAACCAGTGAAGGGAGCAGAGGAGGAGAAGAAGGAGAAGAGGAGGAGGTAGAGAGAAGGGGGAGAGGAGGGGAGGAGAAGGGGGAGAGGAGGGAGACAGGTGGGGGAGAGGAGGGGGAGAGGAGGGGGAGAGGAGGGGGAGGGAGAGTGGGGAGATAGGCGGTAGAGAGGAGGGAGAGAGGAGGGAGAGAGGAGGGAGAGAGGAGGGGGAGAGGAGGGAGAGAGGAGTGAGAGAGTAGGGGGAGAGGAGGAAGAGGGAGGAGGGGAGGGGAGGGGGAGGGAGAGGGGAGGAGGAGGGAGAGAAGAGGGGGAGAGGAGGAAGAGAGGAGGTGGAGAGGAGGGGGAGAGGAGGGAGAGAGGAGTGAGAGAGGAGGGGGACAGGAGGGAGACAGGTGAGGGAGAGGAGGTACGGAGGAGGAGGAGAGGAGGAGGAGAGGAGGAAGAGGGAGAGAGGAGGGAGACTGGAGGGTTAGAGGGGGAGGAGGGAGAGAGGAGTGAGAGAGGAGTGGAGGGAGAGAGGAGGGGGGAGAGGAGGAGGAAGAGAGAAGGGGGACAGGAGGGAGACAGGTGAGGGAGAGGAGGTACAGAGGAGGAGGATAGGAGGAAGAGGGAGAGAGGAGGGAGACAGGAGGGGGAGAGGCGGAGGAGATGAGGGAGACAGGAGGGGGAGAGGAGGGACAGAGTAGGGAGAGAGGAGGGGGGAGGAGTGGAGAGAGTGGGGATAGAGGAGGTGGAGAGGAGGGAGAGAGGAGGGAGAGAGTAGGGGGAGAGGAGGTAGAGAGGAGGGAGAGAGGAGGAAGAGAGGTGGGGGAGAGAAGGGGGTTAGGAGGGAGACAGGTGGGGGAGAGGAGGTACAGAGGACGAGGAGAGGAGGAGGAGAGGAGGAAGAGGGAGAGAGCAGGGAAACAGGAGGGGGAGAGGCGGAGGAGATGAGGGAGACAGGAGGGGGAGAGGAGGGACAGAGTAGGGGGAGAGGAGGGGGAGAGGAGGAAGAGAGGAGGTGGACAGGAGGGAGAGAAGAGGAAGAGAGGTGGGGGAGAGGAGTGAGAGAGTAGGGGGGAGGAGGTAGAGAGGAGGGAGAGAGGAAGAAGAGAGGTGGGGGAGAGCAGGGAGAGAGGAGTGAGAGAGTAGGGGGAGAAGAGGTAGAGAGGAGGGAGAGAGGAGGTGGAGAGGAGGGAGAGAGGAGGGAGAAAGGAGGAGGAGAGGAGGGAGAGAGGAGGGAGAGAGGAGGAAGAGAGGAGAGGGAGAGAGGAGTGAGAGAGGAGGGGAGAGAGGAGGAGGAGGGAGAGAGGAGGGGGAGAGGAGGGAGAGAGGAGGAGGAGGGAGAGAGGAGGGGGAGAGGAGGAGGAGAGGAGGGAGAGAGGAGGGGGAGAGGAGGGAGAGAGGAGGGGGAGAGGAGGTAGAGAGGAGGGAGAGAGAAGGGAGAGAGGAGGGGAGGGGGAGAGGAGGGAGAGAGGAGGAGGAGGGAGAGAGGAGCGGGAAAGAAGCGGGAGAGGAGGAGGAGAGGAGGAAGAGAGAAGGGGGACAGGAGGGAGACAGGTGAGGGAGAGGAGGTACAGAGGAGGTGGAGAGCAGGAAGAGGGAGAGAGGAGGGAGACTGGAGGGTTAGAGGGGGAGGAGGGAGAGAGGAGGGGGACAGGAGGAGGAAGAGAGAAGGGGGACAGGAGGGAGACAGGTGAGGGAGAGGAGGTACAGAGGAGGAGGAGGCGAGGAGGAAGAGGGAGAGAGGAGGGAGACAGGAGGGGGAGAAGGGGAGGAGAGGAGGGAGACAGGAGGGGGAGGAGTGGAGAGAGTGGGGAGAGAGGCGGTGGAGAGGAGGGAGAGAGGAGAGAGGAGGGGGAGAGGGGGAGGAGAGGAGGGAGACAGGAGGGGGAGGAGTGGGGAGAGAGGAGGTGGAGAGGAGGGAGAGAGTAGGGGGAGAGGAGGGAGAGAGGAGGAAGAGAGGTGGGGGAGAGAAGGGGGTTAGGAGGGAGACAGGTGGGGGAGAGGAGGTACAGAGGAGGAGGAGAGGAGGAAGAGGGAGAGAGGAGGGAAGCAGGAGGGGGAGAGGCGGAGGAGATGAGGGAGACAGGAGGGGGGAGGAGTGTAGAGAGGAGGAAGAGAGGAGGTAGAGAGGAGGGAGAAAGGAGGAGGAGAGGAAGTAGAGAGGAGGGAGAGAGGAGGAAGAGCGGAGAGAGAGAGGAGGGGGAGAGGAGGGAGAGAGGAGGGGGAGAGGAGGAGGAGAGGAGGAAGAGAGAAGGGAGAGGGAGAGAGGAGGAGGAGGAAGAGGAAGAGGAGGAAGAGAGGAGGAAGATAGGAGGGGGAGAGGAGGGAGAGAGGAGTGAGAGAGTAGGGGGAGAGGAGGTTGAGAGGAGGAAGAGAGGAGGGAGAGAGGAGGTTGAGAGGAGGTAGAGAGTAGGGAGAGAGGAGTGAGAGGAGGGGAGGGGGAGAGGAGGGAGAGAGGAGGAGGAGGGAGAGAGAAGGGGGAGAGGAGGGAGACAGGTGGGGGAGAGGAGGTGGAGAGGAGGAGGAGGGAGACAGGAGGGGAGAGGGGGAGGAGAGCATGGAGATAGGAGGGAGAGAGGAGGGGGAGAGGATGGAGACGGGAGAGGAGGAAGAGAGGAGGAGGGAGAGAGAAGGGGGAGAGGAGGAGGAGGAGACGAGGGAGAGAGGAGGAGGGGGAGAGGAGGGAGACAGGTGGGGGAGAGGAGGTGGAGGGGAGGAAGAGAGAGAGAGGAGGGAGACAGGAGGGGTGAGGAGTCGAGAGAGTGGAGAGAGAGGCGGTGGAGAGGAGGGAGAGAGGAGGAGGATAGGAGGTAGAGAGTAGGGAGACAGTAGGGGGGAGGAGTCGAGAGAGTGGGGAGAGAGGCGGTAGAGAGGAGGGAGAGAGGAGGAAGAGAGGAGGTAGAGAGGAGGGAGAGAGGAGGAAGAGAGGAGGGGGAGAGGAGGGACAGAAGGGGGAGAGGAGGTAGAGAGGAGGAAGAGAGGAGGAAGAGAGAAAGGGGAGAGGAGGTACAGAGGAGGAAGAGGGGGAGAAGAGGGAGAGAGGAGGAGGGGGAGCGGCGAGAGGAGGAGGAGGAGAGGAGGAGGAGGGAGACAACTTAGTCCTTAATAGAATTGGAATAAAAGACCATCAGTTTAACTCTAAACTTGTTCTCTTTGACTCTCAGTTACTTGAGTGAAAACAAGAATCCAATCACAAACAATTCCAGCTACCAAAAACCATCCAAGCTTTATCAGTCAAGATATCCTAAAACAGCAGATGCAATAATAAACTTGATCAGAGAAGTGTATTTAAAGATTCTACTTTGTCTTAGTTCAAGTGATCCAGCTGGATGTCGTCCCCCAAAAGTCAAAGCCTGACAAAAAGTATCATCATTAAACTTTCTATGAACGAACAACAAGTCAGGAAGTAAAGAAAGAAAAAAGCCATCAGATGTGTCAGATGATAAACTGCAGCTGTGTCGTGTCTTTTTCTCTCCATCAGATTTCTGTGAACTTGAACTGGACACAAACTCAGTAAACAGAGAACTCAAACTGTCTGACAACAACAGGAAGGTGACGAAGGTGGAAGAAGATCAGTCATATCCTGATCATCCAGACAGATTTAACTACTGGTGGCAGCTGCTGTGTAGAACTGGTCTGACTGGTCGCTGTTACTGGGAGGTCGAGAGGAGAGGAGATGTTGATATAGCAGTGAGTTACAGAGGAATCAGAAGGAGAGGAGACAGTAATGACTGCAGGTTTGGAGGGAACGATCAGTCCTGGAGTCTGATCTGTTGTGATGGTGGTCGTTACTCTGTCTGGCACAATAACACAATAACATCCTCCTCATCCTCCTCCTCCTCCTCCTCCTCCTCCAACAGAGTAGCAGTGTATGTGGACTGTCCTGCTGGCACTCTGTCCTTCTACAGAATCTCCTCTGACACTCTGATCCACCTCCACACCTTCAACACCACATTCACTGAACCTCTGTATCCTGGATTTATGTTCTGGTCAGATGGTTCCTCAGTGTCTCTGTGTTCTCTGTAGGAGGAAGAGTCTGTGGAAGTGACAGCAGCTTTAAATGTTGATGGTGGATGAAGTTTCTCTTTGGTTCACCGTTGAATCACTGATTGTGATGTCACAATATGTTTTGTGTCAGAAGTAGTGAAATGATGTCCTCACCTCTGAACTTTGACCTTCACTTCCATGTGGACAGGTGAAGGTCAAACTGAGCTCTTTGGCTGATAAACATCAGCAGATTCTGGAAACCTGCTGCAAGACGGCCTGAAAATAACTTTTACACTCGTCATGAATCCTGTTGAAATGTTTTCTGTGTTTGAGTTGATGAAATAAAACGTGAATATTTGAATAAAGTTTCATTTAAAGTGTGTTTTCTGCCGGGTTGTTTAATATGTTGTTAGAACAAACTGAGTCCACCCCTGTGTGATCTCCCTGAAAGGTTCTGCTTCTGTTCTGCTTCTTAATGTGAGAAAACCAACAACGACGTCACCCGTCGGTTTGTGAACGGATGTTTTAAACCCTCCGTTATGACATTCAGCCGTCGACATCTCCGCCAGAAATGACCATATTTGGACGAGCTGGGGAGGAGGGAGGGGTCTAACGGAGACGGAGGACACTATGCCCCGCCCACCGATACAGGAAACATGACTTCCTCCCAGGCCTGTCAATCAAACATACACGCCCCCAAACATAACAATGTTCAAGGTGTGAACTACTGCCCGTTCTGTCATCATCACCTACGACTCCACGTCATCACTTGAGTATCAATGTCGTCGTCTCCGTCCCGTCGTCAGCACCGACTGTTTCCTGGGCAACGATATCTGGCCTCAACTTCCTGTTTACGGCCTACAAGTGTGAATCATCCAGAAAGTTTTGTCACGATGTGAACGAACCAAACCGTGGTTCAGTTTGATCCGGACGGAAACGTTCTCTTTTAGTCAGATCAGATTCTGGTACTTTGGTCCGAGGCTCCTTTCACACAATTCACAATTCAGTTTATTTTAATTTAAAAAATCAAGTAAAACGTTCGATATAAAGATAGAAATGCTCTATAATTAAAATCCACTAATTAAAGTCAAATCAAAATGACACTTTTATAGACACATATTTTCTTATCTGTCAGCTTTTTGTAATTTTTCTTTTCTTTTTTTCAGAACTTTATTGAACAAGATGTAAGTTTACAAACAGTGTAGATTAACACTCATTATTTCGTACAGAAAAGGCAGCAATGTGGAGATAACCGGACAGTAAATAACAAACAACAAAAGGAACAAAGAAAATACAAATGAAGAAACATACATCGATTTAAATACAGAAATTCCCTCGATGCAAAAGTAGTTTTGTTTTGTGTTTGCGCCCCACGGTAGACGTCACGCGTTGGGGGCGTGGCTTTACGACACTCTGAAACGCTATTGGCTGAGCGTTAAATTTGAAACGTAACGGGAGCAGCGAGCAGCAGCTCGGAGGACGGAAACACCACAAACGATGGAACTTATCAGCAGAAAACGGATTTGTTCATCCAGTCGTCCCGATAAGAGTTTCATATATCCACAGCAGAGGAGTTAAATTACTTGTTTTGTTCAGACGTCTTAAAAACTCTTCAAATGGACATCGCTGCGTATTTACAGGAAGTCACGCGGACGTTAGCCGGTGTTAGCTGACTGCTAACGTGTTGCTGTGTTATGAGCACTTTATAAAAGATTTAACTTTTATAAAATGGCCTTAACGTTCCTTCATTTTCATGGATTTCTCCGACTTTATTTTTGTAGGTGTTTTGAAGACAGTTTGTCCTCGTACACGGGAGACGACCCACTGGATCCGTGGGACAAGTGAGTAACGGGATTGTTTTTAAATGAGGAAACGTTCGTCTCTTTATTGTCTGTAACGGAGAGAATTAGAGAAAACACACTTTAACAGCAAAAACAATACAAATGCACATCTGAAATCACACCAGGCATCACTTCAAACTATGGACATAAGAGACATTTGCATTAAAAGCTTGAGTTGTCATGAATACAGACTCAGCTCCGAGTATGAAGGTATCAGCTGTGCATCTGTTATATTTCTTTAAGAAGTGTTTAAAGAAGTCTTCCTCTTGTGTTCCAGTTTTTATTGACCTTTAAAAGCTTCTTTTTTTGACCTTCCTGTGATTATCCGGTTCCTACCTCAGATCCATTTGTTTCATGATCTTATTTTTTTAGCTTCATGTCTCCCAACCTGGATGTTTTGTTATATTGTGTGATTGACAGCTCAGTGTCCCCCCTCCTCCCCCCATCAGGTTGGTGGAGTACCTGGAGCAGATGCGACCGGCGGAGGGCGGCGGGATGTCGCTGGTGTTGGACAGCCTCGTCCAGAGATTTCTGAACGTGGAGCGATACGCCAACGACGTCAGATACGTGAACTACTGCATCAAATGCGTGAGTCCGGACTTCAAACACGACGACGGCGTGAAGCGGTCACGCCTTTTTCCTTCTTCACGCTTCTCTTCCCGCGTCTTCGGCAGGCGAGGCACCGGTCCGACCCCGTCGCCCCGTACGGCCACGTTTTCGGCCGCGGCGTCGGCGGCGGGACGGCCGCCCCGTACGCGGCCCGGGCCCGGCGGCCGGAGCTCCGGGGGACGGACGAGCAGGCGGACGCCGTGGACCAGAAAGCGGTGGAGAACCGGGCCCGGCCGGCCGACGCCGTCCTGCACGAGTACAGGTAAACCAGATGTTTTGGAGGTGTCCGATTCAGCGCTTCAAACTGTAGAACGACGTGTCACCGACAGGACCTTTTTAAATCCTGCAGGCGGTTTCAGACCAGAACCAGGATCCCGGCGCCGGCCTCAGGTGGGACTTCTGGTTCTCCTCCGTTGGTTTCTTTTTAAAAGTCCCGTCTGCCGTCTTGACTTTTATTTCGTGAAAGCGGGTCGGACCGCGCTGCAGAACTCCCACTTGACCGATCAGATGTCCTCCGACGGACAGGCTCAGAGCGTGGTGGGTGTGCGTCTCCGTGGTAACGGTTTAATAACACCACGTTATCCTGTGTTTTAGTTTTTTAAACCTCGCTAACACCCTCTGTGCTCTCTGTCCCAGCCGTCTGTGGAGTGCCCGTTAAAAATGTCTCTGAACAGGACGACCGTGACGTAAGTGGACGGTTTCAGTTTTAGGATCTTTTTTTTAGATTGTATCGTGTTGTTTTTAATTAGTTGACTCAAATAACTCCAGGATGTCTCATCCACGGTCTCCTCCGCAGAGTGTCCCGCTCGGAGACGTCGGGGACGATCCCGTCCGGCCGGAGCTCCGGGGTTCAGAACGTGTCCGAGTACCTGGAGGACGAACTCGTCTGCGAAGGATCCCAACTTTGTTTCGAGGAGGTCCGAGCTCAGAAATACTTCCGTAAACTCCAGGAGAGACGGGAGGAGGAGGAGGAGGAGGAGGAGGAGGAGCTGAAGGAAACCGGTGAGTCAGCGCTTTCTCAATCTACCGTTTAAAAAGAAAAACCTTCATTAAGTGAGATTATGACGTGGTTTTTGGTTTGGCTTGAAGCAGAGAAGGAGCAGAAGGAGCAGAAGGAGCAGAAGGAGCAGAGGGAGGGAGTCCGCAGCCTGACAGGTCTGATGGAGATAATGAACCAGGATCTGGGGTGTTTCGGTGTTTCAGGACCGGCTGAGTCTCAGGAGGTGAAACTTCAAACTCCTTCAATGCTGCATTAACAGTTAAATATAAAAACTACAACAGAGTAAAAAGTAAAGAGACAATTAAATATTTATTCAATCAAAGGCTGCTTTTAAACATCTGAAACCTGGTATGTCTGGTTCTTCAACATTTAAGCAGGAAACTCATCTCATGAGAAAACATCCTTTTCCTTGTTTTTTTCAGCTCTGTGCAGCAGAACCAGCCACCAGTGGGAACCCGGATCCTTCCCAGCATGCCTCTGGGTGTCCCCGACCCTCCGACCGCCTGAGCAGCAGGAACTCTCTGGGCCTGAGGTTGCACACCGAGCCGGCCTTCATCCACGAGGCCGCCGAACCTCCTCCTCCTCCTCCTCCTCCTCCTCAGCAGACAGACGCTCTGCGCTCTGAGATTTCCCATCATGCCTCTGTGCCGGCAGATGCGGAGCCGCCGCTCCACCAACCCGCCGATGTTCCCCACCAGGACGCCGGAGAACCGGAGGAGGCCGACGGCACGCAGCAGTGAGTCGAGTCCTCCTGCAGCGCGTCGGCCATCTGAGAATCTTTTCTTTCTTCATCTTGTTTTTGTTTTTTGTTTCTCAGAGACGTCGGTGAACCGCCAGCAGAGCAGAAACTGGACGGGAAGTAAACCGCCCGTTCACCAGCAAGCTCCTCCCCCTTTCTGTCCCTCTCAGCTTCCTGTGACCGTCCCCACACCTCCCTCTCTCTCTCTGCGTCTCCCTCAGTGTCTCCCGGCGGGACGTCCGACCTGTCTCACGTCACTCCCAACACCTGGCTGGGCTTCGTTCAGGCCACGCCCTCCAGGGTGCCGTCGCCCACCGTCAACAGGAGGGAGGCGCTGGGTGAGCACAACCGTCGGATGGGGAGGGGGGAGGAGGTGAAACTCAGGTAAAACTCCTCAGATTACATCTCAGTGTTGCTATGGAAACGTAAATAGAGCTAACCCTACTTTTACTGTGAATTCACCGCAGCTCTCCGAGCGCACCGTTTCTAGTTGACGTAGTTTGTCCGGCGCCATCGAACCGTCTCCGTGTCGTCTCTCAGGTGTGATCAGGGACACGTTCGCGGCCCCGACGTTCCTCCGAGACCCGTTCGGCGACGCCTCGGCGCTCCACGCCGCCGAGCGGGAGTTGGACGCCGGCGGCCCGACGAACGGTAAATACGCAGCGAACTGTGTTTGTTTACATGAAGAACATTTCTACAAGTGGAATCTGTCACCTGTGTTGAACATCAACTTCTGAACTATTAAATATGATTATTATTGTCAGTATTCACCTCAACTGAAGCCAGTTTCCTGCTGACCTTCATCCTCCTTTATGATTGACAGGAGGCCCCTCCTCGTGCATCAGCCCCCCTCCGCTGCCCCGTTCACCATCTTCCAGGACAACAACCACAAACAAAACGGAAGGTAAACAAAACAACAACTCAATCACATGTTTTGGTCAGACTGACTTTTTGTCAGTGCGAGCTCCGTTTCCACGGCAACACACGGGGTTTGACTAAGAAGTGGAAAACAATCGGCAGACTCTCATGGTTTTACTTCGTGGTTTCTGCTCGCCACCTCCTCCGTCACCTCCTCCATCACCGTGGTGCAGCCTCCTCCGCCCGCCGTGCTGTCCTTCAGAGACCAGACGCTCTGTCCGCCGACTCCTCCGGGACCTCCGCGGCCTCGGCTCGACCCGGCAGCGAACCTTTTCAGATCACGGAGGAACCGGACGAACCCGCCTACGACGTTCCCATGAGCCCCGAGTGCGCGCTCAAACCGGACTGGCTGTCCGTCAGGAGCCCCGAGGCCGCGGTGGAGCCGGACCCGGACGCCTTCGTGAGTCCCCGTCGTCCCGGACGCGCCGTCCACCCGGAACCGAGACGTCCCCGTGAGTCCGGAGCAGCCGCGGCTCTGCGCCGACGAGCCCGTGATGAGTCCGCACGGAGAGCCGAGCGCCGACGTGTCCATGAACGCGGCGACGGCAGCCGTCCACCTGGTGTCGGATCCGTGGGACGACCAGCTGATCTCCGGCCTGCTGGCCTCGCTGACTCCGCCCCTCTCCGCCCACCCCTGCTGCGTCAGCTGGAGGTGTGGCGTCCCCAGCTTCTCCCCCGGGAGGACCCTCAGCATGGGTAAGAAGGACAGCTGCTGCTTCACATCTCTTATTTATTATTTACTTATATCTGTGAAGTGGGAGGAGTCAAAGCACAGTTAGCTTAGCTTAGCATCAAGCCTGATAAATACACTTTACCGATCTTGAGCAATTAACATATTTTGTTTGTTTAGTCTGTATGAAATCACACGTATGATTAGGATTCAATTAAATTCACAATAATTCGTTTGACAGTGAGTTTTAGGTTTTTTAGGTGGCTGCAATAAATAGTTATATTTAATTTCCTATCAACTACGTATGTCAGCTATCAAAAACAAATGAAAAACTAGTTTTAAAAAGGAAATTTATATTAAAAAAATCCGATCACCGGTGCTTTTATTTAAACAAAAAATACTTTTGATCTCTTTTTGTTTATTTTGGAAGTTTTATTTTGTACATTTTGACCAAATCTATGCTGATGATGATTAATTCTCCTTTATTATCATTTTATTCTTGTGTCTGCATGTCAGTCATATAACAGTCAATAACTCACACTGATGGTTTTTTTTCCACTCGTTGGAGGTGAAGTTATTAAAGCTGCCACTAGATGGCGTGTTCTTTAAACGTTTTGCCCTCCGACAGGAACGTCGTCCCTCCGAGTCGACGGCGTTCTCGGCGAAGGTGCGTTCGCGACCGTTTACCAGGCGACGAACCCGGTGACCTCGGAGAAGGTGGTTTTAAAGGTGAGACGTCATCTCCACGATTCGCTCTCTTTTCACAAAACTCCTCAACGGATGTGATTCTTTCTTTTTAGTGACCGCAACATTAGTTTTTTTAGGAGATCTGCAGAACTTGAAAACTTTCCTGCAGAAACAAAACAAATAAATGCCCCAGAAAGGGTTAAAAATTCTTAAATTAAATTCTTTTAAATGTCCTGAATATAGTTGAATGCACCATTTGGACACATAAAAAAACAGTAAAGCTAAATCATAGCTGAATCATTTTCTTTTACAGAATGAAAGCCAGTATTTTGAGTCCCTGAACCTAATTTAAACTCCTTTTAAAGGATTTAATAAAGTTGCAGCGCCCCCCAGTGGTCCATTGGTATGAAACAATGTTGGTTTTTTAATATGTTGTATGTTTTTTTTTGTCTAAATCTCAGAGATTTGACTTTTCCTGTGAAACATGTCCAAACAGTCACAGTTCAGTTTATTGGATCTGAGTGACGTTGGACAGAAAGACTCTTGACGTCCAACGTGTCTCCCTGCAGGTCCAGAAGCCGGCCAACCCGTGGGAGTTTTACATCCACACGCAGCCGGACGCCCGGCTGCAGCCCGCCGTCCGTCACCTGTACGGCCGCGTCAGCTCCGCCCACCTCTTCCACGACGGCAGCGTGCCGGTCGGCGAGCTGCACGACTACGGCACCCTGCTGGTCCGCTGGTTTATAACCGCTCCTTCACGCCCAGAGAGTCTCTGCTCCTTTTTCCACGTGTGAAGTTTGATTCTTTCTTTTTTTCACCTCCACCTTCAGAAGGCGGTGAACGTCTACAAATCCCTGAGCGACGAGGCGATGCCTCCGCCGCTCGTCCTGTACTTCAGCGTCTGCATCCTGCGCACGTTGGAGCGGCCGCACGCCGCCCGCATCGTCCACGCCGACGTCAAACCCGACAACTTCCTGCTGGGAGAGCGGTACGCCCGCGACACCGTCGATTCTACCGACGTGGACGCGTTGACTTTGGAAGGAAACGTCTTCGTGTGTTTGTTTTATTTTTTCAAAGCTGCCGCTGTGTTTTTTTGGAGGTTCCTGGAGAACAGCTGCTTCGACCCGGACGGCGTGGACCACGGCCTCGTCCTCATCGACCTCGGACAGAGCATCGACATGCGGCTTTTCCCAGAAGGCACGGCGTTCACCGCCCGCTGTTTGACGTCGGGCTTCCAGTGCACCGAGATGCTCAGCGGGAAGCCGTGGAGCTACCAGGTGAGGACGCGCTGCCGCGGTTTGTCTTTCACACGTCTCTCCGTTTTCCTGCATCTTCACCTCGTGTGTTTTCCAGACCGACTACTTCGGGCTCGCCGGGACGGTCCACCGCATGCTGTTCGGGACGTACATGCAGGTGACGAACGACGGCGGCGTGTGGAAGACGAACGGCGTCTTCAGGAGGTAACGTCCGTCTCTGGTCCGTCTCTGGTCCGTCTCCGCAGAGTCGTTTTGTCCGATTAATTTGTATTACTTTTAGAAACACCAATATTGTGACAACAATACGAGTCCAGTTTGAATCGGACCGGGACCAGAGGTCGTCTGACCGGGTGGAAGCTAACCGGGACTCTTCTCGTCCTCCGGGAACCCTCACGGCGACCTCTGGCTGGACTTCTTCCACGTCCTGCTCAACGTGCCGGACGGCGGCTCGGCGCCGAGCCTGCGGAGCCTCCGGTGCCGGCTGGCGTCGGTCCTGCAGCAGAACTACAGCAGCAAGCTGCCGGCGCTGCTCAGACGTCTGGTGGTGCTGCTGCTGGAGAGCCGCAAGGCGCCGCGGAGATGACGGGAAACCCAACCACAGAAACGGGTTTCAGAGAGAGAGAGAAGGGTTGAAGGTCAAAGGTCACCGCAGGAGCAGCGCTTGTTTGGACATATAAAAGAATGAAGTCATTTTTATGTACTTTACTTTGGAAATTGAATTTTCTCGGCTTTCAAATTGTAAAAACTAGAGTTTGATTTTGTTTGTTTTAAAGAATAAATGTGTTGAGGTGCAGATTGTCTTCT
Organism: Embiotoca jacksoni; assembly: GCF_022577435.1. Lineage (NCBI taxonomy): Eukaryota > Metazoa > Chordata > Actinopteri > Embiotocidae > Embiotoca > Embiotoca jacksoni. The sequence goes on from NW_027185408.1 coordinate 974,031, forward strand.
CTTCATCTTCAGCTGCTCTTCTAAACTTCCCTTCTGATTTCTGTTTTTATGGAAATGAGTTTTGATATTTTCTTCCGTCACGTCATATTTTCTGCTTTTCGCCTTCAGAGAATCGGACGAGTCGAGCGGAGCTTTGTTCGGCTGTCGGACATTATTAGTAGTCAGAAGATCAATAAGAGAGAAGTCAAAACTATTTGAAGAATTATGTCAAAATTGTGATTAAAAAAAAATAATAAAATGTAATTATGCGATGAAAGTAAAAACATTTGTATGAATTAGTCCAAAATTCGGAGAAAAAAACTCAAAATTATTAGAAGAATTGTTCAAGATTGTGATAAAAACAATCAAACTTGGATAAAAGATAAAAAAAAAAAAATAATTCTAACTTAGTCAAATATTTAGGTAAAAAAAGATAAAAAGTCAAAATTGTGATTTAAAACATGAAGTGTTTCCGAAGACAAAATTTGAAATCAAAAAGCTCAAAAGGTTTTACTTTAAAAAACAACAACTGTGTGTGTGTGTGTGTGTGTGTGTGTGTGTTGCGTGTTGCATGTTGTGTGTTGTGTGTTGCGTGTTCAGACCTGCAGCTGCATACAAACATGCAGGAATGTTTGAAGTGTTTTCAGAGAAGCTGCAGCTCCTTTAACTCGTCTCCTCTGACAACATGTTGGACTTTCTTCAACTTTGAATGTTTATATATTTATATTTCCACAAATTATCACTGTTGATACGATATTTTCTGTTTCTTCCATCAATCAGTTGTTTGGACTGAATGATGTGCAAGAAGGAGGAGGAGAAGAGGGGGAGAGGAGGGAGAGAGGAGGAGAGGAGGGAGATAGGAGGGAGAGAGGAGGAGGAAAGGAGGGAGAGAGGAGGAGAAGAAGAGGGAGAGAGGAGGAGGAAAGGAGGGAGAGAGGAGGAGAAGAAGAGGGAGAGAGGAGGTGGAGGAAGAGAGGAGGGAGAGGGAGAGGAGAGTAAGAGGAGGGGGAGAGGAGAGAGAGAGGAGGGAGATAGGAGGGAGAGAGGAGGGAGAGAGGAGGAGGAAAGGAGGGAGAGAGGAGGGAGATAGGGGAGAGAGGAGAGGAGGGAGAGGAGGAGGAGGAAGAGGAGGGGGAGAGGAGGGAGAGAGGAGGAGAAAAGGAGGGAGAGAGGAGGGAGATAGGAGGGAGAGAGGAGGAGGAAAGGAGGGAGAGAGGAGGGAGATAGGGGAGAGAGGAGGGGGAGGAAGAGAGGAGGGAGAGGAAGAGGAGGGGGAGAGGAGGGATAGAGGAGGGGGATAAGAGAAGGAGAGGAGAGAGAGGAGGAAGAAAGGAGGGAGAGAGGAGGGAGAGAGGAGGGGGATAGGAGAAGGAGAGGAGAGAAGGAGGAGAGGAGGGAGAGAGGAGGGGGATAGGAGAAGGAGAGGAGAGGAGGGAGAGGAGGAGGAGGAAGAGGAGGGGGAGAGGAGGGAGAGAGGAGGAGAAAAGGAGGGAGAGAGGAGGAGAAAAGGAGGGAGAGAGGAGGAGAAAAGGAGGGAGAGAGGAGGAGAAGAAGAGGGAGAGAGGAGGTGGATAGGAGAGAAGGGGGAGAGGATTGAGAGAGGAGGGAGCTAAGAGCGGGAGAGGGGGAGGGTAGGAGGAGGAGGAGATTTGTCAGCTTCCTGTGAGTCAGTGAAACCTTCATCCAGACTTCGTCCAGGTTTCCACGGTGAAATCCCAAATGTTCACGTACCTGTGGTCACTAAAACGTGAGGAACTCAGGTGTTGATGTTGATAAAGAGACGAACGTTGGAACACTTCCTCATGAAGGTTGTTGCTTCCTGCTGCTCCATGAACATGCAGGAATTATATATATTTGTAAATATAAATCAGGTAGAACTTATAATTAAAAACAGTTGTTCCTCAACATACCTGCCTGGAACATCCACGGTACTGTTGAGTCTCTCTGAAGCCTCACATCCCTGCTGGCTGACTGGGAAAGGAAAGGAAATGCTTTCAGAAGAAACACCAAACTATGCAGCTCATAATATGATACTCTGATAATAGAAACTTCAAAACACCTTCAAGTTGATTATCAAACACACATGATGCTAAATTCAATCTACGACAGAGAAATACACGTTAAATAAATGACTCTTTCACTCCATGAATGCTTTGAGTTCCAGAAAGAGGAAATTCATCTCTAAGATAATAATAATGTCATTTTACGTGAATAATAAACTGTCGTAGAAATACGTTTTCTGTCATTCAAACAGTTGTGAGTGTGCTGATGTTATCTAGAAAGCTCCTTTTAGTAAATAAGTGTATTAAAACTAGTGTAGTAAAGTAAGCAGCTTACTGGATAACAAGCCATCAGCAGCAGAGCAGTGACTGTCTGACATCAGGGCGGCTAACATGAGCTCAGGACAAATGATAGCTGGCTTCAACTGGAGTTCACCAATTCATGGTGAAACTAAAGGAGCTTTAAGATCATCATGATTTTAAGATCTGGAACTGACGTGACACAAAACTCACATGACCTCAGAGGTGGTTGAATCTCCATCTTCTGCTCTTTTTAAATCCCTCCATTGAACTTTTTGTTCTCGGCTCCACGAACACGACTCAGAGAATTCTTTGGGACCGACTGAAAATGGCCGCCCTCCTCCACCACGGTGAGGGTCCATGTGAGCCGCTGCCCGCTGCTCTCCGACACGTTAGCTCTTAATCCGACATGAAGGATGACGCTGTCAGTCGGAGATCATCGATGAACCGTTCAAACATCACGTTAGTAAACTGGTGAAAGTTTCTAGTGAACTTTGAAGTGATGGTGAAACATCAGTCCCGATGTGTTCCTCTCGCTGCCGAACTTCGTCTGAAAAACGGGGATTTTCTAACTTCTTCCTTCGTCGGTAAAACACAGTTTAATTTCATTTGACCGAAACACCATCTGAATCTGTCCTGACCTCAACTGTCACTCGGCGTGTGTTCAGTCCGTCACATGTTCTGATTTAAAGCAGGAAATATCTATTTTTCTGTCTGCTTTGATGAACTGAATCCACCTAACAGCTGATAACAACTAAAGTTTTATAGAAATACAACTTCCAAAGGTTTTCCTGCGCGCGCTCCTGTCGTTAGCCCCGCCCCTCTAAGAACCCGGTAGGTTACCAAGAAGGTCTCTCTGCTTGTCCTGATTGGCTGGCAACAGATTGACACCTGACCAACCAATACGGTGAGGACACGAGAGGTTCAAGGGCAACTCAAAACTGTAGGACACTTCAGGACTTTTCCAAACTACACTTCTCTGCTGATGAACACAAATGCAAATTCACTGTTACAGAATTACAAAGAAACACATGTAAACAAATTAGCAGGACGCTACAAGTGTTTATGGACATATTTGAAACATGCAGAAGGAAGTTAAATACTGCAGGTATTTGAGTGAAACTCCACCTTTATTTTCTAATGAATGAGGGATTATTTTCAGATGGACCTCCAGAAAACTAATAAGAAGGAGTGACTTTAGCTAACAACACTGAGATAACTCCTTAGAAAACATTGATTGAATTTCATGAGAAGTTGAATGGGAGTCTATGGAGCCGGATGCTTTTTAGAGACAACCTCTAGTGGCACTAGAAGGTATTGCAGTTTATGACACTTCTGCATCGGCCTGATTTTAACACCCTGAAGTTACGTCCACTTTTATATACAGTCTCTTTCTGGAGACAAATGAATAAAAAGGCTGTTAAAGAAAAGTGTTTGGGATGAAAAGTCCATTTAAAGCAGAGACACCTGGAACCAGGACTGAGGACCAGATTTCAGGTCCCTGGCAGGAAGCTCAGGCTGCTTTCTGCCTCATAACAAACCAACATGTCCAACATACAGTCCTGTATGTGGTCCAAACTGCTGCTGCTTCATCTCATGTCTCTGTGCTGATCTTTGGTTGGTTTGTCAGCTCCATCTAGTGGACAGACAGCAGAGCTGCATCATGTGATGTTGGATTTCTCTGCCACAGGTTAGACTGGTTCTGACGTCACTCTGATGCTTTTAGACTCGGACTCTGAAGTTATGAGGAAGTGACGGCGTCCTCAGATCAAACGCTCTCAGACACCAGGACTGACGAGGGACAACGAGCAGCTTCTTCTCTCTGAATCTTTCCTCCACACACGAAGGTGGAAAGTGTCTGGAAGTGGACCTGAAGTCGAGCAGGTGAGAATCCTCCCAGAGAAATCTGGACATGTCTGATGAACTCTGACCTGTTGGATCACTGAGTCGACCGTAGAGGTCTTTCTTGATCCTGATTTTATTTTTCAGTCCATTTATTTCAAACATGCAGTTGAATTTGTCCGCGAGTTAAAGTAGAATGATTGTAAAATGATTTTCTGTCGGTGGTTCCTGAATAAAACCGGCAGCAGTCTGAATGTAATTCGATCTAGTCAGCTGATAAAAATGCAAACCATATCTGAACTGGTCTGACAGCTTGGATCAACTTCACTGTGTTTCCCGTTCAACTCTTCATTCAGGGCTGGAACACACTTTTTCTGTGCAGCACCTTTTGCATAGTCCATTTGTCAAAGGTCCAAAAATCCTTCAGAAGGACCAGAAGTGGTTGAAGGTGAAGAGGAGCTGTGTGGCTTCTCAACCGTCAGGGTCCCACAGAGGAAAACAAAAAGAGGAATTATCCTGGTTTGTGTGATCAGATTTAAAGACATGTTTATACACAGAAAAAAGAGGCTTTTATATCCTCTTAACATGCAGATTTCCTCTGAATACATTTTGTTTGTCATCACGTTGGACAAACTGGAAGAACACATTTCATTCCTTTAGTGACCAACACAAATACCAAGTTTGTTAGAAAATGTGAAAAAATGGAGCAGGAGGAACAAATTTATCATATTTCTGGTTGCTGAAATGAAATTTAGGATTTTATATGATATGCCGCACCAACTGTTGAGACTGTGACATGTTTTGCAGGTTTATACAGCACTGAGAGAAGAACAGTAATTACAGGATTATAATGTGTTTGCAGAAAAGTGTCTGTCAGTCCTGAGTTTTAGAGCCATGTTACAGACAGTGATGAGAACTAATGTGTCCTGTGCTGTGAATGTTGTTGTACGTACTGAGCAGGTTGTTGTGTTTGAGTGAAGCTGTGGGCTCTGCTATGGATCAGTGGGAGGACAGAGAGGACGGAGTCCGTCCCTCTAAAACCACTGAACTGTTCCTGTTTGCTGGAGTTTCAGTTCCAGAACTAATTTTACTTGAATTACCTGAACAAGTGTTGCTGGTAGTTTCACTGTTGGATGTGATGCTGAAAACAACGTTCAGCTGTTCAACAGCTGCTGAAACAAAAAACTATTTCAGGGGTCTGAAATAGTCTATTTCAGTCTCCTGAGAGCGGGAGAGGAAGTCGGCCACAGTCATCTGCGCCCCCGGCCTATGGATCACCTTGAAGTTAAAAGGCTGTAACGCCAGATACCACCGAGTGATCCTGGCGTTGGTATCCTTCATGCGGTGGAGCCACTGGAGCGGAGCGTGGTCCGAACAGAGGGTGGATGAGCGTCCCAGCAGGTAGTACTGCAAGGAGTCGACCGCCCACCGGATGGCCAGGCACTCCTTCTCCACTGTGCTGTACCTGGCCTCCCTCTCCGATAACTTCCGGCTGATGTACACAACAGGGCGGTCCACCTCCCCCCCCCCCACCTCCTGGGACAAAACGGCCCCCAGTCCTCTGTTCGACGCATCAGTCTGCAGAGTAAAGGGGAGAGAAAAGTTAAGGGTGTGGAGAAGTGGTTCCCCACAGAGAGCCTGTTTTACCTTCTCAACCGCCCGCTGGCACTGCTCCGTCCACTGGACTGGATCTGAGGCACCTTTCCGGGTCAGGTCGGTCAAGGGGCTGGTCAGATCCGCGAAACCCAGGATGAACCGTCTGTAATACCCCGCCAGCCCCAAAAACCGCCTTACGTCTTTTTTTGTCTTGGGCTGCGGACAGGCCGCGATAGCCGCCGTCTTGTCCACCTGAGGGCGCACCTGCCCGCTGCCCAAGTGGTACCCCAGATACCGTACCTCCCTACGTCCAACTGCACATTTCCCTGGGTTGGCGGTGAGCCCAGCCTGCCTCAGGGACTCCAGCACTGCGCCCACCCGCTGCACATGCTGGTGCTGTGGATGATGACATCATCCAGGTAGGCGGCCGCATATGTAGCGTGCGGACGCAGCACCCGGTCCATGAGGCATTGGAAAGTGGCTGGGGCACCGAATAACCCAAAGGGAAATGTGGTGAATTGGTATAACCCAAACGGAGTGGAGAAGGCCGTTTTTTCCTTGGACTCTGGCGAGAGAGGAATCTGCCAGTAGCCCTTGGTTAAATCCAGTGTCGTGAAGAAACGTGCAGTGCCCAGCCGGTCCTGGAGTTCATCGACCCAGGGCATTGGGTACGTATCAAATCGTGACACATCATTCACCCTGCGATAGTCCACACAGAACTGAATAGATCCATCCTTCTTGACAACAAGAACAATGGGGCTACACCAGGCACTGTTGGACTCTTCTATTACTCCTATCTCCAGCATAGCCGCCAATTCTCTCTGAACAATTTTTCTCTTGTGTTCAGGTAGCCTGGAGGGTCGCGACCGCACCGTCACGCCCGGAGACGTCTCAATGTTGTGCACTATGAGGTTCGTGCGTCCTGGCAGGAGGGAGAACACATCAGCAAACTGCTTCTGTAACTGGGCAACGTCTGTTCTCTGGGTCCCAGAGAGATTGGCGTCGAAAGGGAGCGAGGCAGGATTGGTGGACTTTGGAACCTCTGGCCCCAGCTCCTCTCTCTCAGATACCGCGGACACCAGAGAAACAGACTCCGCCTCTCTCCATGCTTTTAAGAGGTTGAGGTGGTAGAGCTGTGTAGCTCCGCCCCTGTCAGATTGCACCACCTCATAGTCGAAGTCCCCTACTCGCCGTGTGACCACAAAGGGCCCCTGCCACTTGGCGAGGAGTTTTGAGCTGGAAGAAGGAAGCAATACAAGTACCTTTTCTCCCGGTGTGAATTGCCTCAGCTTGGCCACTCTGTTGTACAGCCGTTGTTGACGCTCCTGGGCCTGGAGCAAATTCTCCCGTGACATCTGACCCAGTGTGTGGAGTTTTGCTCGCAGGTCCAGGACGTATTGAATTTCACTTTTGCTGGAGCTCGGACCTTCCTCCCAGTTTTCCTTAAGCAGGTCGAGCACCCCTCGTGGTTTCCAGCCAAACAGCAGTTCAAAGGGAGAAAATCCCGTCGAGGCCTGGGGGACCTCCCGCACTGCAAACAACAGAGGATCAAGCCATTTATCCCAATTATGTTCATCGTCATGTATAAATTTACCAATCATGGATTTTAAAGTCTTGTTCAGACGCTCCACAAGCCCGTCAGTCTGTGGGTGATAAACACTGTTCCAAATAGACTTAATGCCCAGTAATCCATAAAGTTCTCTCAGTGTTCGTGACATGAACTGGGTTCCCTGGTCAGTCAGAATCTCTTTCGGTCTTCCGACTCGGGAGAATGACCTGAAACAGAGCCTGCGCAACACTCTTTGCCAAAATGCTGCACAACGGCACTGCCTCGGGATATCGTGTTGCGTAATCCACCAGAACTAACACAAAGCGATATCCGCGTGCGCTCCGGTGAAATGGCCTGATGAGGTCCATGCCAATACGTTCAAATGGGACCTCCATCAAGGGTAGAGGATGTAAAGGCGCCCTCAGAATGGCCGGCTGGTTTACCAGCTGACACTCCGGGCAATATGCACACCAACGGCGCACATCCCCCCGGATGCCCGGCCAGTAAAACAGGGCCATTATCCGGTCCAGAGATTTATCATATCCCATGTGGCCAGCCATCGGGTTATAGTGAACCGCCTGGAAAATCATTTCCTGACGGCTTTTCGGCACCAACAACTGGGTGTTTTCTTGACCTGTTTGAGTGTCACGACTCACTCTATACAGCCTGTCCCTAATCAATGAAAAGTGCAGGTATGACGGCGCTGCCTCAGGGCGCACCAGCTGACCATCAATTCTCATCACTTGGTCAAAGGCAAAGCGTAGAGTATCGTCCCGAGACTGCTCAAGTCGAAAATCCTCCATGGAGCGTAATTCGGGAACCGGTGGAGTCTCCACAGGAGTCTCTGCTGGTTCCCTCTCCCTTTCTGCAGCGTCGGACGACCTCGCGTCACCGCTGAGCGCAGCACACATCCCGCATGTCCCTGCCGGTCGTGAACGCACCTCCATACACTGCCCCATTAATTTATGAAACCCGGGCCAATCTGTCCCCAAGATTAGGGGGTGCGTAAGGTGGGAGCTAACCGCAGCCTTCACTTTGTGTTTTTTTTCCCCCATATCTAATTTCTACAGCCACCACCGGATAATCGTGAACATCCCCATGCGCACACTTAATTCTTACCCACGATGCCTCCACCAATGCCCCGGGCCGAACCAGGCTCTGGTGGATCAGCGACTGCATACAGCCCGAATCCACCATCGCCTGATGTGTAACCCCCTGGATCCTTACCGGAACACGATACGACGCTCCTGGACCGGGGGAGGGTGTTGGAGGGCCGGCAACCTGAACCGTCTGTCCCGCCTCCATTAACGGACATTCCCTCCAACAGTGTCCGGGCTGCCCACACCTCCAACACTCCTGCCCTGGCGGTTGAGGAACCCCCTGTAGGTTGGGAAGGGTGCCGGGGCCGGCCGGACCCGTGGGATCGGTGAACCTGGAGGTTGTTAGTGCCCGCGGAGATGGCAGGGCCCGAGCCACCCCCGGTTGCTGGATCGTCCTCCGCGGCGCAGGAATCGGTCGGGCTGCAGCTGGCGGCCGACTGCCATCCCCCTGCCTGCTGGGATAAACCGCGAGGTGGTCCTCGGCAAGGGTGATGGCGGCCTCTAGCGTCGCCGGACGGTGGCAGCGGACCCATGCCACTGTCCTGGCCGGCAGTTCCTCAGTGAACTGCTCCCCCACGATCTTGTGCACCATTGCCGGCGCTCCTCCGGCGCTCTCTGGCTGCAGCCATCTGGTCGCCGAGTCCCTCAATCGCTGAGCGAAGGCGAATGGCCGGTCCCGGGCCCAAGCCTCCCGGAAGCTCCTCCTGTGGTCCTCCGGGGACAGGCCGAGCCGGTCCATAATGACTCTTTTCATGTCTGTGTACTGTCATCGGGACCCAGGAGGCAGCCCCAGAGCCGCTGTCTGCGCCTCCCCTGTCAGAAGAGTCAGGAGTCGCACCGCCCACTCCGCTGCCGGCCAGGCACATGCCTCCGCCATCGACTCGAACATGTCCATAAAGGCCTGTACGTCATCCGCCGGCGTCATCTTGTGCATGGCCACACCTGTGAAGGACGCCGGTCCTGCCGCTGGTGGGGCCGCCGCTGGCCGGGCCTCTAGCTGTTCCCAGGCGTGGGTCTGTTGCGGGTCTGTCGCTCGGCTTGGGCCTGCAACGCGCCCAGGAGCTGGCGGCTCGCCTCCCCCTGATCGCGCTGGATCGCCGCGATCCCGTCCAGCATCTGCCCCTACGCGACGATCGGCTGCGTCGGCATTCCGCTCTGCTGTTCACCTGTGTCCATGCCCCCACAGTGGGCGCCACTGTAGCAAGCTTGGTGCTACCGGGGTCTCTCCTGGACACAGATGACACGCTCAGCCGTACGTTCAGGTGTAAAATGCTTTTATTTGCCCGGCCCATACACCATGCACTCATGTAACCACTTCCTCCCCTGGTCCTCCTTCTCCCTGCTCCCTTCATAGGGGAGAGCTCATTAGTCCACATCCAGCTCAGCTGTGCTCATCAGTCCGTATTCGGCTCAGCTGTGCTCATTATACCTGCCCGGCACTGTTCCCTGAACCACTCCTCCCACTCTCTACCCCCCGCAGCTGAGCTAACCACACCCCGCCACCACATGACCATATTTGGACGAACTGGGGAGGAGTAATGCCCTGCCCAACTATTCCGGAAACATGACTTCCTCCCAGGCCTGTCAATCAAACAGACACGCCCCCAAACATAGCAATGTTCAAGGTATTCACGACTGCCCGTTCTGTCATCATCATCATCTACGACCCGATGTCATCACTTGCGTATCAATGTCGTCGTCTCCGTCCTGTCGTTAGCACCGACTGTTTCCTGGGCAACGATATCTGGCCTCAACTTCCTGTTTACGGCCTACAAGTGTGAATCAACCAGAAAGTTTTGTCACGCTGCGAACGAACCAAACCGTGGTTCAGTTTGATCCGGACGGAAACGTTCTCTTTTAGTCAGATCAGATTCTGGTACTTTGGTCCGGACTTTGTTTCCGAGGATCCTTTCACACCTGAACTGAAAAATCTGAAGCTCTCAACCAAATAAGGTTTTGGAAAATTCAACTGCTTCAACTGTTTCCTTCAAAAGAACAAACTGCATGAGCGTCACAGCGATACGCACAAGGTAGTTTCAGTAATTAAATAAGGGGGGAAGTCCGTTTGGGGAACAGATGAACAAATCAGGACTTTCCCACTGGACACCTGGTGTTCCGGTCCAGGACAAAGCCAACGTCCACCAGGGATTCTTTGAAGTGACCAAAAAAAGGACGTTTTTTTCTGAACCACGACCGCTTTGTTTCCGGTTCCTTCACGTAAAGCACCTTGTGTTTTTATATCAGATGCAAACGGCCACGTTGAACCAGTGAAACATGTTAATTTTGGACAACAAGCACACATAGCACGTTAAATGTTTCGACCAATCAGAAGGCAGGGCTGACTGCGGTCACCACCGGTCCGAATTAAACGACAAAACCTCGGAAATGCTCGTAATCTTCATTTAATCAAATACAGCAAATGACCTTCAACCGTCTGTTGTATAAATGTCTGTAAAGAATAAAACCCGTGAGCCTGGATCAGCGTGATGCAGGAAGACGTCTCCTGGACACATCAACCGAAAACTGCCTGACTGGAATAAAATATGAAAACCATGCAGAATTAACGGCAGTGAAGTTCCCGACTTCAGCTTTTCTTCGTGTGTTTTCAGATCTGTCAGGGAGACGGTTCAGTTTTCCCAGATGCCGGTGCTTCCTCGGGCTGGTTTCTTTACTCCCGGTGAAACAAAATGGCGACCACGTAACGTCGCGAGCTCTGCTTTCAGCGAAATCTCAAATATAACAGGAGTAGAGAGCAGCAGCTCGGAGGACGGAAACACCACAAATGATGCTAACTTTCTTGAAAAAAATTGTTTGTAAAGCCAGTCGTCCCGCTAATTTTAATAAATCCGCAGCAGGAAAGTTAAATTACTTGTTTTTTATGTTTTTTTTAAGGACGTTTTAAAACTCCAAGTGGCATGGATATCGAAGGAAAACCACAGACTGCTTAGAAAACTGTTTTCTGGGTCGGAAAAGTCAAGCCATGAAGTGAAATTCCTCTACGGGCCACTAGGGGCTCCAAAAACCATCTGTCTCCAATAGACTGCCATTAAAAAAGCATCAAGTTCTCCTGAAATCCAAAGTCAGCAGATCTTAAGTCATTCTGGTGACATGAGATGAACTCCCTCCTTTTGATCAGTGTTTCCTTCTGAAAATAATTCCAGCATTCTTCAGCTGTTAGGACTCAAACATGTTTAATAGGCACCAGTCAGGTTTTCTGCTCTAGGTGGGCGGGGCATAGTGTCCCCTCGCTCCTCCCCAGCACGTCCAAATATGGTCACCTCTGACTCCAAAGATGGCGACAGCTGAAATGTCAGACTGGAGGCTTCACATACCGACAGGTGACGTCACGGTTGGTTGCTGTATGAATGAATGTCCTCACAAAGATAGAAAAACATGACTGTGTCTGTGTTACATTTGATGACATCATTATATTTGACAGATTAATGGAACAATAATGAATAATGGAGTGAAGCTGATCTGTTGGTTTTGCCGACTGTATCAACTTCATCGAATTTTGATTTCCTTGTTAGGCAACAAATCTCAGATTAAATACTGATATCTTTATGATGCAGCTGATGAGGAGTTATGATGTCTGTTATTGTTTAATCTTTATTCCACAGGTCTGAAGGATCAGATTTCCTGGAAGAAGACTTCAGTCTGAAGAAGTCAGAGAGCTGAGAGACGTCTGAACTCGTCCTGCTGTCCGCTCCATGTTTCTTCTTTCTCTGCTCGGTTTCCATCTTAAAGCTGCTGATTAACTTCTTCACTCGCCGGCTTCACGATGATTATTTCCTCCATCAGAAGGTAACAAACAGTTTCCATCTTCATCTGATAGGTTTTTGACATGGAACCGGTCCCATCAATAAAAATGGCGTCGCTGTCTGTCAGATCAACGCTGACTCTTCTGAAGCAGCTCCTGAACTTTTAAACCCAGCTCAGTTTTCCTGAACTCGTTCTGTGTTTTCTGTTGCGACCGCATGAAGAGTCGACATGTTCAGTAACTTTGAAACCGTCGATCATTTTAACGGCCCGTGTGATTCAGTTAGTGGGGAGCGTTCACTGTCCGGTCTGACGTTGTTCACAGCTGGACTGGTTGGTTATTAACAGGTAATAAAGTCATCAAATATGTGACAGTCAGTCAGAGATCTTTGAAAATGTTCACAGTGAGGAGGAAACAGAAACACGTTCAATTCTCTTTCTGGAATAACGGAGCATGTTTTTCACATCATGTCTGCATCATGTGTTCAGAAACATTTTTACAGAAACAGTTTAAAAAGATGTTTTTATTCTGAAAAATAAAACGTTTCTGAATCCTGATCTGCAAACCTTCACTGACGTCATATTTCAACATCAGCAACTCTTAGAAACTACAGCTGTGTTGAATGTTTTCATGGATCTGTTCAGACTCTCTCAGCTCTTTGTTGAGCTTCAACACAGATGGAGGCGTCGCTGAAAAACAGCCTCAGCTCCTCCAAATGGAGCAGATTTTACAAGTCAAAGAAAATATGAACTTTTATAGAAAAGTTACAGCCTGTTTAGGTTTAATACTTTTACAGACTCTCTGTTATTTCCTTCTTTCATGTAGCAGATAGAAATATTCACATTTATCTTTGGACTCTGAGATATTTTATTTTCTTGTGATCTGTGTTGAACTCTGGTTTTCTGTCATCTTGAAGTTTCCAGACTTTGACAGTGAGGTTCTGAGAGGATGACGAAGACGTCAGACTGATGATGAAGCAGAATCAGCAGCAGCTTCTCTCTTCGTGTTTCCTCTGCAGGTGAAGGTAGAACGACTCTGTGACGGGATCTGAATTCACCTGGTGAGGATTTAATTTACTTCTGCCTGAATTCATCACATCACCTCCTTTAAACAAGTGAAATATAACTTCTACCAAGTAGATCAGAAAAACACACCTGGACAGAAATGAAGAGAGTTCATGTTGTTTCCTAACATCCATCCTCAGTGGAAATCTGAACAGGATCTGAACTGTATTTACTTTGGCGCCCTCTGGTGGTGGAATCCAGAGTGACACTGTTGTAGTGTGAATGTTGTTGTACGTACTGAGCAGGTTGTTGTGTTTGTGTGAAGCTGTGGGCTCTGCTATGGATCAGTTGGAGGACAGAGAGGACGGAGTCCGTCCCTCTAAAACCACTCTGTGTGGGGAACATGAGAGCCGGACCGAAGCTCAGAGGTGAGACGACCGTCTCTAACTGTCCACGACTCTTCTCCACGTCACAGCTCAGCACTCACATCACTGCACCATCATTATTCTCACTCAGAGCTCTGTGTGTTCTGTTGAAGAACAAAGCAGCAGCTCAGACCTACTGGACCTGGACCTGAACCTGAACCTGGACCTGTTCCCAGCTGTGTATCCATGAAGAGTGACTGGTCTGTGGAAAGATTTATTGACTTCAAAGATGGACACCAGTCTGATAAACAAAGGTAATAATGTTTAAAGTTTGTCTTTTGGTTTCAAACCCTCCTGATGTCATAACGTCTTTGTGTTGAATTTATGATTCACCTCGATAGAAGATTGGAGACATCTGGAGAGACAGTTGGCAGCTTGGACAGATGATCTCAGGCAGTTGAATCTGTATGTTCGTTGAAAGGAACCAAACTGTCTTCACACAGAGACTCAGAAGGAAATCTGTTCAGGGAGCTGGAGAGGAGGAAGAGTTGTCTGTAACAAGTAACCCTGCATGACGTGGTCCTACAGTCAGAAACCTCAGAGCAGGCCATCATGTTTGAGCTGACAGTGAAGATCAAATTAAAGAGGCCCACAAGAAGAAAATGGTCAAAGATCACAGGGGTGGGATCACCTCAGCTCAGAGGATCAAAGGACGTCAGACTCAGATTCTTTAGTCTCTTTAGTTCAGCAATGCCAGTTTGTTGGAACTGCAGGTTCATGGAAACACACTGGATGTATTCATGTTTCTGTTAGTGTCCAACAAAACACACAATCTACAGGGTTAAAACTGAAAGCTACACATCTCTGTTTCCATCAGGATCCTTCAGCAGGAACCAGATTCTCTTGAACCCAGCTGTGTGTCCATGAAGAGTGACCGGTCTGTGGAAAGACATGTAGACTTCAAAGATGGACACCAGTCTGTTGAACAAAGGTAATAATGTGAAATGTTTGTCATTTAGTATCAAACCCGCCTGATGTCATAATGTCTGAACTCATTGATCACTTTCTTTCCATTCAGTGTGAAACTGAAACCCAACTGTTCTTGTGTCCGGGTATTCAGAAAGAGGGTTTTCCAGTGTTCAGCAGGGGTGATCATATTTATACATTTAAAGACTCCATGCAGAGCCGGGCTTCATCGGACCACACAGAGGAGACCCATACAGACCAGGCTGGTGGCTGCCTCCACATGTCTCTCAGTCTGAAGAAGTTCTGTTATGAAGTTTTGTTGATGAAGGGCAGTAATTTAAAACGGATGTTTTGTCTTCCTGTTCAGCTTCTGTCAGGTGTTGGTTGTCTTGGTAGTTAAAACCATGAAGTCTCTTTACTTTATGTTTCTGGATTAATTGTGACCAAACATCTTCTGTTTTGATGTTGACTTTACAGAGTTGATCAGCAGGACTCAGACGTTCCTGAAACAAACCTGGACTCCATATTTCTGGTGTGTAAACACACAAACTAAATAGTGAATTACCAAAACTCACATTGTCCCTGCTGCACTCTGTAGACCAGCAGGATTTCAGTCCAAATTTAAAATGATCTGATACGTTCTGTGTATTAAAGTTGATATATTTCTCTGTTTCAGCTGCTGGAGGAGAACATGATCAGTTTTGTAAAGAACGAGCTGAAGAAGATGCAGAAAATTCTGAGTCCAGATTACCCAGAATGCTTAGAGAGTGAGGATGAGGAGGTATTGGAGGGTGAGGATGAAGAGCAGAGGAGGAGCAGAGAGTCATTTCAGAAGATCACACTACACTTCCTGAGGAGACTGAAGCAGGAGGAGCTGGCTGACCGTCTGCAGAGCAGTAAGAGGATTTTAACAGCTGGAACATGATGGAAAGAGGAAACATGGGAGAAACTTAGATTTCCAAACTCTGCTGTTAATATGATGCAAACATCTTCATCACATCTGTGAATTCTTCTGGACTGAAAACAATCAGAAACTGTTTGTCCACAACTGATGTGAAGAATTGATTTCATGTAGACAAAATATTTAAAACGTTTATCTTCAGGTTTAATGAGACATTCACTTGTTGTTTGTTTGTTTGTTTGTTTGTTTAGGAACTGTTGTTCCTGAGTGTCGACAACATCTTCAATCTAACCTGAGGAAGAAGTTCCAGAGTGTGTTTGAGGGGATTTCTAAAGCAGGAAACCGAACCCTTCTGAATGAGATGTACACAGAGCTGTACATCACAGAGGGAGGGACTGCAGAGGTCAATGATCAACATGAGGTCAGACAGATTGAAACAACATCCAGGAAACCAGACAGACCAGAAACAACCATCAGACAAGAAGACATCTTTAAAGGCTCACCTGGAAGACATGAACCAATCAGAACAGTGATGACAAAGGGAGTGGCTGGAATTGGGAAGACAGTGTTAACACAGAAGTTCACTCTGGACTGGGCTGAAGACAAAACCAACCAGAACATCCAGTTCATGTTTCCGTTCACTTTCAGAGAGCTGAATGTGCTGAAAGAGAGAAAGTTCAGTTTGGTGGAACTGGTTCATCTCTTCTTCACTGAAACCAAAGCAGCAGGAATCTGCATCTTTGAACACTTCCAGGTTGTGTTCATCTTTGACGGTCTGGATGAGTGTCGACTTCCTCTGGACTTCCACAACAATGAGATCCTGACTGATGTTACAGAGTCCACCTCAGTGGATGTGCTGCTGACCAACCTCATCAGAGGGAAACTGCTTCCCTCCGCTCGCCTCTGGATAACCACACGACCTGCAGCGGCCAATCAGATCCCTGCCGAGTGTGTCGGCATGGTGACAGAGGTCAGAGGGTTCACTGACCCGCAGAAGGAGGAGTATTTCAGGAGGAGGTTCAGAGATGAGGAGCAGGCCAGCAGCATCATCTCCCACATCAAGACATCCAGAAGCCTCCACATCATGTGCCACATCCCGGTCTTCTGCTGGATCACTGCTACAGTTCTGGAGGACGTGTTGAAAAGAAGAGACGGAGGAGAGCTGCCCAAGACCCTGACGGAGATGTTCATCCATTTCCTGGTGGTTCAGGCCAAAGTGAAGCAGGTCAAGTATGATGGAGGAGCTGAGACAGATCCACACTGGAATGAAAAGAGCAGGAAGATGATGGAGTCTCTGGGAAAACTGGCTTTTGATCAGCTACAGAAAGGAAACTTGATCTTCTATGAATCCGACCTGACAGAGTGTGGCATCGATATCAGAGCAGCCTCAGTGTACTCAGGAGTGTTCACCCAGATCTTTAAAGAGGAGAGCGCGCTGTACCAGGACAAGGTGTTCTGCTTCGTCCATCTGAGCGTTCAGGAGTTTCTGGCTGCTCTTCACGTCCATCTGACCTTCATCAACTCTGCTGTCAACCTGCTGAAGGAACAACAAACAACATCTTCTTTATCTAAAGTCTTCAGAAACAAAACAAAACTAATCCATCTCCACCAGACTGCTGTGGACGAAGCTTTAAGAAGTCCAAATGGACACCTGGACTTGTTCCTCCTCTTCCTTCTGGGTCTTTCACTTCAGACCAATCAGACTCTCCTACGAGGCCTGCTGACACAGACAGGAAGTAGCTCACAGACCAATCAGAAAACAGTCCAGTACATCAAGAAGAAGATCAGTGAGAATCTGTCTGCAGAGAGAAGCATCAATCTGTTCCACTGTCTGAATGAACTGAATGATCGTTCTCTAGTGGAGGAGATCCAACAGTTCCTGAGATCAGGACATCTCTCCACAGATAAACTGTCTCCTGCTCAGTGGTCAGCTCTGGTCTTCATCTTACTGTCATCAGCAGAACATCTGGATGTGTTTGACCTGAAGAAATACTCTGCTTCAGAGGAGGCTCTTCTGAGGCTGCTGCCAGTGGTCAAAGCCTCCAACAAAGCTCTGTACGAGGATTTATTAACCATTTCAAACATGTTTCATTTTGTAAATGACAAATAAAACAGTTTGTGTTCATTGTTAATTCTTCTCTAGGCTGACTGTCTGTAAGCTGTCCGAGAGAAGCTGTGAAGCTCTGTCCTCAGTTCTCAGCTCCCAGTCCTCCAGTCTGAGAGATCTGGACCTGAGTAACAACGACCTGCAGGATTCAGGAGTGAAGCAGCTGTCTGCTGGTCTGGAAAGTCCTCACTGTAAACTGGAGACTCTCAGGTCAGGAAATATCTGGTCATTGATCAGTTAATTATTTCTTAATATTAATTTTGCTGCAGATGTTCAACGTCTGTAGGATTTTCCTTCTTGTTTCTGGAGTTGATGATATTTTTCTGACTCCAGTCTGTCAAGTTGTCTGATGTCAGAGGAAGGCTGTGCTTGTCTGGCCTCAGCTCTGAGCTCCAACCCCTCCCATCTGAGAGAGCTGGACCTGAGCTACAATCATCCAGGAGACACAGGAGTGAAGCTGCTGTCTGCTCATCTGGAGAGTCCTCACTGTAAACTGGAGACTCTCAGGTCAGGAAACATCTGGTTTTTGATCAGTTAAATATTTCTTAATATTCATTTTGATGCAGATGTTCAATGTTTGTAGGATTTTTGTTCTTGTTTCTGGAGTTGATGATATTTTTCTGACTCCAGTCTGTCAGGTTGTCTGATCTCAGAGGAAGGCTGTGGTTCTCTGGCCTCTGCTCTGAGCTCCAACCCCTCCCATCTGAGAGAGCTGGACCAGAGTAACAACGACCTGCTGGATTCAGGAGTGAAGCTACTGTCTGCTGGTCTGGGGAGTCCTCACTGTAAACTGGAGACTCTCAGGTCAGGAAACATCTGGTTTTTGATCAGTTAAATATTTCTTAATATTCATTTTGATGCAGATGTTCAATATTTGTAGGATTTTTGTTCTTGTTTCTGGAGTTGATGATATTTTTCTGACTCCAGTCTGTCAGGTTGTCTGATCTCAGAGGAAGGCTGTGGTTCTCTGGCCTCTGCTCTGAGCTCCAACCCCTCCCATCTGAGAGAGCTGGACCTGAGTAACAACGACCTGCTGGATTCAGGAGTGAAGCTACTGTCTGCTGGTCTGGGGAGTCCTCACTGTAAACTGGAGACTCTCAGGTCAGGAAACACTGAATTCATCAAACTCGACTTTTATTGAGTTATTTAACTCTAATTTAACACGTTTTTTGTTTCTTTCAAGTCACAAATCTTTGCGAAAATCTCCCCTACATTATTGTGGTTTTGTTGTAATTAAAACATTTTTAAATTAAATACATGTAGAGTAACAACCAAACTAAATGTTTGATTCCAGTAGTTTCAGTGATGTCAGCTTTTAAATAAATGTGGGGTAGCCAGTTATTAGCCAAACAAAATGGAAACATTTTTATAATTGAAGACATATTCTTAAATCATATCAAGATTAAGATTAATTGGGTCAAATATGTACATTTGGTTTTCAGGCTGACTGACTGTAACCTGTCAGAGAGAAGCTGTGAAGCTCTGTCCTCAGTTCTCAGCTCCCAGTCCTCCAGTCTGAGAGAGTTGGACCTGAGTAACAACACGCTGCAGGATTCAGGAGTGAAGCTGCTGTCTGCTGGTCTGGAGAGTCCTCACTGTAAACTGGAGAATCTCAGGTCAGGAAATATCTGGTTGTTGATCAGTTAAATATTTCTTAATATTAATTTTGATGCAGATGTTCAATGTTTGTAGGATTTTCCTTCTTGTTTCTGGAGTTGATGATATTTTTCTGACTACAGTCTGTCAGGTTGTCTGATCTCAGAGGAAGGCTGTGCTTCTCTGGCCTCAGCTCTGAGCTCCAACCCCTCCCATCTGAGAGAGCTGGACCTGAGCTACAATCATCCAGGAGACTCAGGAGTGATGCTGCTCTCTTCTGGTCTGGAGGATCCTCACTGGAAACTGGAGACTCTCAGGTCAGGAAACAATGAATCCATCAAACTCGACTTTTATTGAGTTATTTAACTTTAATTTAACAAATTTTTTGTTTCTTTCAAATCACAAATCTTTTAGAAAATCTCCCCTATATTATTGTGGTTTTGTTGTCGTTAAAACATTTTTAAATTAAATACATATACAGTTACAACCTAACTAAATGTTTGATTCCAGTAGTTTCAGTGATGTCACATTTGTATAATTGAAGACATGTTCTTAAATCATATCGAGATTTAGATAAATTGGGTCAAATATGTCCATTTTCTTTTCAGACTGACTGTCTGTAACCTGTCAGAGAGAAGCTGTGAAGCTCTGTCCTCAGTTCTCAGCTCCCAGTCCTCCTGTCTGAGAGAGCTGGACCTGAGTAACAACGACCTGCTGGATTCAGGAGTGAAGCTGCTGTCTGCTGGTCTGGAGAGTCCTCACTGTAAACTGGAGACTCTCAGGTCAGGAAATATCTGGTTGTTGATCAGTTAAATTATCTTTTAGTTCATGTTGGTGCAGATGTTCAACATCTGAAAGATTTTCCTTCTTGTTTCTGGAGTTGATGATATTTTTCTTACTCCAGTCTGTCAGGTTGTCTGATCTCAGAGGAAGGCTTTGCTTATCTGGCCTCAGCTCTGAGCTCCAACCCCTCCCATCTGAGAGAGCTGGACCTGAACTACAATCATCCAGGAGACTCAGGAGTGAAGCTGCTGTCTGCTGGTCTGGAGGATCCTCACTGGAGACTGGACACTCTCAGGTATGGACAGACAACCAGAGCTCACACAGTGCAGGTTTGTCTCATTGATTTGACTTCATGTGTTGTTGCTCAGGTCCATCATCATGAAGGATGACTTGTTTCTCTAGTTTCTGTTCAGAGGAGTGAGGAGGTCTGAGTTAGGACACATGTGGATCCTCAGAAGTCTTTTATCAAATGGAAACAGCTGTTCATTAGAAACATTGTGAAGTTGGTGTCAAATCCTTCTCATCTTGAACCATGTTATCAGCCTGGCTGTTGGAACGACAGTGTTCATCAGTCGATCACCACTTTGGTCCAAACTGATTCATCTCAACAACTAATAAACATAATGAGATGAACTTCTGTTCACACAAATTTGAGAAGTTCAGGATTCAAAGTTCAGCCTCAGTCTTCATTCTGAAATACAGTCGTTTTTACATTAAGTTTTAAAATCAAGTCAGTTTTATTTTTCAGTCCAGAGTTACAACTTTTCCTCCCAGAGCTTCAGTCTCTACAGCTGACTCCCTCCATCATTACACCCTCGATTCTGAACATGTAAATTACACAAACCAACTGAATGTGGTGGTTGGACTGATCTGTGAACAGTCTGGAAACAGTTCAGCTGTTCATGTGAATGTTGGTCAAACTGTTCATTTTAAGGGACAACATGCAGAGACCAATATTTCACATGTGGGAGGACATCAATAAAAACAGAGCAGATCAGTGGAGACTGAGTTCTCTGATTATTTCTACATATCTTCTTCTTCTTCAGGTGTTTTCCTCACAGACAGCAGTGAAACCATCAGAGAGACAGTTGACACTGATGAGTTTCAGCCTGTTTCTGTGTCTCACTGACAAACTGAGGAACTCTGCTTCATGTTGAACAGCAGTTAGGACTCCTGTTGGATAGAAAATCATTGTGACTGTTTCTTCCTCCAGGGTGGACCATGGTGGAGAGCAGTGGTTAAAACCTGGTCTGAGGAAGTGTAAGTTTGACTGATACACATTACATTACATTACATTACATTTAGCTGACGCTTTTGTCCAAAGCGACTCACAATAAGTGCATTTCAACCGTGAGGGTACAAAACCAGAACAAGAAGAATCAAGAAAATACAATTTCTTCTAGAAAGCTGAACTACAAGTACAAAAAGTAAGTTCCATTTTAAGCTACTAAAGTTCTCCTTTTCAAGGTAAAGTCTGAAGAGGTGTGTTTTTAGTTTGCGGCGGAAGATGAACAGAGTTTCTGCTGTCCTGATGTCGTTGGGGAGCTTATTCCACCATTTAGGAGCCAGGACAGCAAACAGTCGTGATGTTGTAGAGTGTTTAGCTCAGTGAGGAGCAACAAGCTGATTGGCCGATGCAGAGCGGAGTGAACGGGCTGGGATGTAAGGTTGGACCATGTCCTGGATGTAGACTGGACCTGATCTGTTCACAGCACGGTACGAAGTACCAATGTTTGGAAACGGATGTGGGCGGCTACTGGTAACCAGTGAAGGGAGCGGAGGAGGATGAGGATGAGGAGGAGGAGGAGGAGGAGGAGAGGAGGAGGAGGTAGAGAGAAAGTGGAGAGGAAGGGAGGAGAAGGGGGAGAGGAGGGAGACAGGAGGGGGAGAGGAGGAGGAGAGGAGGGGAGAGAGGAGGGGGAGGTTTTAAGACAAGTCGAGCTGCTGCATTCTGGATGAACTGCAGAGGACGAATGGCACTAACAGGTAGACCTGCAAGACGGAGTTATAGTAGTCCAGGCGTGAGATGACCAGAACTTGGACCAGAACCTGGACCAGAACTTGGACCAGAACCTGTGCCGCCTTCTGAGTGAGAAGAGGACGTATTCTCCTGATGTTGTGCAGCATGTATCTACAGGAACGTGTTGTTGCAGTGATGTTGGCAGTAAGAGAGAGTTGACTGTTGAGTGTCACCGAGGTTCTCAGCAGCCAGGGTCGGGATAACAGAGTTGTTGAAGGTAGTAGTCAGGTCGAGGGTGGGAGAGTCTTTCTCTGGAAGGAAGAGCATTTCAGTCTTGTGGAGGTTGATTTTCAGGTGGTGTGAGGACATCCACTGAGAGATGTCAGTCAGACAGACAGAGATTCATGCTGCTACCTGTGTTTCAGATCGGGGAAAAGAGAGGATTAGTTGGGTGTAATCAGCAAAGCTGTGGTAGGAAAAGACATGTGAGTGAAAGACAGAGCAGAGAGAGTTGGAGTACAGAGAGAAGAGGAGGGGACCCAGGACGGAGCCTTGAGGGACACCAGTAGTGAGAGGACAAGGTTCAGACACAGATCCTCTCCAAGTTACCCGGTAAGTGAGGTCGTTGAGGTAGGATGAGAACAGGGAGAGAGCAGAGCCTGAGACACCGAGGTCCTGAAGGAGGAAAGAAGGATCTGGTGGTTCACTGTGTCAAATGCAGCAGAAGGTCTAGAAGGATCAGGACAGAGGACAGAGAGGCTGCTCTAGCAGTGTGAAGCTGCTCAGAGACAGAAGGAGGACCGTCTCTGTTGAGTGGTCTGTTGAAACCAGACTGGTGGTCAAGAAGATTGTAGTTACAGAAGCTGGGTTTGAAAATGAGGATCATATATCATCTATCTTTTTAGTAAAGTAGTTGACAAAGTGGTTTGGTAGGAGGGAGGAGGGAGGAGAGGGGGGGGGGGTCAAGGAGGTTGGAAAAGATGGAGAAGAGGTTTTTGGGATTGGAAAATGAGGATTGAATCCTGGTTTGGTAGAAAGAGCTTTTGGCTGCAGAAATAGAGGCAGAGAAAGAGGAGAGGAGAGATTGATAAGTGAGCAGGTCGTCAGGGTGGTTAGATTTTCTACATTTCCTTTCTGCTGCTCTCATAGTGTCTCTCAGACAACCACGGAGCTGAGGAGGACTGGAGGACATGGAGGAGGACAGAGACAATCAAGAGAGGAAGACAGAGGAGAAAGGAGAGTGTCTGTGGCTGAGTTAGGATGCATGAGGGAGAAAGAGTCAGTTGAAGGGAGGGCAGATAAAACAGAGGAGGGAGAGAGGAGGGGGAGAGGAGGGGGAGGGAGAGGGGAGGGGAGGTTGAGAGGAGGGAGAGAGGAGAGGAGGGAGAGAGGGAGAAGAGAGGAGAGGGAGAAGAGGGAGATAGGAGGGAGAGAGGGGAAGAGAGGAGGGGGAGAGGATGAGGAGAGGAGGGGGAGAGGAGGAGGGAGAGAGGAGGGGGATAGCAGGTAGAGAGGAGGGAGAGAGGAGGGGGAGAGAAGGGGGTGAGGAGGGAGAGAGGAGGAGGGAGAGAGGAGGGAAAGAGGAGGAAGAGAGGAGGGAGAGAGGAGGGGGAGAGGAGGGGAGAGAGGAGGAAGAGAGGAGGGGAGGGGGAGGGGAGGGAGAGAGGAGGAGGAGGGAGAGAGGAGGGGGAGAGGAGGAGGAGGAGAGGAGAAAGAGAGAAGGGGGACAGGAAGGAGACAGGTGGGGGAGAGGAGGTACAGAGGAGGAGGAGAGGAGGAGGAGGAGAGGAGGAGGAGAGGAGGAAGAGGGAGACAGGAGGGGGAGAGGGGGAGGAGAGGAGGGAGACAGGAGGGGGAGGAGTGGAGAGAGTGGGGAGAGAGGCGGTGGAGAGGAGGGAGAGAGGAGGGAGAGAGGAGGAAGAGAGGAGGTGGAGAGGAGGTAGAGAGGAGGGAGAGAGGAGGAGGAGAGGAGGGAGAGAGGAGGGAGAGAGGAGGGGGAGAGGAGGGGGAGAGGAGGTGGAGAGGAGGGAGAGAGGAGTGAGAGAGTAGGGGAGGGGAGGGGGAGAGGAGGGAGAGAGGAGGGGGAGAGGAGGAGAAGAGAAGGGGGAGAGGAGGGATACAGGTGGAGGAGAGGAGGTACAGAGGAGGAGGAGAGGAGGAAGAGGGAGAGAGGAGGGAGACAGGAGGGAGAGAGGGGGAGGAGAGGAGGGAGACAGGAGGGGGGGAGTGGAGAGAGTGGGGAGAGAGGCGGTGGAGAGGAGGGAGAGAGGAGGAAGAGAGGAGGTAGAGAGGAGGGAGAGAGGAGGAGGAGGGAGAGAGGAGGGGGAGAGGAGGGAGACAGGAGGGGGGGCAGTGGAAAGAGAGGCAGTGGAGAGGAGGGAGAGAAGAGGAGGAGGGAGAGAGGAGGAGGAGGGAGAGAGGAGGGGGATAGCAAGTAGAGAGGAGTGAGAGAGGAGGGGGAGAGGAGGGAGAGAGGAGTGAGAGAGGAGGGGAGGGGAGGGAGAGAGGAGGTGGGGAGGAGGTAGAGAGGAGGGAGAGAGGAGTGAGAGAGGAGGAGGAGGGGGAGAGTAGGGGGAAAGGAGGGAGAGAGGAGTGAGAGAGTAGGGGGAGAGGAGGGAGAGAGGAGTGAGAGAGGAGGGGAGGGGAGGGAGAGAGGAGGTGGGGAGGAGGTAGAGATGAGTGAGAGAGGAGGAGGAGGGGGAGAGGAGGGAGACAACTTAGTCCTTAATAGAATTGGAATAAAAGACCATCAGTTTAACTCTAAACTTGTTCTCTTTGACTCTCAGTTACTTGAGTGAAAACAAGAATCCAATCACAAACAATTCCAGCTACCAAAAACCATCCAAGCTTTATCAGTCAAGATATCCTAAAACAGCAGATGCAATAAGAAACTTGATCAGAGAAGCGTATTTAAAGATTCTACTTTGTCTTAGTTCAAGTGATCCAGCTGGATGTCGTCCCCCAAAAGTCAAAGCCTGACAAAAAGTATCATCATTAAACTTTCTATGAACGAACAACAAGTCAGGAAGTAAAGAAAGAAAAAAGCCATCAGATGTGTCAGATGATAAACTGCAGCTGTGTCGTGTCTTTTTCTCTCCATCAGATTTCTGTGAACTTGAACTGGACACAAACTCAGTAAACAGAAAACTCAAACTGTCTGACAACAACAGGAAGGTGACGAAGGTGGAAGAAGATCAGTCATATCCTGATCATCCAGACAGATTTAACTACTGGTGGCAGCTGCTGTGTAGAACTGGTCTGACTGGTCGCTGTTACTGGGAGGTCGAGAGGAGAGGAGAGGTTCATATAGCAGTGAGTTACAGAGGAATCAGAAGGAGAGGAGACAGAGATGACTGCTGGTTTGGAGGGAACGATCAGTCCTGGTGTCTGATCTGCTCTGATGGTGGTCGTTACTCTGTCTGTCACAATAACACAGTAACATTCATCATCTCCTCCTCCTCCTCTTCCTCCTCCAACAACAGAGTAGCAGTGTATGTGGACTGTCCTGCTGGCACTCTGTCCTTCTACAGAATCTCCTCTGACACTCTGATCCACCTCCACACCTTCAACACCACATTCACTGAACCTCTGTATCCTGGATTTAGGTTCTGGTCAGATGGTTCCTCAGTGTCTCTGTGTTCTCTGTAGGAGGAAGAGTCTGTGGAAGTGACAGCAGCTTTAAATGTTGATGGTGGATGAAGTTTCTCTTTGGTTCACCGTTGAATCACTGATTGTGATGTCAGAATATGTTTTGTGTCAGAAGTAGTGAAATGATGTCCTCACCTCTGAACTTTGACCTTCACTTCCATGTGGACAGATGAAGGTCAAACTGAGCTCTTTGGCTGATAAACATCAGCAGATTCTGGGAACCTGCTGCAAGACGGTCTGAAAATGTCTCCGAACTGGAGGGGGACAAACTTTTA
Source organism: Embiotoca jacksoni (assembly GCF_022577435.1). Classification (NCBI taxonomy): domain Eukaryota; kingdom Metazoa; phylum Chordata; class Actinopteri; family Embiotocidae; genus Embiotoca; species Embiotoca jacksoni. Next base: position 999,762 of record NW_027185408.1, read on the forward strand.
CACCTCATAAATCCTGTTGAAATGTTTTGTGTCTTTCAGTTGATGAAATGAAACGTGACCGTACTTAGATATTTGAAGAAAGGCTCATTTAATGTCTGTTTGCTGTAGAGGTTGTGTTTAAGATGTTGTTTGAACCAACTATGTCCAATCCTCTGTAATATCACTGAAAGGTTCAATTATCGTAAATAATTCACATTTCTATCAGCTGACAATAATTGTTGAACTTAACCTGTTTCTGCTGAATCTACAGTTTGTTTCCAGCTGAAAGAAGTTGCTCATGAATGAAAACTAAAGTCTGTATCAAACAAATGCAGCTTTTAGAATTATTGACAATTTATCAGCTCCAAATATGTGAAATTAGAAGTTTATAAGAGCTTCTGTTGGTTTGTTACCAATAAAAATAAAAAGTCTACTTTTTAGTACTTGATTTTTTTCACATTTTAACCAATATTTAAAAAACATGACCGATCCCCAGTATTACCATCTTTACACTATTGTTTTACACGTACTCATGTTTTCCAACTGACTTGTAAAAGAAAATTAACACATAAAATAACAATAATCTCATTTTACATGAGTATTAAACTGTTGTAGAAATACATTTTCTGTCATTCAAACAGTTTTGAGTGTGCTAATGACACAGAAAGCTACTTGTAGTAAATAAGTGGATTAAAATTAGTCTAGTAAAGTAACCAGCTTACTGGATAAAAACCTGAACCTCGACGGATAAAGATTTGTTTCACTACAGCAACATTATAGATACAGGAAAAGCAATCAAATAACAGAGAAAAAATATTAAATACTAAATATAAAAATGCACAATATATGTAATAAAATAGAATAATATTAATTAAATTAAAACTAACTAAACAATAGTACGAGGATATAAACAAACAACCAACGGTGTTATTGTTGTGAGATTGATTTGGCCAGAGGTGAGTTATTGTACAGTCTTATTGCATATTTGCACTTATTGAAAGTAGCAGGAAGTGTCCAGGGACCGTGAAGAAGGAGAGCCGAGCTGGTAGCAGAAATGAAAAGGAGCCTGAGGTGGAAAGAGGAGGACGAAGGAAAACCACAGACTGATTAGAAAACTGTTCTCTGGGTTTGAAAAGTGAAGCCATGAAGTGTAAAACCTCTACGGGCCACTAGGGGCTCCAAAAACCACCTGTCAACTTCCTCAAACTTTTATTTCCTTGTTCGGAGGAAGTCAGAGAGCTGAGAGACGTCTGAACTCGTCCTGCTGTCCGCTCCATGTTTCTTCTTTCTCTGCTCGGTTTCCATCTTAAAGCTGCTGATGAACTTCTTCACTCGCCGGCTTCACGACGATTATTTCCTCCATCAGAAGGTAACAAACAGTTTCCATCTTCATCTGATAGGTTTTTGACATGGAACCGGTCCGATCAATAAAAATGACGTCGCTGTCTGTCAGATCAACGCTGACTCTTCTGAAGCAGCTCCTGAACTTTTAAACCCAGCTCAGTTTTCCTGAACTCGTTCTGTGTTTTCTGTTGCGACCGCATGAAGAGTCGACATGTTCAGTAACTTTGAAACCGTCGATCATTTTAACGGCCCGTGTGATTCAGTTAGTGGGGAGCGTTCACTGTCCGGTCTGACGTTGTTCACAGCTGGACTGGTTGGTTATTAACAGGTAATAAAGTCATCAAATATGTGACAGTCAGTCAGAGATCTTTGAAAATGTTCACAGTGAGGAGGAAACAGAAACACATTCAATTCTCTTTCTGGAATAACGGAGCATGTTTTTCACATCATGTCTGCATCATGTGTTCAGAAACATGTTTTATATTCTCACTGTCTCACTGATGAATGTTTTGCTGTAGATGATGTGGTATTCATAAAAAAACAACAAGGTTCAAAGTTCTTTTATTGCAGCTATAAAATGATAAAACCTTCTGTGATGACATCGTTATCATCCATCAATGATTAAACAGCAAAGACATCAAATACGACACGACTACAGAAACAGTTTAAAAAGATGTTTTTCACTGAGGTCATATTTCAACATCAGCGACTCTTAGAAACTACAGCTGTGTTGAATGTTTTCATGGATCTGTTCAGACTCTCTCAGCTCTTTGTTGAGCTTCAACACAGATGGAGGCGTCGCTGAAAAACAGCCTCAGCTCCTCCAAATGGAGCAGATTTTACAAGTCAAAGAAAATATGAACTTTTATAGAAAAGTTACAGCCTGTTTAGGTTTAATACTTTTACAGACTCTCTGTGCTTTCCTTCTTTCATGTAGCAGATAGAAATATTCACATTTATCTTTGGACTCTGAGATATTTTATTTTCTTGTGATCTGAGTTGAACTCTGGTTTTCTGTCATCTTGAAGTTTCCAGACTTTGACAGTGAGGTTCTGAGAGGATGACGAAGACGTCAGACTGATGATGAAGCAGAATCAGCAGCAGCTTCTCTCTCTGTGTTTCCTCTGCAGGTGAAGGTAGAACGACTCTGTGACGGGATCTGAATTCACCTGGTGAGGATTTCATTCACTTCTGCCTGAATTCATCACATCACCTCCTTTAAACAAGTGAAATATAACTTTTAGCAGGTAGATCAGAAAAACACACCTGGACAGAAATGAAGAGAGTTCATGTTGTTTCCTAACATCCATCCTCAGTGGAAATCTGAACAGGATCTGAACTGTGTTTACTTTGGCGCCCTCTGGTGGTGGAATCCAGAGTGACACTGTTGTAGTGTGAATGTTGTTGTACGTACTGAGCAGGTTGTTGTGTTTGTGTGAAGCTGTGGGCTCTGCTATGGATCAGTGGGAGGACAGAGAGGACGGAGTCCGTCCCTCTAAAACCACTCTGTGTGGGGAACATGAGAGCCGGACCGAAGCTCAGAGGTGAGACGACCGTCTCTAACTGTCCACGACTCTTCTCCACGTCACAGCTCAGCACTCACATCACTGCACCATCATTGTTCTCACTCAGAGCTCTGTGTGTTCTGTTGAAGAACAAAGCAGCAGCTCGGACCTGCTGGACCTGGACCTGGACCTGGACATGGACATGGACCTGAACCTGGACCTGGACCTGGACCTGCACCCAGCTGTGTGTCCATGAAGAGTGACTGGTCTATGATGGAACCTATTACCTTCAAAGATGGACACCAGTCTGTTAAACAAAGGTAATAATGTTTAAAGTTTGTCTTCTGGTTTCAAACCCTCCTGATGTCATAATGTCTTTGTGTTGAACTTCTTGTTCACCTCGATAGAAGATTGGAGACATCTGGAGAGACAGTTGGCAGCTTGGACAGATGATCTCAGGCAGTTGAATATGTATGTTCGTTGAAAGGAACCAAACTGTCTTCACACAGAGACTCAGAAGGAAATCTCTTCAGGCAGCTGGAGAGGAGGAAGAGTTGTCTGTAACAAGTAACCCTGCATGACGTGGTCCTACAGTCAGAAACCTCAGAGCAGGCCATCATGTTTGAGCTGACAGTGAAGATCAAATTAAAGAGGCCCACAAGAAGAAAATGGTCAAAGATCACAGGGGTGGGATCACCTCAGCTCAGAGGATCAAAGGACGTCAGACTCAGATTCTTTAGTCTCTTTAGTTCAGCAATGCCGGTTTGTTGGAACTGCAGGTTCATGGAAACACACTGGATGTATTCATGTTTCTGTTAGCGTCCAACAAAACACACAATCTGCAGGGTTAAAACTGAAAGCTACACATCTCTGTTTCCATCAGGATCCTTCAGCAGGAACCAGATTCTCCTGAACCCAGCTGTGTGTCCATGAAGAGTGACCGGTCTATGGGAGGACGTATTACCTTCAAGGATGGACACCAGTCTGTTGAACAAAGGTAATAATGTGAAATGTTTGTCATTTAGTATCAAACCCTCCTGATGTCATAATGTCTGAACTCATTGATCACTTTCTTTCCATTCAGTGTGAAACTGAAACCCAACTGTTCTTGTGTCCGGGTATTCAGAAAGAGGGTTTTCCAGTGTTCAGCAGGGGTGATCATATTTATACATTTAAAGACTCCATGCAGAGCCGGACTTCATCGGACCACACAGAGGAGACCCATACAGACCAGGCTGGTGGCTGCCTCCACATGTCTCTCAGTCTGAAGAAGTTCTGTTATGAAGTTTTGTTGATGAAGGGCAGTAATTTAAAATGGATGTTTTGTCTTCCTGTTCAGCTTCTCTCAGGTGTTGGTTGTCTTGGTAACTAAAAACATGAAGTCTCTTTACTTTATGTTTCTGGATTAATTCTGACCAAACATCTTGTGTTTTGATGTTGACTTTACAGAGTTGATCAGCAGGACTCAGACCTTCCTGAAACAAACCTGGACTCCATATTTCTGGTGTGTAAACACACAAACTAAATAGTGAATTACCAAAACTCACATTCTCCCTGCTGCACTCTGTAGACCAGCAGGATTTCAGTCCATATTTAAAATGATCTGATACATTCTGTGTATTAAAGTTGATATATTTCTCTGTTTCAGCTGCTGGAGGAGAACATGGTCAGTTTTGTAAAGAACGAGCTGAAGAAGATGCTGAAAATTCTGAGTCCAGATTTCCCAGAATGCTTAGAGAGTCAGAGTGAGGATGACGAGCAGAGGAGGAGCAGAGAGTCATTTCTGAAGATCACACTACACTTCCTGAGGAGACTGAAGCAGGAGGAGCTGGCTGACCGTCTGCAGAGCAGTAAGAGGATTTTAACAGCTGTAACATGATGGAAAGAGGAAACATGGGAGAAACTTATATTTCCAAACTGCTGTTAATATGATGCAAACATCTTCATCACATCTGTGAATTCTTCTGGACTGAAAACAGTCAGAAACTGTTTGTCCACAACTGATGTGAAGAATTGATTTCATGGAGAGAAAATATTTAAATTGTTAAAAAGTTTATCTTCAGGTTTACTGAGAAATTCACTTGTTGTTTGTTTGTTTAGGAACTGTTGTTCCAGAGTGTCGACAACATCTTCAATCTAACCTGAGGAAGAAGTTCCAGAGTGTGTTTGAGGGGATTTCTAAAGCAGGAAGCCGAACCCTTCTGAATGAGATGTACACAGAGCTGTACATCACAGAGGGAGGGACTGCAGAGGTCAATGATCAACATGAGGTCAGACAGATTGAAACAACATCCAGGAAACCAGACAGACCAGAAACAACCATCAGACAAGAAGACATCTTTAAAGGCTCACCTGGAAGACATGAACCAATCAGAACAGTGCTGACAAAGGGAGTGGCTGGCATCGGGAAGACAGTGTTAACACAGAAGTTCACTCTGGACTGGGCTGAAGACAAAACCAACCAGAACATCCAGTTCATGTTTCCGTTCACTTTCAGAGAGCTGAATGTGCTGAAAGAGAGAAAGTTCAGTTTGGTGGAACTGGTTCATCTCTTCTTCACTGAAACCAAAGCAGCAGGAATCTGCATCTTTGAACACTTCCAGGTTGTGTTCATCTTTGACGGTCTGGATGAGTGTCGACTTCCTCTGGACTTCCACAACAATGAGATCCTGACTGATGTTACAGAGTCCACCTCAGTGGATGTGCTGCTGACCAACCTCATCAGGGGGAAACTGCTTCCCTCTGCTCGCCTCTGGATAACCACACGACCTGCAGCGGCCAATCAGATCCCTGTCGAGTGTGTCGGCATGGTGACAGAGGTCAGAGGGTTCACTGACCCGCAGAAAGAGAAGTATTTCAGGAGGAGGTTCAGAGATGAGGAGCAGGCCAGCAGCATCATCTCCCACATCAAGACATCCAGAAGCCTCCACATCATGTGCCACATCCCGGTCTTCTGCTGGATCACTGCTACAGTTCTGGAGGACGTGTTGAAAAGCAGAGACGGAGGAGAGCTGCCCAAGACCCTGACGGAGATGTTCATCCACTTCCTGGTGGTTCAGGCCAAACTGAAGCAGGTCAAGTATGATGGAGGAGCTGAGACAGATCCACACTGGAATGAAAAGAGCAGGAAGATGATGGAGTCTCTGGGAAAACTGGCTTTTGATCAGCTGCAGAAAGGAAACCTGATCTTCTATGAATCCGACCTGACAGAGTGTGGCATCGATATCAGAGCAGCCTCAGTGTACTCAGGAGTGTTCACCCAGATCTTTAAAGAGGAGAGCGGGCTGTACCAGGACAAGCTGTTCTGCTTCGTCCATCTGAGCGTTCAGGAGTTTCTGGCTGCTCTTCATGTCCATCTGACCTTCATCAACTCTGCTGTCAACCTGCTGAAGGAACAAAGAGAAGAGAAACCTGATCCAACACTTTTCCACCAGAGGGCTGTGGACGAGGCCTTAAAGAGTCCAAATGGACACCTGGACTTGTTCCTCCGCTTCCTTCTGGGTCTTTCACTGCAGACCAATCAGACTCTCCTACGAGGCCTGCTGACACAGACAGGAAGTAGCTCACAGACCAATCAGGAAACAGTCCAGTACATCAAGAAGAAGATCAGTGAGAATCTGTCTGCAGAGAGAAGCATCAATCTGTTCCACTGTCTGAATGAACTGAATGATCGTTCTCTAGTGGAGGAGATCCAACAGTCCCTGAGATCAGGACTTCTCTCCACAGATGAACTGTCTCCTGCTCAGTGGTCAGCTCTGGTCTTCATCTTACTGTCAACAGGAGAATATCTGGACGTGTTTGACCTGAAGAAATACTCTGCTTCAGAGGAGGCTCTTCTGAGGCTGCTGCCAGTGGTCAAAGCCTCCAACAAAGCTCTGTATGAGTATTTATCAACCATTTCAAACATGTTTCATTTGGTAAATGACAAATAAAACAGTTTGTGTTCATTGTTAATTCTTCTCCAGGCTGACTGGCTGTAACCTGTCAGAGAGAAGCTGTGAAGCTCTGTCCTCAGTTCTCAGCTCCCAGTCCTCCAGTCTGAGAGAGCTGGACCTGAGTCACAACGAGCTGCAGGATTCAGGAGTGAAACTGCTGTCTGCTGGTCTGGAGAGTCCTCACTGTAATCTGGAGACTCTCAGGTCAGGAAACAACTAATCCATAAAACTGGAGTCACATTGGGTCATTTACTTCTAATTGAACACATTTTATGTTTTTGTCAAATCACAAATCTTTTCTTAAATCTCTGCATTATTGTGGTTTTGTTGCCCTTCAAACACTGTTCAATTAAATACATATAGAGTACCAACCTAACTAAATGTTTAATTCCAGTAATTTCAGTGATGTCAGGTTGCCTGACAAACACAAACATGTAGAGACAAATGTGGGCTATCTAGTTATTAGCCAAAGAAAATAGAAACATTTGTATAATTGAAGACGTGTTCTTAAATCGTATCAAGATTAAGATTAATTGGGTCAAATATGTACATTTTCTTTTCAGGTTGACTGGCTGTAACCTGTCAGAGAGAAGCTGTGAAGCTCTGTCCTATGTTCTCAGCTCCCAGTCCTCCAGTCTGAGAGAGCTGGACCTGAGTAACAACAAGCTGCAGGATTCAGGAGTGAAGCTGATGTCTGCTGGTGTGGAGAGTCCTCACTGTAAACTGGAGACTCTCAGGTCAGGAAACAACTAAACCACCAAACTGGAGTCACATTGGGTCATTTACTTCTAATTGAACACATTTTATGTTTTTGTCAAATCACAAATCTTTTCTTAAATCTCTGCATTATTGTGGTTTTGTTGTCATTCAAACACTGTTCAATTAAATACATATAGAGTACCAACCTAACTTAATGTTTAATTCCAGTAATTTCAGTGATGTCAGGTTGCCTGACAAACACAAACATGTAGAGACAAATGTGGGCTACCTAGTTATTAGCCAAAGAAAATAGAAACATTTGTATAATTGAAGACATGTTCTTAAATCGTATCAAGATTAAGATTAATTGGGTCAAATATGTACATTTTCTTTTCAGGTTGACTGGCTGTAACCTGTCAGAGAGAAGCTGTGAAGCTCTGTCCTCAGTTCTCAGCTCCCAGTCCTCCAGTCTGAGAGAGCTGGACCTGAGTAACAACAAGCTGCAGGATTCAGGAGTGAAGCTGATGTCTGCTGGTGTGGAGAGTCCTCACTGTAAACTGGAGACTCTCAGGTCAGGAAACAACTAATCCATCAAACTGGAGTCACATTGGGTCATTTATTTCTAATTGAACACATTTTATGTTTTTGTCAAATCACAAATCTTTTCTTAAATCTCTGCATTATTGTGGTTTTGTTGTCATCCAAACACCGTTCAATTAAATACATATAGAGTACCAACCTAATTAAATGTTTAATTCCAGTAATTTCAGTGATGTCAGGTTGCCTGACAAACACAAACATGGAGAGACAAATGTGGGCTATCTAGTTATTAGCCCAAGAAAATAGAAACATTTGTATAATTGAAGACATGTTCTTAAATCGTATCAAGATTAAGATTAATTGGATCAAATATGTACATTTTCTTTTCAGGTTGACTGGCTGCAACCTGTCAGAGAGAAGCTGTGAAGCTCTGTCCTCCGTTCTCAGCTCCCAGTCCTCCAGTCTGAGAGAGCTGGACCTGAGTCACAACGAGCTGCAGGATTCAGGAGTGAAGCTGCTGTCTGCTGGTTTGGAGAGTCCTCACTGTAAATTGGAGACTCTCAGGTCAGGAAATATCTGTTTGTTGATCAGTTAAATATTTCTTAATATTCATTTTGATGCAGATGTTCAACGTCTGTAGGATTTTCCTTCTTGTTTCTGGACTTGATGATATTTTTCTGACTCCAGTCTGTCAGCTTGTCTGATCTCAGAGGAAGGCTGTGCTTCTCTGGCCTCAGCTCTGAGCTCCAACCCCTCCCATCTGAGAGAGCTGGACCTGAGCTACAATCATCCAGGAGACTCAGGAGTGAAGCTGCTGTCTGCTGGTCTGGTGGATCCTCACTGGAGACTGGACACTCTCAGGTATGGACAGACAACCAGAGCTCACAGTGCAGGTTTGTCTCATTGATTTGACTTCATGTGTTGTTGCTCAGGTCCATCATCATGAAGGATGACTTGTTTCTCTTGTTTCTGTTCAGAGGAGTGAGGAGGTCTGAGTTAGGAAACATGTGGATCCTCAGAAGCCTTTTACCAAATGGAAACAGCTGTTCATTAGAAACATTGTGAAGTTGGTGTTAAATCCTTCTCATCTTGAACCATGTTATCAGCCTGTCTGTAGGGACGACAGTGTTCATCAGTCGATCACCACTTTGGTCCAAACTGATTCATCTCAACAACTAATAAACATAATGTGATGGACTTCTGTTCACACAAATTTGAGAAGTTCAGGACTCAAAGTTCGGCCTCAGTCTTCACTCTGAAATACAGTCGTTTTTATATGAGGTTCTAAAATCAAGTCAGTTTTATTTTTCAGTCCAGAGTTACATCTTTTCCTCCCAGAGCTTCAGTCTCTACAGCTGACTCCCTCCATCATTACACCCTCGATTCTGAACATGTAAATTACACAAACCAACTGAATGTGGTGGTTGGACTGATCTGTGAACAGTCTGAAAACAGTTCAGCTGTTCACGTGAATGTTGGTCAAACTGTTCATTTTAAGGGACAACATGCAGAGACCAATATTTCACATGTGGGAGGACATCAATAAAAACAGAGCAGATCAGTGGAGACTGAGCTCTCTGATTATTTCTACATATCTTCTTCTTCAGGTGTTTTCCTCACAGACAGCAGTGAAACCATCAGAGAGACAGTTGACACTGATGAGTTTCAGCCTGTTTCTGTGTCTCACTGACAAACTGAGGAACTCTGCTTCATGTTGAACAGCAGTTAGGACTCGTGTTGGATAGAAAATCATTGTGACTGTTTCTTCCTCCAGGGTGGACCATGGTGGAGAGCAGAGGTTAAAACCTGGTCTGAGGAAGTGTAAGTTTGACTGATACACAAGAGAAGTCTGACAAAAAGTATCATCATTAAACTTTCTATAAATGAACAACAAGTCAGTCAGTAAAGAAAGAAAAAAAGCCATCAGATGTGTCAGATGATAAACTGCAGCTGTGTCGTGTCTTTTTCTCTCCATCAGATTTCTGTGAACTTGAACTGGACACAAACTCAGTAAACAGAAAACTCAAACTGTCTGACAACAACAGGAAGGTGACGATGGTGGAAGAATATCAGTCATATCCTGATCATCCAGACAGATTTCACTGTTGGCAGCTGCTGTTTAGAAATGGTCTGACTGGTCGCTGTTACTGGGAGGTCGAGAGAAGAGGAGATGTTGTTATAGCAGTGAGTTACAGAGGAATCAGAAGGAGAGGAGACAGTGATGACTGCAGGTTTGGAGGGAACGTTCAGTCCTGGAGTCTGTTCTGCTCTGATGGTGGTCGTTACTATGTCTGGCACAATAACGAAGAAACATTCATCTCATCCTCCTTCTCCTCTTCCTCCTCCTCCTCCAACAGAGTAGCAGTGTACGTGGACTGTCCTGCTGGCACTCTGTCCTTCTACAGAATCTCCTCTGACAATCTGATCCACCTCCACACCTTCAACACCACATTCACTAAACCTCTGTATCCTGGATTTGGGTTATTGTCATACGACTCCTCAGCGTCTGTGTGTTCTCTGTAGGAGGAAGAGTATGTGGAAGTGACAGCAGCTTTAAATGTTGATGGTGGATGAAGTTTCTCTTTGGTTCACCGTTGAATCACTGATTGTGATGTCAGAATATGTTTTATGTCAGAAGTAGTGAAATGATGTCCTCACCTCTGAACTTTGACCTTCACTTCCATCTGGACAGATGAAGGTCAAACTGAGCTCTTTGGCTGCCAAACATCAGCAGATTCTGGATGCAGACGTCCTGCAGTCAGTCAGGACAGTGAAAAGAGGCTGGATTCTACAACAGGACAACGATCAGAGCAAAACCTCACAATCCACCATGAACTGCTTGAAGAAACACCAGCTCAGGCTGTTGGAGTGGCCCTCAGGGGCCCCTGACCTGAACATCACTGAACATCTGTGGGGAGATCTGAAACCTGCTGCAAGATGGCCTGAAAATGTCTCCGAACTCGAGGGGGACAAACTTTTACACCTCATAAATCCTGTTGAAATGTTTTCTGTCTTTCAGTTGATGAAATGAAACGTGACCGTACTTAGATATTTGAAGAAAGGCTCATTTAATGTCTGTTTGCTGTAGAGGTTGTGTTTAAGATGTTGTTTGAACAAACTATGTCCAACCCTCTGTAATATCACTCGACTTTGTGAATGGGCGTCGCCGTGACGATGCGGCAAAGTTTGATGTCTCGCTCTGACACAGGAAGTTGATGTTTAAGGTCAAAGGATGCTTGAAACCTCACGAAATGTGTGACATACATCCGGCGTGGTGAGACGATGCATGTGATATGTGTTTTGCGAGTGGGCGTGGTATCACTGTATAAAGACCAGTTGCTCGGGTGAACTCCATACAAACTGGTTGGCTCATGGATAGAAATAAATAAATAATAAATTAATTAATGAATAGATACTGTGAGTGTCCTTCAGTGTAAAAGCGGGCCGAAGCCTAACGGTACACTGTATAAAGACCAGTTGCTCAGGTGAACTCCATACAAACTGGTTGGCTCACAGATAGAAAAAATGGGATCATGCTGTAGTAAGATCGAAGAGATACTGTACCTCTGGAGGGAGACTAAAACGCATGCACTCAAAAGGTGCGGATAACATAAAATATTTAAAAAAAGTGAAGAGGAAAGTTGAGAAGAGAGAAGAGAAAAAGTTAAAAAGAAAAGAGAAGGAGGTGGGGGAGATTAAAAACAAAAAGGCGGGAGAAGAGAGTATAGCTTTTAATGCACCAATACTATATCTATACATTTCTCCCGGGAAAATGATGAGGATGATGATTATGTGGTACAAAAACGAACCAACATGGGACAGCGGCCCGATCCTCCTCCGTACCCTAACATGGGAGACGTCCCGGTAACAGCTGATCCGCCCGTTCCGCCTATTCCGCCTCCGGCTGCTCAGCCAGTTTCTGTCTCCGAACCCACGACACCGTCACCAAACTCCACTCCCTCTGCTCCAACCCCAGACAGCAGCCAAGAACTTACAATGCACTTATTGTGAGTCGCTTTGGATAAAAGCGTCAGCTAAATGAAAAGTAATGTAATGTATTGTAACTTTTACGAAGACACAGAATATTCTGAAGTATATTATCGAGGGGATAATGATCAAGGAGATTTCAGAAGGAGGAAGCGAGGTGGATGGAGAGGGGCTGGCGGCCGTGGGGGAGGACCACGAGAGACAAGTAGAGACACCTGCTATAATTGCGGGAGGAATGGCCACTGGGCAAGAGACTGCAGGCGGCGGAGAGATGGGAGGGGCGGAGGAAGCAGAGGAGGAGATGGTTAGCGGTCGCAGACGGGTTCAGCATGACTAGCCACAACCACTCCAGGATCAGGTCATACAGAAACACACACACATTCACATGATTCACAGACACGGACACAGACCCAACTAGAAACTAAAAATGAGGATGTGTTAGAGATAAATACAGTTAAAATACTCAAGATAAACCTTTTGTGACTCTACTGATAGAAGAGATTGAAGTAACTTTATTGTGTGATTCAGGAGCATATAGGTCACTTATTAGGAGTCTAGACAAAGGATGTAAGGAGGCCATTTTAAAGGCACCAAAACCAGACAAAAAGACAAGTGATGTCATTTTTAGGAATGACAAATTTCTGTTGGAATTGGATTCCAGATTATGCAGGAACGACTTCCCGACTGTCTAAACTCATTTATGATGACCCCATGGCTGCCCACGATAAAATACAATGGACACCAGAAACAGAAAACGATTTTGAAAAATATGAAAAAAATTGTCTAATCAACAAAAGATTTTGCTGTTGAAGACCCTTGCCCTAGACAATGAGGTAAAAAAAAGAAAAAGAAAATCAACAGTGGAAGACAAATAAATCGCAACAAAAAGACGATGATTTATGAAGATGACAGGAAGGCAAGATGATACTCCAAAAAAGTTTATATAGATATGCGGCTTTTTGAGCCATGGGGTAAACCATGTCTCAACAGGAGGGATGGTATCTATTATAAACTAAGCATTTACAACACATGACTTTACAAACTACTAAAAAAAAATTCTGAAAGTGTTGCGAAGCCTCACGGCATGAGTCAGTGTGTCATGGTCTCGAAAAGTGCCTTGTCATGGTGTGTAATCAACATATAGGTGCGAATTGCTGAACGGGCCTGGATACACCTCAGCCATTGCAAAAGGGTGAGACCTTTGCCTGAACCACATAACACAGACATACCAGATTAAGTAAGCCGGCATTCCCCTGTGGTGAAGTCAGGCTACAAAGGGAGGTGATACTAATAGGGCTGCTTGTCTCAAACCAGTGAAGAAACTAACAACACCCAGGCGATTTAGTTTCTGGTGAGCTTATTTTGGTATATCTGTGGACGGACAGTACAGCTAAAATGGCTCAAGGCAGCATCACATGGCATCCATTCAGGAGGATAGGACTCTGTGGCCTCAGTGGGACCCTTTGTTTTCTGATAGTCACAGCTCTGCTCATAGTACTCCCCATATTTCGGTACGGAGCCCAATATAACATACCTGACAATCAGACATCAGACGACAAGACCACAATAGGACCTCAGGCTACTGACAAAGTTCGCCACACTAAAATAGCATTTGTAAGGGCTGATGGTGAATTTGCAAGGAACAAAAAATCAGTACCGGGTACAGGGAGCATTAATTTTCACATTCACGGAAGGGCAACAGGCCAGTCTAACATTTGACACATGTGCAGTTCTTCCCTGCAAGGGGAAAGACTGTAGCTTAGTTTGGTCAGACAAATATCTGTGCATGGTAGCATCTGTGCCGACCTAAAACAACGACTGTCTCTGATTAAGGGATCTATCGCACCAGGTTGCCACATACGAAACTGCAACACCTTAATACTGACACTGAAGGATCCAAAACAATGCGACTCCAGACTGTTAGTACGAGGGGCGGATATATCTGAGACAGATCCAAAGGGCTTAATCTGGATAAATATAGTACAACCAAACACCACTGTACCCCGCCAAAGCGTTGCAAATACGAGCTCACACAACAAAATTTCCCCTCGGGGATTAATAAAGTAACTACCTAACCTAACCTAACCTAACCTAGATCCTGTAGGCCGACGATTGAAAATAACTAAATTTACAGATGTGGTGTCACTACAGACAGGATATGGTGATATCAATATGTGGCTACAGTGGATGCAGTACTCAGCTCAGATGATGGGCAAAGCCGACTGCATTGTATGCTCCGAGGCACGCCCACTTTTAGGTCTTATACATGAGACGCTGTTAAGGGCCTCAGCGAACAGCTTGATGCCACTAGTCTTATGGTATGGCAGAACCGCATGGCATTGGACATGCTGCTGGCTGACAAAGGGGGGTATATGCAAAATGTTTGGCTCTGTATGTTGTACGTTGTACAATGATGGAATCTTGGTTTGGTAAATGGACAGACCTATTCCTCGCCTGTTTCACTAGTGTTTCAATTATAGCAGCCATACTTATTATTTGTGGTTGTTGTTGTATCCCCTGTATCTGAGGATTGATCCTAAGACTGATCAATGTTACATTGACTCACACGTTAAACCGGTCCAAATCATAATGCTGCAGTTGCCGATTCAGTTGTTTCGTTTATTCTCACATTAATCAAAAAAGTTTACAAAACATTCTCGTTGTAACGTGAGGTCAAAGACTGTACCGATGCCCCTTCCTCACGTTTCCTCCATGCTTGGTTGAAGAAGAACCAAAAACTCAGTCCCCCTTCTCCCCTATCACAGCTGATAATCAGCTGACAACCAGCTGCTAATCAGCTGACAATCATCTTGTCAATCACAACTAATACATACTAATTAATTCAGCATATGCATTTCATCTTATTTCATAAGTCAAAAGAAAGATTTACATTACCTCAGTAAATAAGCAAATTCTAATATAATTTGTTATCAACACAAAATATGGCTCTAACATTCCAGCCCCTAATTGCTTAAAAAATAGCAATTACACAAATTAATAAATAGAGACAATATTCAAACCCACATAATCGTGTATTTCATTCCTTTTCAACATAAAGTGTCCACAGATTAAGTTCATCTTATAGTTCACGTATCAGGCTCCTGTTACAAGTATCTGTCCAGCTACTCTTCTGTTTCCAGGAGCAGACAGAGTTTGTTGACAAGTCTCTGTACAACACTTGTTTTAGTTTTAACGAGGACACTGTGGACTAGTCCTTTACTTCCAGGCAAGGTCTTTAGAATCCGTCCTAGAACCCAGGAGTTCCTGGGAGCTGAATCATCTGCAATAACAACAAGGTCTCCGGGTAGAAAGTTCCTTTTAACTCTGTTCCACTTATTTCGCTGTTGCATGATTGGAAGGTATTCTCGGACCCATCTTCTCCAGAAAAGATCAGCCAGATATTGTACCTGCCTCCATCTTCTTCGAGAGTACAGGTCCTCCTTCTTGAATAGTCCAGAAGGCATGACAGGGTTAGTTTTGAGTAGAAGCAGATGATTCTGTGTCAGTGGTTCCACATCATTCAAGTCATTTGTTATTGTTGTGATGCTTCCACCTCACATAAGGCTGTTTGCAAGGCCTCATCATCCAGAACTTGTTCTCTTACCACAGAGCACAGAATTTTTTGGAGTGACTTAATGAGTATTTCCCAT
>NW_027185408.1:1020400-1070400 GCF_022577435.1 Embiotoca jacksoni
CAGGACTGACGAGGGACAATGAGCAGCTTCTTCTCTCCGAATCTTTCCTCCACACACGAAGGTGGAAAGTGTCTGGAAGTGGACCTGAAGTCGAGCAGGTGAGAATCCTCCCAGAGAAATCTGGACATGTCTGATGAACTCTGACCTCACCGTGTTGGATCACTGACTGGACCCTAGAAATGTTTCCTGATCTCGATCGGCTGTTTCAAAACGTCTCCTGGATGCTTGTAGGTTTAAATATTGTTTCAGAATTTCTCTGTGAGTTAAAGAACATGACTTCAGACTGATTTCCAGGATTGTTGTTGGTGATTACCTGGTAAAGTGAACATCAGTCTGACTGTAATCTGATCTGGAGTCTTCAGTGAAAACATTCAGAGAATGTCAGAACTGGTTGGACAGCTTTGATCATCTGTAAACAGAAGAGCATTTATTTTAACCTTTTAATACCTGCAGTGTTCAAACAGCCGTCTTACAGCACTGAGACACTCGGTTTCACTCAACACCTGCATCACTAACATTTTGGGGAGGAAAAGTTATTTTAACATTTTTATGATTTCGCAGCAGATTTTGGGGATTTTAATAAATATTTTGTGGATGCACAAATTCTAGAATTATTGATATATTTTCTGGGTCAAATTTGAAAACATATCAAATACATTTGGTGTTCAACATTCTGTATTTGTGGAGGAATCTGGGGAAACTTTAAGCAGTTTTAGACTCGTCCTGTTCAGAGCTCAAAGGTGTCTGTCAGTCCTGAGTTTTAGAGCCATGTTACAGACAGTGATGAGAACTAATGTGTCCTGTGCTGTGAATGTTGTTGTACGTACTGAGCAGGTTGTTGTGTTTGAGTGAAGCTGTGGGCTCTGCTATGGATCAGTGGGAGGACAGAGAGGACGGAGTCCGTCCCTCTAAAACCACTGAACTTTTCCTTTTTCCTGGAGAGTTTCACTTTGAGCACTAATTTTACTTGAATTACCTGAACAGCTGTTGCTGGAAGTTTCACTGTTGGAAGTGATGCTGGAAACAACATTCAGCTGTTTAACAGCTGCTTAAACAAAAAACTATTTCAGGGGTCAAATGAATAAATAGGCTGTTAAAGAAAAGTGTTTGGGATGAAAAGCCAATTTAAAGCAGAGACACCTGGAACCAGGACTGAGGACCAGATTTCAGGTCCCTGGCAGGAAGTTCAGGCTGCTTTCTGCCTCATAACAAACCAACATGTCCAACATACAGTCCTGTATGTGGTCCAAACTGCTGCTGCTTCATCTCATGTCTCTGTGCTGATCTTTGGTTGGTTTGTCAGCTCCATCTAGTGGACAGACAGCAGAGCTGCATCATGTGATGTTGGATTTCTCTGCCACAGGTTAGACTGGTTCTGACGTCACTCTGATGGTTTTAGACTTGGACTCTGAAGTTATGAGGAAGTGACAGCGTCCTCAGATCAAACGCTCTCAGACACCAGGACTGACGAGGGACAATGAGCAGCTTCTTCTCTCTGAATCTTTCCTCCACACACGAAGGTGGAAAGTGTCTGGAAGTGGACCTGAAGTCAAGCAGGTGAGAATCCTCCCAGAGAAATCTGTACATGTCTGATGAACTCTGACCTCACTGTGTTGGATCACTGACTGGACCCTAGAAATGTTTCCTGATGTCGATCGGCTGTTTCAAAACGTCTCCTGGATGCTTGTAGGTTTAAATATTGTTTCAGAATTTCTCTGAGTTAAAGAACATGACTTCAGACTGATTTCCAGGATTGTTGTTGGTGATTACCTGGTAAAGTGAACATCAGTCTGACTAATCTGATCTGGAGTCTTCAGTGAAAACATTCAGAGAATGTCAGAACTGGTTGGACAGCTTTGATCAACTGTAAACAGAAGAGCATTTATTTTAACCTTTTAATACCTGCAGTGTTCAACCAGCTGTCTTACAGCACTGAGACACTCGGTTTCACTCAACACCTGCATCACTAACATTTTGGGGATGAAAAGTTATTTTAACATTTTTATGACGTTGTCGCAGCAGATTTAGTATTTTAATAAAATATATTGTGGATGCACAAATTCCAAAATTAAAGATTTATTTTCTGAGTCGAATACATCAAATGTATTTGGTGTTCAACATTCTGTATTTGTGGAGGAATCTGGGGCACTTTAAGTAGTTTTAGACTCGTCCTGTTCAGGGCTCAAAGGTGTCTGTCAGTCCTGAGTTTTAGAGCCATGTTACAGACAGTGATGAGAACTAATGTGTCCTGTGCTGTGAATGTTGTTGTACGTACTGAGCAGGTTGTTGTGTTTGTGTGGAGCTGTGGGCTCTGCTATGGATCAGTGGGAGGACAGAGAGGACGGAGTCCGTCCCTCTAAAACTACTCTGTGTGGGGAACATGAGAGCCGGACCGAAGCTCAGAGGTGAGACGACCGTCTCTAACTGTCCACGACTCTTCTCCACGTCACAGTTCAGCACTCACATCACTGCACCATCATTATTCTCACTCAGAGCTCTGTGTGTTCTGTTGAAGGACAAAGCAGCAGCTCAGATCTGCTGGACCTGGACCTGGACCTGTTCCCAGCTGTTTGTCCATGAAGAGTGACCGGTCTATTTTAAGACTTATAGACTTCAAAGATGGACACCAGTCTGTTGAACAAAGGTAATAATGTGAAATGTTTGTCATTTAGTATCAAACCCTCCTGATGTCATAATGTCTGAACTCATTGATCACTTTCTTTCCATTCAGTGTGAAACTGAAACCCAACTGTTCTTGTGTCCGGGTATTCAGAAAGAGGGTTTTCCAGTGTTCAGCAGGGGTGATCATATTTATACATTTAAAGACTCCATGCAGAGCCGGGCTTCATCGGACCACACAGAGGAGACCCATACAGACCAGGCTGGTGGCTGCCTCCACATGTCTCTCAGTCTGAAGAAGTGATTGTAAATCTGATGGGACAAAGGTCAACTGTAGTAACGTTTCCACAAACACATTTGAATACTTAAAGTACAAGAAATGTATTTATGAAAATGTAAGTAAGGATGAAGTCAGTTCATCAGTTACGAGTTTAGTGTGTTGATGTACAAGTGTGAAGAAAAAAATGAATATTTCTGCCTGGACCTATATTCAGTCAGCTGCTTGTTAAGATGATCAAACCGGCTCTCTCTACGTTTCAGAATTGATTTAAAGATTTTATTACTCATTTTTAAAGCACATTAACACTTGACATTTCATCCTGAGTTGTAAAAATTGAGCATCTGATCCAAGTCACACTTTCTGAAAAGTCGATAATGTTCCAATAACTAAACTCCAGACATCACCATTGTTGACAGGCCGAGCTTTGAGTGAGTTTTTTTTAATCATAAAGCAGCAACAGAGAATCTCCTGCACATCACCTGCAGGGTTTAAACCCACTGAATCTAAAGGTTGATAAAATTCTGATGATCAAACGTAAGAATGAGAAATACTGGCGTCTGACTGGATTCGTGATTTAAAATGGATGTTTTGTCTTCCTGTTCAGCTTCTGTCAGGTGTTTGTTGTCTTGGTAACTAAAAACATGAAGTCTCTTTACTTTATGTTTCTAGATTAATTCTGACCAAACATCTTCTGTTTTGATGTTGACTTTACAGGGTTGATCAGCAGGACTCAGACGTTCCTGAAACAAACCTGGACTCCATATTTCTGGTGTGTAAACACACAAACTAAACAGTGAATTACCAAAACTCACATTCTCCCTGCTGCACTCTGTAGACCAGCAGGATTTCAGTCCATATTTAAAATGATCTGATACGTTCTGTGTGTTAAAGTTGATATATTTCTCTGTTTCAGCTGCTGGAGGAGAACATGATCAGTTTTGTAAAGAACGAGCTGAAGAAGATACTGAAAATTCTGAGTCCAGATTACCCAGAATGCTTAGAGAGTCAGAGTGAGGATGAGGAGGTGTTGGAGGGTGAGGATGAAGAGCAGAGGAGGAGCAGAGAGTCATTTCTGAAGATCACACTGCACTTCCTGAGGAGACTGAAGCAGGAGGAGCTGGCTGACCGTCTGCAGAGCAGTAAGAGGATTTTAACAGCTGGAACATGATGGAAAGAGGAAACATGGGAGAAACTTAGATTTCCAAACTCTGCTGTTAATATCATGCAAACATCTTCATCACATCTGTGAATTCTTCTGGACTGAAAACAATCAGAAACTGTTTGTCCACAACTGATGTGCAGAATTGATTTCATGGAGACAAAATATTTAAAATGTTAAAAAGTTTATCTTCAGGTTTACTGAGACATTCACTGTTTGTTTGCTTGTTTTTTTAGGAACTGTTGCTGCAGAGTGTCGACAACATCTTCAATCTAACCTGAGGAAGAAGTTCCAGAGTGTGTTTGAGGGGATTTCTAAAGCAGGAAACCGAACCCTTCTGAATGAGATGTACACAGAGCTGTACATCACAGAGGGAGGGACTGCAGAGGTCAATGATGAACATGAGGTCAGACAGATTGAAACAACATCCAGGAAACCAGACAGACCAGAAACAACCATCAGACAAGAAGACATCTTTAAAGACTCACCTGGAAGACATGAACCAATCAGAACAGTGCTGACAAAGGGAGTGGCTGGCATCGGGAAGACAGTGTTAACACAGAAGTTCACTCTGGACTGGGCTGAAGACAAAACCAACCAGAACATCCAGTTCATGTTTCCGTTCACTTTCAGAGAGCTGAATGTGCTGAAAGAGAGAAAGTTCAGTTTGGTGGAACTGGTTCATCTCTTCTTCACTGAAACCAAAGCAGCAGGAATCTGCAGCTTTGAACACTTCCAGGTTGTGTTCATCTTTGACGGTCTGGATGAGTGTCGACTTCCTCTGGACTTCCACAACAATGAGATCCTGACTGATGTTACAGAGTCCACCTCAGTGGATGTGCTGCTGACCAACCTCATCAGGGGGAAACTGCTTCCCTCCGCTCGCCTCTGGATAACCACACGACCTGCAGCGGCCAATCAGATCCCTGCCGAGTGTGTCGGCATGGTGACAGAGGTCAGAGGGTTCACTGACCCGCAGAAGGAGGAGTACTTCAGGAGGAGGTTCAGAGATAAGGAGCAGGCCAGCAGCATCATCTCCCACATCAAGACATCCAGAAGCCTCCACATCATGTGCCACATCCCGGTCTTCTGCTGGATCACTGCTACAGTTCTGGAGGACGTGTTGAAAAGCAGAGGCGGAGGAGAGCTGCCCAAGACCCTGACGGAGATGTTCATCCACTTCCTGGTGGTTCAGGCCAAAGTGAAGCAGGTCAAGTATGATGGAGGAGCTGAGACAGATCCACACTGGAATGAAAAGAGCAGGAAGATGATGGAGTCTCTGGGAAAACTGGCTTTTGATCAGCTGCAGAAAGGAAACCTGATCTTCTATGAATCCGACCTGACAGAGTGTGGCATCGATATCAGAGCAGCCTCGGTGTACTCAGGAGTGTTCACCCAGATCTTTAAAGAGGAGAGCGGGCTGTACCAGGACAAGGTGTTCTGCTTCGTCCATCTGAGCGTTCAGGAGTTTCTGGCTGCTCTTCACGTCCATCTGACCTTCATCAACTCTGCTGTCAACCTGCTGAAGGAACAACAAACAACATCTTCTTTGTCTAAAGTCTTCAGAAACAAAACAAAACTAAACCATCTCCACCAGACTGCTGTGGACGAATCTTTAAGAAGTCCAAATGGACACCTGGACTTGTTCCTCCGCTTCCTTCTGGGTCTTTCACTGCAGACCAATCAGACTCTCCTACGAGGCCTGCTGACACAGACAGGAAGTAGCTCACAGACCAATCAGAAAACTGTCCAGTACATCAAGAAGAAGATCAGTGAGAATCTGTCTGCAGAGAGAAGCATCAATCTGTTCCACTGTCTGAATGAACTGAATGATGGTTCTCTCGTGGAGGAAATCCAACAGTCCTTGAGATCAGGACGTCTCTTCAGAGATAAACTGTCTCCTGCTCAGTGGTCAGCTCTGGTCTTCATCTTACTGTCATCAGAAGAACATCTGGATGTGTTTGACCTGAAGAAATACTCTGCTTCAGAGGAGGCTCTTCTGAGGCTGCTGCCAGTTGTCAAAGCCTCCAACAAAGCTCTGTATGAGGATTTATCAACCATTTCAAACATGTTTCATTTTGTAAATAACAAATAAAACAGTTTGTGTTCATTGTTAATTCTTCTCTAGGCTGACTGGATGTAACCTGTCAGAGAGAAGCTGTGAAGCTCTGTCCTCAGTTCTCAGCTCCCAGTCCTCCAGTCTGAGAGAGCTGGACCTGAGTAACAACAAGCTGCAGGATTCAGGAGTGAAGCTGCTGTCTGCTGGTCTGGAGTGTCCTCACTGTAAACTGGAGACTCTCAGGTCAGGAAACAGCTGGTTGTTGATCATTTAAATCATTCTTTAAGTTCATGTTGGTGCAGATGTTCAACATCTGTAGGATTTTCGTTCTTGTTTCTGGAGTTGATGATATTTTTCTGACTCCAGTCTGTCAGGTTGTCTGATCTCAGAGGAAGGCTGTGCTTCTCTGGCCTCTGCTCTGAGCTCCAACCCCTACCATCTGAGAGAGCTGGACCTGAGCTACAATCATCCAGGAGACTCAGGAGTGAAGCTGCTGTCTGCTGGTGTGGAGGATCCTCACTGGAGACTGGAGACTCTCAGGTATGGACAGACAACCAGAGCTCACACAGTGCAGGTTTGTCTCATTGATTTGACTTCATGTGTTGTTGCTCAGGTCCATCATCATGAAGGATGACTTGTCTCTCTTGTTTCTGTTCAGAGGAGTCAGGAGGTCTGAGTTAGGAAACATGTGGATCCTCAGAAACCTTTTATCAAATGGAAACAGCTGTTCATTAGAAACATTGTGAAGTTGGTGTCAAATCCTTCTCATCTTGAACCATGTTATCAGCCTGGCTGTAGAGACGACAGTGTTCATCAGTCGATCACCACTTTGTTCCAAACTGATTCATCTCAACAACTAATAAACATGAGATGAACTTCTGTTCACACAAATTTTAGAAGTTCAGGACTCGAAGTTCGGCCTCAGTCTTCACTCTGAAATAGTCGTTTTTATGTGAAGCTTTAAAATCAAGCCAGTTTTATTTTTCAATCCAGTTACAACTTTTCCTCCCAGAGCTTCAGTCTCCACAGCTGACTCCCTCCATCATTACACCCTCGATTCTGAACATTTAAATTACACAAACCAACTGAATGTGGTTGTTGGACTGATCTGTGAACAGTCTGAAAACAGTTCAGCTGTTCAAGTGAATATTGGTCAAACTGTTCATTTTAAGGGACAACATGCAGAGACCAATATTTCACATGTGGGAGGACATCAATAAAAAACAGCAGATCAGTGGAGACTGAGCTCTCTGATTATTTCGACATCACTTCTTCTTCAGGTGTTTTCCTCACAGACAGCAGTGAAACCATCAGAGAGACAGTTGACACTGATGAGTTTCAGCCTGTTTCTGGTGTCTCACTGACAAACTGAGGAACTCTGCTTCATGTTGAACAACAGTTAGGACTCGTGTTGGATAGAAAATCATTGTGACTGTTTCTTCCTCCAGGGTGGACCATGGTGGAGAGCAGTGGTTAAAACCTGGTCTGAGGAAGTGTAAGTTTGACTGATACACGTTACATTCCATTTTATTTAGCTGACTCTTTTGTCCAAAGCGACTTACAATAAGTGCATTTCAACCATGAGGGTACAAAACCCAGAACAAGAAGAATCAAGAAAATACAATTTCTTCAAGAAAGCCAATCTACAAAGTGCTAAAATAAGTTCCATTTTTAGATGCTAAAGTTCTCCTATTCAAGTTAAAGTCGGAAGAGGTGTGTTTTTAGTTTGCGGCGGAAGATGTACAGAGTTTCTGCTGTCCTGATGTCATTGGGGAGCTCATTCCACCATTTAGGAGCCAGGACAGCAAACAGTCGTGATTTTGTAGAGTGTTTAGCTCAGTGAGGAGCAACAAGCTGATTGGCCGATGCAGAGCGGAGTGAATGGGCTGGGATGTAAGGTTGGACCATGTCCATGGTGTACACTGGACCCGATCTGTTCACAGCACGGTACAAAGTACCAATGTTTTGAAACGGATGCGGGCAGCGACTGGTAACCAGTGAAGGGAGCGGAGGAGGATGAGGAGGAGTGAATTTCGGGAGGTTAAAGACCAGTTGAGCTGCTGCATTCTGGATGAACTGCAGAGGACGAATGGTACTAACAGGTAGACCTGCCAGGAGGGAGTTACAGTACTCTTGGCATGAGATGACCAGAACCTGGACGAGCGCCACCTTATGAGTGAGAAGAGGATGTATTCTCTTGATGTTGTGCAGCATGTATCTACAGGAACGTGTTGTTGCAGTGATGTTGGCAGTAAGAGAGAGTTGACTGTCGAGTGTCATCGAGGTTCTCAGCAGTCAGGGTCGGGATAACAGAGTTGTTGAAGGTAGTAGTCAGGTCGAGGGTGGGAGAGTCTTTCCCTGGTAGGAAGAGCAGTTCAGTCTTGTGGAGGTTGATTTTCAGGTGGTGTGAGGACATCCATTGAGAGATGTCAGTCAGACTGGCAGAGATTCATGCTGCTACCTGTGTTTCAGATCAGGGAAAAGAGAGGATCAGTTGGGTGTCATCAGCAAAGCTGTGGTAGGAAAAGACATGCGAGTGAACGACAGAGCAGAGAGAGTTGGTGTACAGAGAGAAGAGGAGGGGACCCAGGACAGAGCCTTGAGGGACACCAGTAGTGAGAGGACAAGGTTCAGACACAGATCCTCTCCATGTTACCCAGTAAGTGAGGTCGTTGAGGTAGGATGAGAACAGGGAGAGAGCAGAGCCTGAGACACCGAGGTCCTGAAGGAGGAAAGAAGAATCTGGTGGTTCACTGTGTCAAATGCAGCAGAAGGTCCAGAAGGATCAGGACAGAGGACAGAGAGGCTGCTCTAGCAGTGTGAAGCTGCTCAGAGACAGAAGGAGGACCGTCTCTGTTGAGTGGTCTGTTGAAACCAGACTGGTGGTCAAGAAGATTGTAGTTGCAGTAGCTGGGTTTGAAAATGAGGATCATATATCATCTATCTTTTTAGTAAAGTAGTTGACAAAGTGGTTTGGTAGAAGGGAGGAGGGAGGAGGGGGGGTGGGGGGGGGGTCAAGGAGGTTGGAAAAGATAGAGAAGAGGTTTTTGGGATTGGAAAATGAGGATTGAATCCTGGTTTGGTAGAAAGAGCTTTTGGCTGCAGAAATAGAGGCAGAGAAAGAGGAGAGGAGAGATTGATAAGTGAGCAGGTCGTCAGGGTGGTTAGATTTTCTACATTTCCTTTCTGCTGCTCTCATAGTGTCTCTCAGACAACCACGGAGCTGAGGAGGACTGGAGGACATGGAGGAGGACAGAGACAATCAAGAGAGGAAGACAGAGGAGAAAGGAGAGTGTCTGTGGCTGAGTTAGCATGCATGAGGGAGAAAGAGGCAGTTGAAGGGAGGGCAGATAAAACAGAGGAGGGAGAGGAGGTAGGGAGGCGGAGGGAGAGAGGAGGAGGAAGGAGAGAGTAGGTGGAGAGGAGGGGGAGAAGAGGAGGAGGAGGGAGAGAGGAGGTAGAGAGGAGAAAGAGAGGAGGGAGAGAGGAGGAGAAGGAGAAGAGGAGGAGAGGAGGGGGAGAGGAGGGAGAAAGGGAGTGAATGTTGTGACTGACAGGTCCAGAGTCTGTTGATGTGGTCAGGTTGTCAGTTTGAGAGAGTCAGAGATAAAGAAGTGGTCGGAGACATGAAGTGGAGTTACAGTGAGGTTAGATGTGGAGCAGTTTCTGGTGAAATATAGTCCAGGTGGTTCCAACCTTTGTGAGGAGGAGGGGAAGGACTGAGGGAGACAGCAAAGGAAGACAGGAAAAGGAAAAGGTCAGATGACTTCTCTGTCTGGATGTTAAAGTCACCCAGAAGGACAAGTGGAGGACCATTTTCTGGGAAGTTTGACAGGAGGACGTCTAATTCATCCAAGAAATCTCCCAAAGAACCTGGAGGACGGTAGAGGACAACAATGTTTAATTGGACCGGATGAGAAACTGTCACAGCATGAAACTCAAAAGACAGTGAGGTAGGAAGCGGAAGTGGGTAAAGAGGAAAAACTCCATTTGGGGGAGATGAGTAAACCTGTACCACCACCCCCCCACCTCCTCCTCTACCAGGAGGTCTGGGGGTGTGGCTGAAGGAGAAGGCAGAGGAGAGAGCAGCAGGGTGGATGTGTTGTCCGGTGTGATCCAGGTCTCAGTGATACCAAGGAAGTCCAGCGATTGCTGGATATCAAAGCCAGAGATGAAGTCTGTCTTCAGCTGACTGTCAGTTCCAGAGTCCTCCTGTGACGAGGTGTTGGGTATGTGTGGAACGGGTGGGATAGATAAGAGAGGAAAGGTTACGGTGTTGGTGTGAACGAGTGGGAGGCTGATAGTATCTACGAGTAGATATACGCACAGGTACGGAAAGTACACACATATTCAGATAGCAGTAGTTATACTCAGCGTCCCCCGGAGACTCCAACAAAAGACTCCTTTGTCTCGATCCTCCGAGTCTTCGTACGACGAGCCCTCACAGACGCTGAAGCTGACCCTTCAAACACTTCCTGGTTTTCCAACAGGGTTGGCTACAGCTGGTCAGACCACACCCCCTGCTCGTTAGGCCTCCCGTCACCAGGTGTTACAAATGGGCAGCAATAGAAACTCACCACTGATTTCTAAACAAAGAAAACTTTCACACAGTCTCTAAATTTGGTCCCAAACTGTTCCCGGAGAGTCTTTTTACCTCAAACGGTAGAAAGTAAAATACAACTTAGTCCTTAATAGAATTGGAATAAAAGACCATCAGTTTAACTCTAAACTTGTTCTCTTTGACTCTCAGTTACTTGAGTGAAAACAAGAATCCAATCACAAACAATTCCAGCTACCAAAAACCATCCAAGCTTTATCAGTCAAGATATCCTAAAACAGCAGATGCAATAATAAACTTGATCAGAGAAGCGTATTTAAAGATTCTACTTTGTCTTAGTTCAAGTGATCCAGCTGGATGTCGTCCCCCAAAAGTCAAAGTCTGACAAAAAGTATCATCATTAAACTTTCTATGAACGAACAACAAGTCAGGAAGTAAAGAAAGAAAAAAGCCATCAGATGTGTCAGATGATAAACTGCAGCTGTGTCGTGTCTTTTTCTCTCCATCAGATTTCTGTGAACTTGAACTGGACACAAACTCAGTGAACAGAAAACTCAAACTGTCTGACAACAACAGGAAGGTGACGAAGGTGGAAGAAGATCAGTCATATCCTGATCATCCAGACAGATTTGACTGGTGTCCTCAGCTGCTGTGTAGAACTGGTCTGACTGGTCGCTGTTACTGGGAGGTCGAGTGGAGAGGAGATATTTATATAGCAGTGAGTTACAGAGGAATCAGAAGGAGAGGAGACAGTAATGACTGCTGGTTTGGAAGGAACGATCAGTCCTGGAGTCTGGACTGCTATGGTGGTGGTCGTTACTCTGTCTGTCACAATAACACAGTAACATTCTACTCCTCCTCCTCCTCCTCCTCCTCCTCCTCCTCTTCCTCCTCTTCCTCCTCCTACAGAGTAGCAGTGTATGTGGACTGTCCTGCTGGCACTCTGTCCTTCTACAGAATCTCCTCTGACACTCTGATCCACCTCCACACCTTCAACACCACATTCACTGAACCTTTGTATCCTGGATTTATGTTCTGTTCAGATGGTTCCTCAGTGTCTCTGTGTTCTCTGTAGGAGGAAGAGTCTGTGGAAGTGACAGCAGCTTTAAATGTTGATGGTGGATGAAGTTTCTCTTTGGTTCACCGTTGAATCACTGATTGTGATGTCAGAATATGTTTTGTGTCAGAAGTTTGAAATGATGTCCTCACCTCTGAACGTTGACCTTCACTTCCATGTGGACAGATGAAGGTCAAACTGAGCTCTTTGGCTGATAAACATCAGCAGATTCTGGAAACCTGCTGCAAGACGGCCTGAAAATAACTTTTACACTCGTCATGAATCCTGTTGAAATGTTTTCTGTGTTTGAGTTGATGAAATAAAACGTGAATATTTGAATAAAGTTTCATTTAAAGTGTGTTTTCTGCCGGGTTGTTTAATATGTTGTTAGAACAAACTGAGTCCACCCCTGTGTGATCTCCCTGAAAGGTTCTGCTTCTGTTCTGCTTCTTAATGTGAGAAAACCAACAACGACGTCACCCGTCGGTTTGTGAATGGACGTTTTAAACCCTCCGTTATGACATTCAGCCGTCGCCATCTCGACCAGAAGTGACCATATTTGGACGAGCTGGGGAGGAGCCGGAGGTCTAGCGGACACTGTGCCCCGCCACCTTTACTGGAAACATGACTTCCTCCCAGGCCTGTCGTTGTCGCCTACTTCCTCCCATCGTCATCTACTTACTGTTGTTGTGGTCTTCGTTTTCGCGTACTTCCTGTCGGCCTCTCTTCAGTCTCGTCGTCGACCAAATAAGGTGTGGAAGAGTGTACGAGTCTTCTGCCAGCTGACACCAGTCTCTCACCCTGACTTTGAGTACATTAAGAAGCAGCAGTTGCCTGTAGCTCCTTCAGTCACCCAACCAAAGACCACAGTTGCTAACTGGCCTCCGCGCTCTCTAAGCCGACAATCAACTCCTGTCGGATCCCGCCGACTCTTCCTCCGAACGCCTCGACCCGCTCGGTCGTCCCGCCACCGTCACCGTTAATCTGCAGCTCCGCTCACTTCCCTGATGTTCGCCAATTAGTCGCGTAATCGCGTCGAAACGGTTTTCTGGACGCAGCGGTTACGTAACTCCGCGTCAGAGCTGTAGATCTCATCTGAGCCTTCACTCCCCGTCCTGCAGTCTGAAAAGTTCACGCTTCAGCGACATCGTTCTCCTCCCACCGTCCTGACACACACACACTCAGCTCCTGGCTGTTCCTGCTGTATTGAAAGCGAAGATCCCATCGGAGGCTGAGGAGTCGACAGTTCATCAGATAAGCAGAGTGTTTATTAAAGTGGATTAAAGCAGAGTTCATT
Organism: Embiotoca jacksoni; assembly: GCF_022577435.1. Classification (NCBI taxonomy): domain Eukaryota; kingdom Metazoa; phylum Chordata; class Actinopteri; family Embiotocidae; genus Embiotoca; species Embiotoca jacksoni. The sequence goes on from NW_027185408.1 coordinate 1,033,430, forward strand.
GCCGGAGATGTACTCGGAGTACTGGAACACGGCGCGGGGACGCAGACCGGACTACCGCCGATACACCGTGAGTATCACACACTTTTATCATCATCTTCTAAAATCTGCCCTGCAGACAACTTTCAAAATAACATCTTGCTTATAAAACGAAGTTAAAACGAGGAGGTAAAATCCAGCTCCGGTTTCTGTCAGTTCTGTGTTTGAATGTGAATCTTATTTTCATCGTACTTATTTGCCCACGTGTGCAAAGATTTGCTTTGTTCTGCTTTCATTTTGAAGGTGATTCTCGTTTTCTCTCCGTTGTTATCAGGTCACTAGATTAACACCGTTCCTCGGCTTCGGTCTTGATTTGACGTTGATTTAAAAACGTTGTGATATAAAGCGTGAAACCCGACTTTGTTAGTTTGTTGGAGGTTTCGTGTCCGCGGTGTTACAGGTGTTTCTTTTGGGGAAATGCTTTTTGGGCTGCAGGGGAATTTTTACACTGGCAATACCAGGAGAGACCTCTGGGACCAGTTGGCGCCGTATCTGCTCTGTTAATACATTGATCCGTGAGACCGGACGGCACCGGTAGGTAGGAGGTCGTAGTTAAGGTGCGTCGTTACCTCGTCGTTGGTTGGAAGGAGAACAGCTCTCTGAACTCGCTGCTGGAACCGTTTCAGAAAAAGGTTTTTTGCTTGTGTTGTTCTCCCAAAGATCCCAAACGATTCTTGCTTGCAGTCAAACCAACTGCCTCATTCTTCCCACAATCCTCGGCTGTCTTGATTGGTCGGCACGCTGTCTGTAAAAATGTCAATGCGGTCCTTAAACTGGTCTAACTGGTCATGAGATCACCTGGGACGTCTGAGGTGGTGATCAGGGAGGTTATTCACTAATGAACTGACTTCACATTAACAGTTAGCTGCAGGTCTGAGTGAAGCACGGCGTGTGAATGAAGGCTTATTCAGAGTGTTTTTCCTCTGTGTGGCTGCAGGTGGTGGAGGGGGAGACTTCTCTTCCTCTGGGCTGGACATGTCAGCGAAAGCGTCTTCATTCTGCTGGAGAGGAGGAGGAGAAGGAGGAGGACGGGGAGGCGAGGAGGAGCTGTGAGTCGCGGCCGAATCCCGAAGGCTCGTTGTCGGCCAGCGAACTGAGCCGCTATGGCAAGACGGAGGAGGAGAAGGAGGAGGAGGAGGAGCTGCAGAGACTGTGTCAGCGCTGCCACATCATGGCGTCGCAGCTGAACAGACAGGCTGCAGCTCTGGCCGACACCACGGCACTGAAGGTCAGGAACGACTCTGCACTGCAAACACGTGACGATGCAAAGTGATCAGATGTGTTCCAGAAACAAGGGAAGCAGCAAAACCCCGCGAGGTTTGCGGGGAAAGTAGTTTGTGTTCGGTGTTGCCTTCCTTCCCGTCCGGCGTCACCGAGCGCCTCTCGCTTTCGCACCCCTTTCGGTCCAAGTCCTTCTGCCCATTTACTCCCACGGGCAGAAGGACTTGCCGTCGGTCCCGGCCCACCACTCGGACCCTCCGTGGTGCCTTTTGCGCCGGTTGCTCTCCATTGCAGCCCAGTATCACAGCAGCTGCCCACCGAGGGGAAGCATCGTTGACATGTTACAGGAACACGTACGTTCATGGAGGCTGGTCATGTGATGTGATTTGACGTACCGAGACGAAGTACAAAGGACTTTCAGCCGAGAGGAATGGAGTTTGAGTTCGGGATTTTGTCTCCCTGAACTTCCATATTCCCTCTTTCGCCGGTTTTCCGTGATATCGGGTCGTCCGTTTACACCTCGGTATCCGTCTCAGCAGGAAGCATGCGGTCTTCACGTGCAGCCGCTCGGTTACCGTTCACTCCGAGACAAACTGAAACGAGCCCACTTGAAGTTCAGTCTCTGGATCTTGGCATGTTTTATTTGAAAATATAATTTCTTACATCGGAAGTTACGGACAGAAGTGCAGGAATTAGAGCAACGCGTCACTTCGTACCGAGTCCAAACATTGTTCCAGTGATATTTAAAAGACTCGATTCATTCGAAGCAGGAGAGAGAGTGAACTTTGGATTCTGTTGGTTTCTTTCACTTCCTCCATTTTCAGTAATGTAGCTTCTCTCGTTTTTTTTTTTTTGCTGTAAGGTGTCTTTGAGTTCATCGTGAGGAGGCGTCCCTCACTTCCTGTCCTGCTGCTGGGTTTTCAGAGAGGCGGTGGAGCGTGAGGCCTCGGCACACCGCCGCAGTACGAGGCGGGTTTTTGACGCTGAGCTCGTCTGTCAGGTTTTCATACCGAAGCGTGAACGTCAGAGCAGCTCACGGCTCCGCTTGGCCGAGCCTCTCTCGTGCTCCAGAAAAACTTGTAGCTGCGATTTGTTCACTGATCTGACTTCACTAACTCTCTCTCTCTCTCTTTGTGTTTCTCATGCTCGCTCACCCACCCACCCAGTCGGTCATCCAGTCACTGCTCGCTTGTCTGCTCACACACACACACACACACACACACACACACACACACACACACACACGCGCACACACACACACACACACACACACACACACACACACACACACACACACACACACACACACAGAATAAGAGTCTTTAAAATGGTTTACTTCTTCTTGTTTTCATCTCATTTGAAGTGTTCATGTTAAACTGGTAAAACAAACATTTTCATTTGTTACTGACTGAAACTGAAAACATTCACCGGCAGATAAGTTGTCAATAATTCTCAGAGCTTTGTCTTTTTGAAACAAACTTTATGTTCAACGTGTTTCAACTGGAAACAGACTGCACACATCAGTATCTGCACAGCAGGGGGCGCTGCTGCATTAGTTCTGTTCTGTTCCTCGGATAATGGACAGATCCAACAGAAAATGAAATATCAGGACTTTTAGTCCACTTTTATACTTTCAATATTCATTTCAAAGTTCTTCTAATGTACCTAAATTAGGTGATTTCACTCCTTTTGTGACTTTCTTCCTGTCTGAATGCTGCAGGGACGCAGAGACAGAAAGGTTTGACACTCTTGACAGGTTGTCTGTGTGAAAGCCTGAGCAGCAGCGTCCTACTGAGGATTAAAACCGCTGTGTGTGTTGGAGGGCAGATGAAGCTCCACCTCCTTGGAAGGAAACCCCAGATCTGTCAAAGGCAGCAAATCAAGTCCAGACTGAGCTGGTTCCTGATGCGGGGCGGCAGCAGGAGTGAGACCGGTGATACTCTGCCATAGATATACGACTCACCAACATCTCACTTCACACAAAACATGCAACACGTGACCTTTAAACCATAAGAGCACAACCAGTCTGTGGTGAAAAGTATCCAACATGCAGATGAAATGGTGCGTGGGTGGAGCTTAAGCTGTCCTGCAGACTCTTTTTAAAAGTGGATGTATGTTTTGAGTTTGAAAAATTAGACAAATGCGGAAGTGCCTTAAACTGCAATACCACCGAGGGCCACTGGGGGCCTCCAGCTCCATAGACAACTATTTCAACTTCTCATGAAATACAAAGTCGAGAAATGTTTTCCACAAATTATTTCAGTGTTGTTAGCTAAAGTTGCTCTTATTAGTGTTCTGGAGGTCCATGTGAAAATAATCCCGTCACTAATTAGTGTTAAAGCTAATGAGGAGACATAAGATGCTCTGAAACAACAAAGTGACAGAAACCACACACACACACACACACACACACACACACACACACACACACACACACACACACACACACACACACACACACACACACACTGACCTTCCTCGTGTCGTTAATTAGAACGATCGGGCAGATTAATCAGAGACTGCGACACATGACCGAGTTCATCATGAGGAGCGGAGAAATGAAAAGTGACAACAGGAGGAAGTGGTGCGGAGGGGGCGGAGTCACAGAGGACGACTCGGGTCCATGTGGTCAGTCAGCGTCCAACCAAGACCTGCTTCTTTCCTAGAACCTGAACCCAACTTAAAATTGGATCATGGCTGAAGGTTCTGCAGAATTAAGGGCGGGTCTGCTTTGACTGACAGGTGGGTAGAGTCACAGCCAAGTGATCTGACACAATCTTGATTGGGACCCCGATGGCGCTTTGCTCCGCCCACAAATGGTGGGAACCTGACTGACACTACAGGCCTGTCAATCAAACAGACAAGCCCCCAAAAAACGAAAATGACGAAATTATTTTCAGATGGACCTCCAGAAAACTAATCTGGGAGAGTGGACTCGTGGAGAATTTTATTGACTTTGTATTTCATGAGAAGTTGAGAGGAGGTTTTTTTGGAGCCGACCTCTAGTGGCACTCGGCGGTATTGCAGCTTCAGACATCTTCAGCATCGGCCTCATTTTTCACAGCCGGAAGCTACGTTCACTTTTATATCCAGTCTGTGGTCCGACCTTCGACCACTGGTCCCCCTCTCGCTGTGTCCTCGCTGCCTCCCTTTGCTCCGCTGCAGCCGTCTCCGCGCATCACCTTCAACGCGGCCGCTCAGCAACTCGGGGAGCGGACGAGTCCAGAGCTCCAAGTCAGTCCTCGCTACGCTAACGAGCGTCAGGAGTCCGGTTAGCGTCCCAGGCAGGGAGCCCCCGGAGGCTCTGAACCGAGCTCCATATGGACGAGAAGAGAGCCGAGGCGACGCGGAAAGCAATCGGAGATCGAAGTTACACTCTGTACTCTCATGAGTTCAGGTTTTCATTCAACTGAAAGTCCTCGGACGGAGACAGAAATGTCCACAAAACACACAAATGTCTTTCGATCAGCTGGTCACAGCTTCGTAAAGGATTTATTCAACTGCAGGTGATGTCAGAGAGAATCGATTGGCTTCGCTGCAAACATCGGGAGAGAGAAGCTGATGTTCTCTGAATGGGAGTCCATTGGAGGTTTTTTATGGAGCCAGCCCCTAGTGGCCCTCAGTGGTATTACACTTAAAGGCATTGTTGCATCCTTTTTTTCTTCTTTTTCTTTCCTCTGACAGTCTGTCATCCAAACGTGATTAAACAGACATTTAAGGTGTCAGACGTTCATTTCTGGAAGCAAAATGTCAGACATTTTATACGTTATTATTTCCACAAAGCAAAGTTACGTCTCACAAACACAAGGATTTAACCGTTGTTTGGTTTCTTACGAAGTTTATCATTTCCTGCATATTAAACACAAATGAGCCGCAGCTTCACCCGTCTCAATGATTTTTTCAATGGGAGTCTATTGGAGCCGGCCCCTAGTGGCCCTCAGTGGTAATACAGTTCATGGCAATTAAAACAGGAACGAGTTTTTCTCTCTCGGCTCATACGGTCGTCTCACTGCCTCCGATGAAGGTCTGAAGGAGTTTCGTTTGGTGCAAACCAACGAAAGACCAAAATGAAGTTTACATTTCAGACCTTCATCAAACAGTAGAAAGAAAAAAACCTTCCTGTAAGGAAAAAAAACCCTCCTCACTTTGTGCGAGAGACGATTTCAAGATCTGCATCTTTTACTTTGCTGTTGAACCTCGAAGGCCTTCGTCGCTCGTCTTCCTCCCGCCGCGCGACTCTCGCAGGTGGATGATTGACGTGGACGGCCGAGATAACGGGCGTTTAATCTGAGCGCCTTTGTAGCTGCGGAGCTTCACGAGCGCCTCTGAGGAAGAGGAGGGTGGGTTTCCCCCGGCCGCTCCGTGAACTCTCGCTCGTGGTTGGGAAACGTCGGCGTGTGTCAGTGCTGCGGAAAAAAAACACGAGATGAAAAGACTTTCATCCCGCAGCTTCCAACCAAAATATCGACTTCCGCGCCGCTGCCGATGATTAACGAGATAATCAGAGCTGAGGGAGGCGAGTTGGGCTCCTGCCCTCAAACTCACTTTAAAAAGAGACGTTAAAGTGTCTCGCATGCAGAGCAGTGGAGTTAATGTGGTGATTAATGCGAGCCGGGATGAAAATGATCTCTGCAGAGGAAAAAAAAAAGTCTCAGAGGAGTCGGCAGACTGAACACAAACACTCCGGAGGAGGGAAATGAAATCTGCATCACGAGGGTTCAGTTCACGTTTTGAAAAAAAGTTAATCACAGTTTAAACAAAATACGTTTCTTTTTTTTTGTGGTTTTGAAATCACCATCTTCTTCTTCTCTGCGGCCGTTTACAATCTTCATCGGTGATGTTGTTTGTTGTTTGGGCTGTCAAACGTCAGGACACAAATAATATATATTAAGTTCACTGGCAACAGAGAAGTAGAAGAAGGAAGTCCTCCCACTTTATACTGTGGAAACAGAAAGTAAAGAAATGACAGGAAGATCCGGGGGGCTGCTGTGAGGGCCGGACAGGAAGTGATGTCAGCTTCAGGGTCGCGGCTGTTGTGACGCCCCGCTGTCACGTGTGTGAATAGAAAGAGATTTAAAGGACAGAGAGGGAGGCAGACAGCTGGTCTGCAGTTGGAGAGGTCTGAAGTAAGGAAGCAGCTTCGGCGTCAAACAGGAGGAAGACTACAGGCCTCCCAGCATCCAGGTAACTTCCTGTTAGCGCCCAGCATCCAGGTAACTTCCTGTTCAGCATCCAGGTAACTTCCTGTTAGCGCCCAGCATCCAGGTAGCTTCCTGTTCAGCATCCAGGTAACTTCCTGTTAGTGCCCAGCATCCAGGTAACTTTCTATTAGGTCTGAATATACAGGTAACTTCCTGTTAGGTCTGCACTTCCAGGAAACTTCCTGTTAGGTCTGTACTTCCAGGTAACTTCCTGTTAGCTTGTTTCTGACCTCAAAGTAGTGAAGCAGGTTTGTTATTTTGATCAGCGGTTCCTGTCGCTGTCAGTTGTTTCTTTTGGATGTTTCAGTTGTTACTTCTGTCCAAACAGAGATTTTAATTCACACTGATAAATCAATAAACTCTGAGTAGACTGACGATGTAACAATCCTCACTGAAACATCAGGAGTGTGTCGGCGCTGCTTTTATTAGTTTACCGTTTCAAACTGTTGAGTCTTGCTTCCTTTTTTTTTCACTGCGACATAACAAGTTCACTTTTACTGTGTGTGTGTGTGCGTGCGTGCGTGCGTGTGTGTGTGTGTGTGTGTGTGTGTGTGTGTGTGTGTGTGTGTGTGTGTGTGTGTGTGTGCGTGCGCAGGGTGCCGACCTGCATTGATGATCAGTGACTCGTGTCGACAGGAGGTCACATCCCGACACACCCGACTGTAAATCTGACTGCTTCCACAGATACTGACAGGCTTTATGTCCTGCTGCTGCCTGAGTGTGTGTGTGTGTGTGTGTGTGTGTGTGTGTGTGTGTGTGTGTGTGTGTGTGTGTGTGTGTCAGCTGGTTGATAGATGTTGTCTTGTGTGCGAGGATGAATGAATCTGAGCAGCTGTTGAATCATAAAACGTCCAAATGTTCCAGAAAACGACTCGTTTTCTTTTTATCAGCTGCAGAATTGTTTTTTTTTTTTTTTTTTTTTTCTGCAAAACAATTTAAAAAAAAATGTTTTAAACAGGTGACACGAGGATTGTTGCATTGATTTCACTCAAATGTTTTTTCATTAATTTTTTGAGTTGATTAGAAATCATCATTGGAGTCATTTCTGAAGCTCCAGGACTGTAATTTTTTTTTAGAAAACTGGAACGTGAAACATTTTACAGATCAAATAAGTCGTCGTCTAATTGCTAAAAATCCTCAGCAGATGTTCCGTAATATAAATAACTGTCGTTTCACAGAGAACACAAGTGATCGCAGTCACTCAGACATAAAGTCTACGGCTACAGCTATAGCTGTCTCTGTCTTTGCGTACGATTTCTGTGGTTACAGCTGTCTCCATCTTTCTGTACGGTTTCCGTGGTTACAGCTGTCTCCATCTGTGTGTACGGTTTCCATGATTACTGCCATTTCTATCTTGGTGTACGGTAACCATGGTTACAGCTGTCTCTATCTCTACCCCCCTCCTTCCCCCCCAGGACCCGGCCTACGCCTCCTTCCTCTACGATAAGCTCCAGCGCCTCCAGTGGCCTCATCGCGGCCGCCATGCAACTGTCGACGCCCGCTGTGAGGTGTGCGGCGCCTCCTTCCAGCGGCTGAGGCGCCTCGCTCTGCGGCGGGCTCTGGGCGTCAGCAGGGAGATGACGCCTCGCCCCGCCTCCACCGCCGCCCCTCCCCCTCCCCCGGCCTCAGAGGGCAGCTGGGTGGGCGACGAGCTGCCGGTGAAGCAGCAGAGACGGACGATGTACGAGGAGCAGCAGCAGGGGGGCGGGGCTCCGTGGGGATGGGGCGGAGTACAGAGCACCTACCTGGGTGGGGGCGGAGCCAAGGGACTAGCCACTGTCACGCCGCTCCCCATCAACGCGCACCACTACCTGGAGGGGTTGTGGAGGGTCTCCTGCTGCAGACCTGAACTTCAGCACTCAACGGTAAGTTATTGTTGTGAATGTCGAACCGAGCCGAAGCGAACGAACCGAAGCAAACGTAACGAGCCAAACGGACCAAACGGAAAGAATCAAATGTAACAAAACAAACAAACTCAACCAAAATGTTCAAACTGTAACCGACTTAACGGACCTCCGAAAACTAAAACTAAATACAACCGTCACCAAATTGTGTCGACTGAAGTGGAACAAAATAAAAACCCAAATCGATCCAGCAAAACCAAAGTTTCAAACCAAGACGAACCTGAAACCAAACCCAGACATCATGTGTGCCTCATTTCCTGCAACTTGTCCAGTGAACCTGCGGCCGTCCTGTTTCCTGCTGCTGATGTTTTGGTCGTGTCCATGTTTGATTTCTCAGGTTTGTGTTTCGGTGCCGGCGGTCAGCTCGTCCCGCCGCCGGCGCTGTGTGTAATCCTGTTAGCTGGCCGAGGTTGCCCCCCACCCCCACCCCCACCGTGTACCGCTTCTTGTTACCAGGATAATCCACCGTAACCGGGCCACAGATTTGAGCCCAGAAATTAACCAGAAAACCCAGAGAAAAAAAAGGAAAAAGGAAGGAGCTCCACATTCTGACAGAATGAGAGCAGATGCAGCAAGAAATCCTCCAGAATTCAACAACTTCTAACTCGGTGGAAAACCAACAGTCACTGGTGTTTAAAGTGCTCTAAAACTGATGGACTAAAAAACATCTTCAAATGAAGTGAATGTTTCAGACCGAACACATCGAGTCCCTCTGGGCTGTCCGCTCATTAGCAGGATTAGCCATTAGCCACAGCGGGCCGGAAAACAGCCTTCAGTTCTTGGTCGAGCAGCTGTTTTTGTGATGGAGCAGACCGGGAAGTTTGGACGCCAGCGATTGGGCTAATGACCGCAGCTAATTACTTAATGACGTCCTCGTCCGGAGCTTCCTGGTCCTGCAGCGGATGGAGCGCCGAGCTAACGGACCAGCAGCAGCGGCCGGTTCTCCTCTGGGAGCGGTGAGCTGCTGTCTGCGGTTTGTGACTGATTGACCGTAAAAGTCGACAAGCGTTTTTATGTTCTCACTCGGAAAAGTTTCCCTGCGCTGCCGGTCCTTATGCTAAGCTAGGCTAAACCAAATAGCGACCGACGGTTTGTTAACGTCCGTTGTGAAACCTCGAGTTCGGATTTTGGTCTGTCGCCGTCTTTGCTAGTTCGAAGAGGTTTGGAGCAGGAAGCGACCATATTTGGACGAGCTGGGGGAGGAGCTAGCAGATCTGACTCGACGATGGAAACCTGACGATACTACGTCCCGCCCATTGATAGCTGTAACCTGACTGCACCACAGGCCTGTCAATCAAACAGACACGCCCCCAAAAACAGGTCTTCTTGAATCTTCTTTTCTAATGAATGAGGGATTATTTTCAGATGGACCTCCAGAAAACTAATAAGAAGGAGTGACTTTAGCTAACAACACCGAGATAACTGATGGACACATTTTATTCACTTTGGATTTGATGAGAGAAGTTGAATGGGAGTCTATGGAGCCGGAGGCTTTTTGGAGCCGACCTCTAGTGGCACTCGCTGGTATTGCAGCTTAAGGCACTTCCTCTTACGTCCACTTTTATATCCAGTCTGTCTGAACTCTGTGTCTCATGTCAGGGTTTGACGTCAGACGGCGGTCACGTGACGGCAAAGAGCTCGACACTGGACGTCGCCGTTAAACCAGCAGCCCACAGCGTCGCCACCCAGACGAGCCGGCCTCCGTCTGCTGCAGCAGCCTTCTTCACCAGGTCAGTGAACGCAGCACTCCTTCAACCAACAAGCTGTAACTGAATGAAGTCATAGGTTGTAGTGGGTCACATTTATTGTAGGATTTTCAAAATCATATAAAGTTGAAAATAGACCATAGACAACATATCACAGTGATGTGTTTTATGTAAAATAAATGCTCATTTTGAATTTGGATCTCACTGGCGGGATGAAGAGCCGCAGGTTTGAGATGCTGCAGTGAAAATGAAACGGGAAGTCTTTAAATGGACAGCAGAGCTTCGGTAAACTCACGCCTCCTCCCTGCTGGCCGATCAGCGGAGGCCCCTTCAGTCGCATCTCAGGGTTTGGCATTACCCAGCGTTCACTTCAAAGACTTTCCCAGCATGCATCTGTCGGAGGAAGGTGAGAGCTGAGAGTCGCTTTGCTTTTATCCGAAGATCTTTGAAGGCTCGATTAGACTGCAGCTCCCCGCCGAGCGCACACGCTAACACACACACACACACACGCTAACACACACACACACACACACACACACACACACACGCTAACACACACACACACACACGCGAACACACACACACACACACACGCTAACACACACACACACACACACACACACACACACACACACACACGCTAACACACACACACACACACACACACACACACACACACGCTAACACACACACACACACACGCTAACACGCGCTAACACACACACATACACACTAACACACACACACACACACACACACACACGCTAACACGCGCTAACACACACACATACACGCTAACACACACACACACACACACTTGTCTCTCTGTACTTGTGAGGACACTCGTTGACATCATGCATTCCTGAGCCCTTCACCCTGACCTTAACCATCACAAGTAAGTGCTTAACCTCAACCCTTACCCTAGCCTTAAAATACTTCTTACATCAACCCTAATTGCACTTCATAGTTGTGAGGACCGACCTAAATGTCCTCACAATGTGTATTTGTCCTCATCAATATGGTCTTATAACCAAAACTGGTCCGCACAACTATAGCAACACGTGCCTTGCAGTTCAATTCACAGCCAGCTTGAAGAGCAGGAATCGATCTCACACACCTGAGTTTTACCTGAACAGACGGTGTGGCGGCGTCTTGTCGGTTTACAGGTTTGTAATAAACCTCAGTCGGTCAATCTGTACTCCCGTCAGCAGGACTGTGAGTCGATCTGACTTCCAGCGTTTTGTCCTCGGGAGCTAACGGGATGTGTAATTGGTTCTGAAACAGTTGGCTGAGCAGCTGTAACTTCTGATGAGCTCAAATTAAAAAAAATATGCTGCGTGTGGTTCCAAACCTCTGAGGAGGTTTTACTCTCCACTTTAATTTGATTCTCTGGTGGGTTTTTTTTTAATCTAGGACTGAAGTGTGAAATCACACAATTAAATAATTCCTCTGCAGAAAAACTCAATGAAGCAGGTTTTTATTGTTGAGTTGTTATTAAAGTGAGCGATCAGTCGGCTGTGGGTGGAGACAGCAGGGAGGCTCCGCCCACAGCAGATGTAGGTCAGTTATTCAGTTATTTCTGATCTTTTCTTCTTCTCTTTGTTGAAAGGCACTTTGTCCTCTGTGCTCTCTGTACCATGAACAGCATGCAACAGCTAATGCATACATATCAGTTCAGAAGGGGAGCGGGGGGGGGGGGGGGGTCTTTGTCTCTGCAGGGTTTGTCACTAATAATTACAACGGAAGTCCAACAGCTTTTAAACAGAATAGATGACATCATCCAGACCGACTGGACCAGCCGAACACCCCGACCCGAGTCAGCCCGGTGTGAACCAAAGACTGTATATAAAAGTGTTTGTAGCTTCCGCGTTTGAAAAAGGAGGAAGTGCCTTAAGCTGCAATACCAGCGAGTGCCACTAGAGGTCGGCTCCAAAAAGCCTCCGGCTCCATAGACTCCCATTCAACTTCTCTCATCAAATCCAAAGTGAATAAAATGTGTCCATCAGTTATCTCGGTGTTGTTAGCTAAAGTCACTCCTTCTTATTAGTTTTCTGGAGGTCCATCTGAAAATAATCCCTCATTCATTAGAAAAGAAGATTCAAGAAGACCTGTTTTTGGGGGGGTGTCTGTTTGATTGACAGGCCTGTGGTGCAGTCAGGTTACAGCTGTCGGTGGGTGGGACGTAGTATCGTCAGGTTTCCAATCAGATTGGTCAGATGTCTAAAAAAGGGGAAATTTCAAAAACTAGAAATTAGTAAACTTGTAATTTTCTTCTGCAGTGATATTTGTGCACCAAACAAACCCAAAACTCGTTATGTGGAAGAACAGCCTATAAAAGCATATTTAGAGGATTATAAAAAAAAAGAATAAAAAATAAAAGAAAGCGCTGATCTGTTTCTAATGTGCGTCTAATCCTCTGCAGCTCCACTGAACTCCTCCTGTTGGGGGATTTCTGCACGTGGAAAATGCTAATTGACAAACAGATGGAGTGAAAAAATAAAAACGCCATATTGTAATAAGCCACGCTCCTCTGCCGCTGTTTTCATATCGCTATGCTAATGCCGTCGTCCCCTGTTGAATCTCCAACTGTCGACTCCTCGCTGTCTTTTGGCAGGAAGCCTGGACTCTCGTGTTCCTCTCAGCTTCTGGCGTCTTTCCATCAACATTTCCTCCTGCTTTCCCAGACACTCGTCTCTTTTGACCTGATGTTTAACGAAGCGTTTCTGTTATTTTTAGTTTTTATATCTCATGTTAAACATCATACAGGTGGTCGACAGGACGAGAACAGGCTGCGGCCTTGACGAGGTCCGAGCTGCTGGTTTCAGAGTTCCTCGCCGTCCTCTGGGTGGAAATCCAGATCCACAAAGACGAAATATAAGCTTCGGTTTCAAACCTGGCAGCTTTGCTCATGAGAGATGAACTTTCACAAATGTGACTTCAAAACCTCCGACTGTTCGTAAAATTTTTCTTGAAAGCGCGATACCAGTAATGGCAACCAAAAACACCTTTACGACACAGACCGACTTCAGGACTCGTCACTTGTAGCCTGTTAGCCTGTTAGCTTGAGGGTAGTTACTCGTAGTTACTGAGCTTTGTCGTCATGCTTATCTGTGATTGGCTCAGCTGTTTCAGAAATCAGTGTTCTGGTTATTGATCACCACATCCTCTGATCTACATTCACCTTCATGCACCTCGGTGAACTGGTGCAGCGGTGGAGTCGTCTGTGATCAACCTCTGAATGGCTCTGTTCGGCAGCTCAGACTTTTACGGTAAAAAAAATCCCAAAATGAAGTGAAAATTAAATCTAGCTCCCCAGTGAGGAGAGTCGAGTTCCCCGAAGTGGATTTCTGGCTTTTAGCCCGAGCTTTTCTATTGACGTCCTGACCAGGAGAGCGTCTCTCCTAAATCCTTCAGACTGCAGGGATTGGCTGCATCAGTCTGGGGTCCCGCTGCAGACGCCTCGACGAGCCGCAGCGATGCACCAAAATATGACCTGAAAACGGCAGCGACCAATGGGCTGATTGACTGTGCAGGGTCTGATGTCAGTGAAACACAATCAGAGCTGCTGCTGCTGACTTTGAAAAGTTACAAGAAAGTGACTGAACACAGAGCAGCAACTCTGAGCTGCTCTACTGGACGCGTAGAGCTCCGTGTAATAGTGTGAAAATGATTTGACGTGTGCTGGATTCAGACTTCAAGATATCAGCCCGGCCTGAGAGACGAAAGGCGGGACGACGTGGACAAACTGATGTCAACGTCTTGGACGCCTCACAACGTCCCGAGCAAATTCCTGACCTGAAAATGTCCTCCTTTTGGAATGACAACTTATATAATGTGACCCAATAAGAGCACAGAGGCTGTAACCATAGTGACGGTAAAGACAGGTTGAAGGATGCTCAACCTGTCCTGTCCTATAGGTGTGACCAACAGACGCGTCACCACTTTGTTCTGTTATTAGACTTTTTGTTCTGATGTTTTGGAAACATCAGAACCTTTTAAGGGTGTTTAAGGCGCAACTGGCACCTTTTAAATGACCTGTAGGACGTCTGAAACCATGTCAGGGAACATCAAGAGCTCCACGACCTCAACAGTGACCTCTAGGACAGTCCAAAAGACCTCTAAAACCACATCAAGGACCTTCCAGACAACGTATTTTTAATGATTTTGAGGTTTGAATTGTTTGGTGAAACAAATTAATCTGCGTGAAGGTGTCACTTTGGGCTCTGAGCATTTTGGGGTTGTGACAGTAGCTCATTAAAGAGACAGTTTCATTTATTGTCATTTTTGTTTATAGAACCCCTCAAAAAGTGATTTGATGAATATGGATTTGTTCCTTTGCATTTTCTAGTAACTAAAGAGCTGATAGATTTGAGCTTTGGAGAGCTGATAGATTTGAGCTTTGGAGAGCCTTCGGCGGAGGTGTAAAAACCCGCCATTAAAACGTGCCTCGGTCTAATTTGAGGTGAAACAGCCTGAGGAGCTCTGCCGGGAATCAAACCCGCCACTGCTGTGAGTGCCACGCTCACATATCACCCACAGCAGATGAGAGGAAGTGAGCGAGCTGCCCGAGGAGAGCTCAGGAATAATGTGACCCACATGCACAGTGTCTGCTGTGGGCTTAAAAAGCCTCCGTCAGCCAGCCGTCCTGCTGAGACACAAACCTGGATGTTTTATTTCCGGACTGCGGAGTTTTTACCAGATGAAAGCCTGAAGGAAGCGCAGACGCCCGCTGCTTTCTTTAATTCATTGCTGCCCACCTGAACGCCTCTCTGGATTTTTACCGCCCAGTAATCGTGAGATTTACCTTCATACTGGGACGACTCCTCACCTCACGCCACGACTTTATGTCCTCTGCTGACGCCTCCTTATGCTCGACACCAAAAGTCACACAGATGTGCAGTCAGCTGCTGCCTTTTTTTTTTCTGCAGATCCCCGGGAGCGAGAAAAAAAATATTCATAGCCTGGCCACGTTTAACAATATTGAGCGCGGGAGATCCAACTCGCTCCCATGATTTTGATAAATTTGTGTGCATGAGATACGTTTATATATAGAAAGAGACGGCACAACAGCCTTCTTCAAACTTAGCATATTTTCCAAAAAAAACGCCGGCTGCCTCCCTGTAATGGGGTTATTTTTCAGCGTGACAGGAAGTGGAGCTGCTGACACCAACAAGCAATGAGAACAAATATCAGCCTGAAGAGCCACCGATGACGTCTTGGGTCCAAACTGATGTCAGCTCCTCTAATCGGACAGCAGCTCTGAGGTCACAGTTTGACTGAGAACTTTCTTTTTAGACAATGCAGGTGATGTGGATTTCTTTAAAAGGAATCTTTAGTGAACCCGGTGGCACCTCTTTTTTTTGTTTTTTCAGTCGACGCAAAACAAGATGCTGACACGGTGTCCTCTAGTGGACCAAACCGAAACGGACTACGTTTTGAAATGTTCCAGCTGAATGACTTCAGTCTCTATGGATCAGAGACCGGATAAAGAAATACGACATCCGACGTCTTAACTTCTCCCAAACATGATGTTGTTCAACCTGTTTTGATATCCCACTTACTACCGGCTCCCGGCCCGGTTCCTGGTTCACAGACCTGCAGAATTATAACAGAGGTATCACCTGGTCTGGAGTCAGTTTCCTCTGTGGAGCTTCGCCTCGCCAGGCTAACTCTGACAGATTCCCTGTCTTGGTATTGATCGGTGTCTGGTTCGGAGTATCGATCCGGACTGGCCTGGTTATGGATCTGTCGACCCGTGCTCACACTCCGGATCAGAGCGTCTCTCTGCAGAGATGATAGAGTTTTCGCAGCATCGATCGGCTCCTCTGATCACCGATCATCTGTCTGTTGCATGTGTTACTCTGTGTGTGTTGCACTCTAAAGTGTCCCCTGAAAACAGCAGCAGGCGAGAAGTAAAACTCTTCAGACCACGCGGCCACTGGTACGTGAACATTTGTGATTTCGGTGCGGACCTGAAACGGGAGCAGAGAAACATCCGATTACGGGGAACCGAAAACATTCAAAACACGCCTGCTTACGGCCGAGTGTTCCTGAGCCCATGCAGTGATTTCCGCTGGTTCTTCTTCTGCACTGTGGCTCCTCAGGCGTGTTATCATGTTGGAGACGAATGTTTTCCCTCAGGGGCCTCAGAACGTCACAGTGGAACTCTGTGTTGACAGTCTGACCCTGGGGGAACGAGTTCACGGTGACACAACCTGCCAACGTTAAAGAAAACCCACCTGGTGTCTCCTGACCTGACGCGCCTTCTTCAGTCTTGGACGGTGAAGCTCCACCCCTCTTGAAACGTTGAACGTCACTCAGAACACCTCGCCGCTTCATCGCCATCAGACTTTCTGAAGCATTTCAAGGGTCTCTTTTTACTTTACTCTTTGTTTTTTTCTGATGGATTGACGTCAATGAAACTAGGTGCAATCGGATATTTTGAATTCAATTATTGAAATAGTTGCAGATTTATTTTTGAATGAATTTTATCTTTATCAATGAATGAATTTATTAATTGTTGAATGATTGCAGCTCTACTGGAGCTCAAGTTACAGCGTCTGCTCTCCATCAGCAAATCTGTTGTTTCTTATCAGTCGTCCAACCTGCAGGTTCTCAGCAAGGTTACAACACACACACACACACACACACACACACACACACACACACACACACACACACACACACACTTGCTCAGTGTCTTTGAAGTCCAGCAGTGGGGGTGTCTGTCATCTCATGAAGTATTCATGTGGCATGTCAAGTGTGTGTGTGTGTGTGGGGGGGGAGAAACAGTGGTTTTCACGGCCGTTGTGTGTCGACACGGCGAGAGGGCGGGGCTGTGAAAAGAGAGAGAGGAGCGGGGGCAAGCAAGGGAGGAGGCAGAGGAGGAGGGGGGTCGAGGGAGGCAGACGGACGGACGGACGGAGGGAGAGGAGGAGGAGGGAGGAGGAAGGAGGGAGGCTGGAGCTCCGCCAGTGTTTCCCGGCAACAACAGCAGCGAGACGCAGGAATCCAGCCGCTCTTCATTCACTCGTTTATTCCTGCCTCTTGTTTGGATCCTTTATTCCTCCTTTACTGCCGCCGCTGCCTTTCATCCCTCCATCTAACTCCAGGAGAGAGAGGAGGAGGAGGAAGGCAGGAGGGGTGGAGAGGAACAGCATTGCGATACTGCAGGAACAGACTGAGGATCTACAGGAGAGGAGAGAGGTTAGAGGAGGAGGAGAGGTGGAGGAAGGAGGAGACGCTAAATGAAAGAAATGGAGCACAAGAGAAAAGGAGAAAAACTTGAGGAGGGAAATGAGGTGGTGAGAGGAGAAGGGAAAGGGATGTGGAGAGAGAGACGCGAGGAGGAAGAGGAGATGAAAAGAGCAAAAGGGTGAAGAGGAAGGAGGTGAAGGGAGAGAGAGAAAGAGGTGGAGGTGAGAGGAGGATTTGGAAAAGCAGAATGAGAAGGCTGTTTCGGTGAGAGAGGAGGAGGAAGAGGAGCGAGGAAGGTCTACCTGTGGGACAAACGGAGGAGGTGCACAGGTGGAGGGTCTGCAGGGTTGGGCTGGAGGATGCAGCTGCATGGAAACACAGCTGGATTATTTTCTGAATCCCTGCAGAGCTTCACTCGGTTTTTTTTATTTCTTTTTTCGTGGCTCGAGTTTCCCTGAAAAGTTTTGGCCGCCGGAGCGACGTCACGTCGGAGAGGAAACTCAACCACACAGATGGAAGTTCACCGAGGAGGTGAACCACCAGCCTCCAGATGTTTTACTGCAAATTAAAGGAAAAACATTCATCTATCTTCTTGGAAAACTGTCAAAAATCCTTCAGACTCTCAGTGAGGACAACTTCGATCGCATTTAGATGAACTGATTCAACGACAAAGTCGGATGGACTTCTGAGAGGAAATTAAAAAAAGAAAGGAAAGTGGATCCAACTGTGTGAAGATATCAGTGATGTGATGTTTACTTTACAAAATACCGCAAACACCAATGAGACCGACTCTCGAATGTCGCTGGTTCCAGATGTTTTCCGTTTGAATCTGGACTGAAATCATGGAGACAAATACGTAGAAGAACGACTTCCACTTCACAGAGCTGATGAGTTACTGACAAAGAAGCATTTTACTGATCTTTTAAGTACGTATCGGCTCATCGGATGTCTCGGCGGAAGTCATTAAATCCCCCAACTCTCCTCAGGAGTTTGGTGACCACCTGGATTTGAGTTCACAGATGAACACAGAGACTTATAAGAATACAATTTTCATTGATGTTTTCTGAGACGAAGACGGCCGGACAAAAAGCAGCCACTCACCGACACCCGACTCGTACGAGCAGAGACAAAAACATTCAGAAAAAACTCATGAGAGAACTGACGGATGTTCGGCTAGTTTACGGAGATCTTCAAATTACATCGGTACTGTCGGAGGTTTGCTGGAAGAAGCACAAATACATTTTGCAACCGGCAAATTCCCCTGCGGCGCTCAGTCGGTTTATTTAAAGACAAGTCGGTGGACCGATGAAGAGTTTCCTGATGTGTTTCTACTGTTGGACCGATGAACCAAGAAAAACCTCAGAGAGTTTAAGGACTCTGGAATGCTTCTTAAAACGGGAAACATCTGGATAAGCAGCTGCTTCACTGATACGGTAAAAGTTGAATTCAGGCAATTTACGATGGACTAAAAGCACGATTCACCCTCCGTCGGTTGTTGGTGGATTCGGACCAGATCTCTGGGATTTTGGGATTTTGGATCGAACAGCTGAAAAATCTCTTCCGTCTTGAGAACTCGCTCCCCATGCAGATCTTTCTCTTGGCCACGTTTCAGACCTTTAAGCTCCTCGATGATGCCCGTCGGACTTCCATCCTTCAGAGCCTCCTTCCCTCCTGTCTTCACGCTGGAGTAAATCTCTACGATGGTGAATGAGGATGAGAACAAGTTCGGACGCGGTTCCTCTTCAGGTCGAAGAACTCTGAGCAGATAATGGATTGGAAGGAACTGTGAGTACATCATCTTTTTTTTCAACAGACCCAAGAAATGAATGTCACTTTTATTTTTTTAATCTGTTTCGAAACAAGCTTCAGATTTAAGGGTGTTGGTAGGAAACCGGAGGAGGAAATGTGCTCGCGGGGGGAAATAAAGGTGGAGATTCAACACATAAAGTGAGTTCCTAGTCGGAGCAGAGGGAGCGTTAACGTTTATGTTGGGTTGTAAAATAAAAAAGCCTCTGAGGTCGTTAAACTCAAAGCTGTCTGTGGCGTTACAGACACATTATTAACCCTCACCTGTTCCTATGAATCCTCTCACTGAACACGACTAAACATAAAGACAGAAAGTTGGGAACATCCTTTGTCTTGGTCTTCGCATTGTCCTCTCCTGATAAAAACTGAAGGCAGTGCGTTGCAGCCGTACGTCACACACAAGTGATGGGATGTGCAGGACATGGACACAGTCTGGGCCACGTGAGGCTTCTTCAGGTAGATCCAGAGTTCAAATATTGTAGAGTCAAAGTTTGTAGAAGGAATCTACGGGTGACTCATTGCTTCCTTCTCTTCTCTCTGATTCCACGTGTTCATATTCCATGATGGTATGTCCAGTCGGTAAACTACAATATTCAGACCTAAAAACAGGATTTTAGTCCCGTCATATCTTGGTCACACCATACCTTGGTCACACCATATCTTGGTCACACCATACCTTGGTCACACCATACCTTGGTCAAACTATACTTTGGTCACACCATATCTTGGTCACACTATACCTTGGTCACACCATCCCTTGGTCACACCATACCTTGGTCACACCATATCTTGGTCACACTATACTTTGGTCACACCATACCTTGGTCACACCATATCTTGGTCACACTATACCTTGGTCACACCATCCCTTGGTCACACCATACCTTGGTCACACCATATCTTGGTCACACTATACTTTGGTCACACCATACCTTGGTCACACCATACCTTGGTCACACCATATCTTGGTCACACTATACTTTGGTCACATCATACCTTGGTCACACCATATCTTGGTCACACTATACTTTGGTCACACCATATCTTGGTCACACCATATCTTGGTCACACCATATCTTGGTCACACCATATCTTGGTCACACCGTACTTTAGTTACCACATTTCTTGCCCATATGATACCTTGGTCACGCCATACCGTGGTTACGCCATACGTGGTCATAGGAATGTTGGCCACTACACCACACAACATCCGCCCTGATCTCTCCCTGACTTCAACTTCATAGGCAATGGCTGGTGTGTTTGTGTCTGCCTCACACTTTCCCAGAATCCTTTGCGAGCCTTCATGTTGAAGCTTCAGTTCTGATTAGTTAACATTCTCTGCTGCTCTGCTGCAGATCCAGATAAGCTCCGTTCGGCTGAGTCGTGGTGTCTAAGCTGCAGTTTGATGAGTTCAGGTCGTTTTTTTTCAGTTTTTTTTCTCCCCTTCGATCTCCTGTGTTTTGTTTTCACCCGATCGACTCTCTCTCAAAGCAGCAGTCCCGAGTGGAACAGTGGATGATCCCCATGAACGGTGTTTAAATGCTGTGAGCAGCACAAAACTAAACTTCATTCGACTCCACACCTCAGCAGGTGAACACCAGCGGGGGGGAGGGTGAAGAGAAACCACAAAACACTGACATTTACCACCACGTTTTACTGCACCTGAACGAGAATCTACTTCACATTGTTTCTCTTCATGTGGAATCAACCCACCCAGCAATGAAGTGTAAATGTCAGCAGTTTACCGACACACACACAAACACACACACACACACACACACACACACACACACACACACACACACACACACACACACACACACACACACACACACACACACACAGGTTCACCTTGCAGCACTGCAGTTAGTGTTTCCTGAGTTTGTTGGTGATGAATGTTCGACGGTCTCTCGGTGAATTCCCGGAGGCTGTTCTCTGCCGTCCTTCATGGCAGCTGAAATTACACGCTCTGTTTTCTGATTGGACTCACTGAGCCCCTCACCGAGGAAGAGGAGGAGGAGGAAGAGGAAGAGAAGGGGAGCATGGAGACTCTCTTCTCATTTGGTTTGTTTTGCCTCTTATCATACTTCTAAATATTTGGTTATTATCACACCAGTCGTGGGCCTACTTTTCTATCACCGTGACTGACAGGTGGTTCATCCAATCAGTTGCCAAATACCGATGAAAACGTCGGGGTCAAAGGTTATGCTGTTGAAGTGTGTTTGTGCAGCAGCTTTCAGCCCCGATCTTTTTTTTTTTTTTTATGTCCACAGGGCCGCGCAGAAGCTCAGTTTGTCCCGCAGGAAGAAGTCCCAGCCCGGGCCCCCCTCCCCGCCTGATAAGGCCCCGGGGCCCCTGCTGTACACTGGGGGCTTCAGCGGGGCCCTGCAGCTCTCCCCACCCGCCGTCCCGCCATGCCTCCTTCGAGCCGGGTCAAAGGTCAAGGACACGCCGGGGATGGGGAAGGTAGGACATCATCACCCAGAATGCCCTGCAAGGAGATCCGATCTGCTGCTGGAGTCTGTGATGCAGTTTTAAAAGGAAAAGTTAAAATTGCAAATTAAGGAAAAAAAACAGTCGTATTAAAGATCCGTCGTGAGGCTCAAAGTTACAGAAACTTCCTGACTCCTGTCAAAATAAGAGCTGTCAGGCAGTCCAGGCTATTCGAATCTTTCATCATTTAATTTCATAACACTTAAAGATTTTTTTTTATATTAGGTTAGGTTAGGTAGTTACTTTATTAATCCCCGATGGGAATTTTTTTCTATATATTATAGCCTTTTTATCAAGAGAAAAATAATTTTGTCTTGTGATATTATATTTTTACATGTATCTTGCCATAAAATATTGTCAGCAGAGATATCTTTTTATAGATGTGTAGAATCCAGCATCATCTGAACCATATTTGTGGGATACTGTCGGACTTTGCAATAAAAAAAATTAAAAAAGTGGATGACGAGTCATTTTCTTAACCTCCACCAACCCTGTAAGAGCTGCTTGTTGCCATGGCGGAGGGTCGGCAGGTTAAAGTGTGATGAATGCGTTTCCTGTGACTCTTTCACAATAAAAGCCTGTCGAGGCCGCAGGAGTTTTGTAAAGAGGTGAAACTCGCTTCCTCCGAACAAACTGGTGTCAGAATATAAACAGAGAAAAGTCCTCTGCAGAGAACTAGAAGCACGTCCTTCAAAACTTTTTCTGGGATTTTTCTCATTAAAATATAAAAAAATATATTTTAAAGAATCATTTGAAATGTTTAACCACATTTTACCAAAATCATAGTGAGCATGTTCCATTAAATCCACTTAGATGGGAGATAGGACGGGTTGAAATAAACCAGAATGATCCATTAATTATGAAAATAAAACTGTGGAAAGGATTTTTATTTTGAAGGAACTGTGATCGATTTAAAGCTTTGTGAAGCAGCAGCAGGCGTAGATGTCGCATTAGCATTAGCTGTGAGTTAGCACAGCTTTAGAAAGCACAATACAAAGAGGCTGCGGGTGACTGACGAGCTGATGATTCGCTCCGCCGGCTCGCAGCGACACGTCGTTTAAAAACTGCTGCGCCTCAGATTGTTATTGGCGTTAAACTTGACCTCCTCCTTGCCGACTCAGCAGCTTCCCGGCAGACCAATAAACAGCCATCGCACCGCTGAGAGCTGCGGGTCAAAGGTCAGCAGGTTCCCAGTTTAAATCCCCACTCGGTCCAACTCTCTGATTTCAGTCGAAACAGAACTCCTGACACACTGAAAAGATGAGCTGAGGCGTTGCACTGCAGATTTAAAAAGTCATTTTTCTTCTTCTGATGTGGAAATATTTTGAGAGGAAAAGCTCAGGACATCTTAGCAGGAGATTCCACATCAGCGGGGGCCAAACAAATGGTCGTTTATCGTATGTGGTCCGTCCACGTCGTTCTACTGCAGTCCGATTTTTGGGGGGGGCGGAGCCAGAGGCAGAGCCAGGCTAGACTCCGCCCCCTGAAGTGTGCAGTAGAATGACGTGGAAGGACGACATATGATAAACGACCACAAAAAAGATGATAAACAAATTCAGAGAGACAATAAACAACCAAAAACAACCACAAACAAACAGTTGATAAACAACTGCAAACCGACAATTAGAAATGACTCCAGTTTAAATCTAATGTCCTCCTGCCTCTCTGACGCGGACTTCCTTTGTGTCCCAGGTCAGGATGATGGTCCGGATCTGTTCGGTCCACAGCAGCGAGTCCTCGGAGTCCATGTCCTTCCTGAAGGTGGACGGCAGAAAGAAGCAGCTGACTCTCTGCGAGACACTGGGCGGAGGACACGCCTCCGCTGCCGCCGCCCAGAGACGATCGTCGGCCTCCGCACCGAAGACCTTCACCTTCGACGCCGTCTTCTGTCAGGACGCTTCACAGGTCAGACGAGTCCCGAACAACAAGTTAATAACGTCCTACTTCCTCCAGGTCGGTCTGATGATGGACAACGGTTCAGTGACACTGTAAGACACAGGAGACCCGTCCCCAGCTGCCCGTCGGCCGTCTTTAACGCGACTAAAACTTTCACAGTTCTGTGTTTGAAAAAATACAAATTCACGGCACGCGGACAAAGATTGAGTTCTTCATCAGAGCGGCGTCACCTCGGCAACACGTCGTCCATCCCCAGAGACACACGGCAGCAGAGGTGTGTGTGTGTGTGTGTGTGTGTGTGTGTGTGTGTGTGTGTGTGTGTGTGTGTGTGTGTGTGTGTGTGTGTGTGTGTGAGTGTGTGCGACTCCTGCTGTGTGCGTTTCATCTGCGTGGCAGCGAGCTTCTTGTTATTTATCTCAAACACTGGAGATCCGTCGGTTTCTCGTTTCCTCATCAGATTACAACATTGAATGAACCAACGCGTTTGATCAGCGTGACAGAACATGATGTCACATGATGTCACATGATGTCACGATGAGACGTGACCAATCAGCGTCAATCTGAGTGACAGAACAGAGCTCAGCGGGACACAAACTACGTCCATGATAAGGAGTCATGTAAAGCAGCGCTGGACATATTAGTCAACTGTATATTTAAAATGTGTTCAAATCAGCATGACAGCACAACCTGCTCTTCACTAGAAATATCACTCCTTCTCTGTGGGAATATATAACTAGAATTGAATTTCATATTATGTACAATATAATGTTGTTTTTACTTGTTATATTAAATGTGACCCATTTGGCAAAATCATTTTTTGTTTTAGTCTCCGAGCACCCGTACCGTGAAATCCTAGCAGCGGCTCGTTTGACCGGTTTGGTTTTAACGCACGACACAATGCTAAAATCTTAAAAACACGAGTCCATCGATATCTTTGTTCATCAGATATCTTAGTTACAACCAGACTGAGCTTTTCTGTGTGCTGTATTTAGTTCAGTTTTAGAACTGTTTTCAGCCTTCATATGGTTCTGTATGCACAACTCAACGTGATTGGTGGATTCTAATTGGAGCTCTCCTCTGATAGGCCGAGGTGTGTTCGGGGACGGTGGCGGAGGTCATCCAGTCGGTGGTGAACGGAGCGGACGGCTGCATCTTCTGCTTCGGACACGCTAACCTGGGTAACGGCACGCTACAGTTAAATCTCGCACACTTTGATTTGGACGGATCGTGTCATTGTTGCGTCGACTCCGCCCCCACCAGGTAAGACGTACACCATGATTGGTCGGGACTGCTCCACTCAGAGTCTGGGCGTGGCTCCGACGGCCATCTCCTGGCTGTTTAAGGTGATCGAGGAGCGCTCGGAGAAGGCCGGAGCTCGTTTCTCGGTCAGAGTGTCGGCGGTGGAGATCTCCGGTCGGGAGGAGACGCTCACCGACCTCCTGGCTGAACTCGCCTCCTCAGCGGGGGGCCACCAGGAGGTCCCGGGGCCCGCGGTGTCCCTGCGAGAAGATCCTGTCTGTGGTTCCCAGGTATAGAAAAACACACCGCCCTCCTCGCCTCCTTCCCTTCGCCTCCTCCCTCCCTCCTCCTCCTCCTCCTCCTCTCTGACCTCCTCTTCACCTCGGGGACTTCATTGCTGTCCAGAACTGTCCAATTAGTCCTGACCTTCCTTATTCGTATTCAGTCGGTTTTATCTCCCCGGGCTCCTCCTGTCTGCCACTTTTTTTTTTTTTTTATCTCCTCTCACTTTAATTTTCCTTTTCTTTGTCCACATTTTTCTTCCTCGCACAGACATCAAACCTCATTCTGTCTTATTTTAGCTTTTATCTCTCTTATGTTATCTGTGAGAAAAAAGAAAAGGAAGAGAAAGAACATTGTGGAGCCGCAGACGGTTGGATGATGACGGGACGCGATGTTTCCTTTCAGTCAGGGTTCAGTCAACACTTAATTTGGGGGTAAAATGTGGTTTAATCAGAAAAGTATCTGTCCGACAGCAGGGACGATGTGAGCAGGACGTCTCAACAATAGTTCTGTATCAAATCAAAGACTCGGAACTGTACTTCCAACAATGAGATCTTCTGACTTAATATTGTCCTCGTAATCTGTGTTTTATTTCCATATTCAGCTGCAGAACCAGACGGAGCTGCGGGCGATCAGCGCCGAGCGAGCGGCGTTTTTCCTGGACGCCGCCCTGGCGGCGAGGAGGAGCAGCCGGGAGCCGAGCGACCAGGAGGCCTGCAGGAACTCCCACTTCCTGTTCACCCTGCACCTCCTCCAGGAGAGGCTGGACAAGAGCAGCAAGGCGGCAAGTTAGTCCAGTTTAAAACGACACTATGTCGTAGCCTATGATGTGTAGCAGGCGGAGCAGGAGGAGGCAACGACGTCAGAGAGTCTGCTGCTAATGGAAGATGATCTGCTTTGAACTGGAGGGAAATGTGACAGAAATGAACACAACCTGTTCAGTCAGCTATCAGCTCATGAACCTCATGCACCTCGGCGGGCTCCGGATGCAGCTCCCCCCTCCCCCTCCTCCCCCCCTCTTCCCGAGGCGGGAAATCCAACCAGCCGTTAGCGATGCAGCTGTGAAACTTCAGCGATTAGCTCTTCTTTTTTTTTTTTTTTTCTTTTTTTTCTCCCTCTGCTTTTCATTACCAAAACATGCGGCTGCTAATTAGCTTCATGTCGAATCGCTGACTCTCTCAACAGGAACATTTACAAAGCAGGAAAGGCTACGCGAACCTCCGCCCACGTCTACCTGTCACCGCGGAGACGTCGCCGCGGTTATTCGTGTTTTACTGCTTGTCCGTCCGCGGCCGGAATAAATCTGCATGAGCTAATGAGGCCTGACGGCTCGCTGTCCTGCGGTGTTTGTAAAAACTACGCCGCCCTCAGCACTTTGTAAATCCTGCTGATGCAGGCGCTAGATCGTTCTCGCCATCATTACTCTGAATTAATGAAATGAGCAACGAGATATCCGGCTGAATATTTATTTCAGCGGCTCAGACGTCCTGTCAAAAGATGCAACGGGCGCTCATTCGCATGAATTATTTTTCAGCGCATCCACAGCCCATGTATGCATAAATGTATTTATAGTGTTGTGGAGTCAAGACTCTGCAAAATCCAGAAAGTATTGAAGCAGCACTTTGACCTTAAACTTTTGACTTGTAACTATTTAGTATTCTCCCGAACCCAAAGATTATTGATTCATTGGAACGTTTGACTTTGATCTGGATTTTAGGGACTTGTTTGCCTTGAACTTGGCTTTTCCCATACTGGCAGGACTCCTGGGTTTTGGACTTGTTGGGACTCAACTCATTAGACTTGATTCAGCACTTTACTTTGAAAATGACTTGTTGGTACTTGTTAGTCTTAACTTGGGTTTTGACTTGTGATTGGACTCAGGACATGTTGGACTCAGGACATGTTGGACTTCCCAGGAGATTCACCTTGGGACTTTGTACCGAATTTCCCCACTGTGGGATCAATAAAGTAAAAGATCTAAATCTAGTTTAGATATCGGACTTGGTATTTTCCAGTTTTGACTCGGGACTCGTTGGTCTTGTCTCAAGTAATGCTGAGATGTCTTCTGTGTTCGGGGGTTGTATTGACCTTTCCTTTGCTTGATGAATTCTTTTAAAACGTACCAGGGTCCATTGACTTTTTTTCACATTTTAAGGAGATTCCTTTAACAAGTGTTGTCATGTTTTTTTGTTTTTTTAACCAGATAAACTACTTGAAGCTGACAATCAATTATTACAATAGGCATTTATTATGTTTCTGTCTATAAACTAATCAAAGACTGTTGTTTTAACCAACCGACCCTTTCAACGGTTAAAAAGGTGTTTTTTTTCTTATCACCTTTGAAAACCATCCGTTCTTCCTGTCTCCCAGTGTCTGGTGGGAGTCGTCTCCACCTCCTGGATTTGGGGAGCTGTGAGACGGACATCAGCCGGACCAGAGAAGGAGGCGGCGGTCAGTGTCTGTCTCTGTCCGCGCTGGGAAACGTCGTCCTCGCCCTTGCCAACGGCGCCAAGCACGTTCCCTACAGGTACGAGATCACGCTCTGGGCATTTTAATGAACTCAACAGGGGTCAAAGGTCACGGCGCTCCAAACAACAGATGGACCAAGGATCCCTATGAGGACAGAAAAGAGTGGGGAGGGGGGCAGACAGAGTGTAATGCATTTTTAATGAGCTTTCAGTCAGTCTTGAATGCCTGTTTAGGTTGATGAATAAATCACTTTGTAATGCTAATTGACCTGTTTCATTCTGTGCAGCTCTGGCTTGTATTTTTATATTTTGTTTGGCTCATTGCCTCGTGTTTGGGTCTGAGGCTGTTCAGTCTGCGCGGGCAGGATGTTGGCATTCACTTTCATATGTTTGGTTTCCATTTGACTTCATCCCAACTCAACATTTGTGCAGTAAAATGTCAGGAACTCTTCAGTGGAGAACACGCCAGGGTTTAGATTCCTCTTGTTGCTGCCAACTAACGTTCAGACGGACTTCCATCATTCACACGGATCGATTGCTGGCTACTGAACTTTGATACTTCAATGCACCAACTAAAGAAACCACCAGGGTTAAACCCCTCGTTTTCTACACTAAATATACGTAATGTGTAATTTTATTTTTGTTAAAGTGGATTTCATGACATTTCGATTTGAAAAAAGCATCGTTCAGGAACCGGTATTGATGTCAAGGTATCGGTGTTGACAGTTTTTGAACGATACACAGCCCTACACTGATGTGACCCTCTGAACTGTCTGTGTTTCTTTCTGGTTGCCGCTTGGTACCGACTGTACGGACGTTTCTCTGTTAGTGTTTCTGTATTTGTGAATGTTTTTGTTGTTTATGAAGCTGAATTTGTGTCTCATGGCGTCTGTCCACTGAATCAACTGCGAGAATTTTGCCAGACTTCTGTTGGTTCACCAGTGGAGCCGCCACAAGGACTCGGGGCCAAAGATAAAATTTATGAAGTTATCACGTCACATCCTCTTCGATATTTTCACAGACAGAGAAAAACTCCAAAGGATTCACTGAGAACAGTTTGGGGTCAGGACAAGGCCCAGTCTCAGCTCTGCTGTTGGGGGTTAAAACATAAAACCAGGAGGAGCTCAGACTGTAGTATGGAAATTCAGTATTTGATCCGTGTACTGTAGCTTTACACCAGGTCTGTTCAAAGGCGGGATTTCATGAACATTTCACTCCGTTTCTGAGTACAGATCACATGTGGCATGGAGTTCAAAGTGGGCTTCATTAATGTGAAATGAGAGCTCGTTGCGGTTCCTTTCTGTTGCGTGCTGTAATGAATTAGTTTCTGGGATCCTGTGGGGTTCTTCGGGCCCGTGCTGCATCTAACGAGGGGTTTTCTTGATGTATTATTCAGGGACAGCAAGCTCACCATGCTGCTGAGCGAATCCCTGGGCAACATCAACTGTCGAACCACCATGATCGCCCACATCTCCGACTCACCGGCGAGCTACATGGAGACGCTGACGACGGTGCAGCTCGCCTCCCGCATCCACCGCATGAGGAAGAAGAAGTCCAAGGTGCTTTTATTGGGGTTTTATTTCTAAAGCTCCATGCAGCAGCGTTCAAGAGACCAAGTATTGCTTATTGATGGAACCATACAGTCGTCTCTTATAAATTGATTCCAATATAGATAAGGACACTTGATGTTTGCGTGCCTTGTTTGTCATTAAAAGAATGATTAAAGGTCTTGTTAAAGGTTCACTAATTTCATAAAAAAAAAATGTAAAAGGTTAAATTGACCGATTTTGTCCAAAACATTAAAAAAAAAAAAAGCCCACATCTGATGTCTGAGAGGTCGTCATAAATTCATAA
Organism: Embiotoca jacksoni; assembly: GCF_022577435.1. NCBI lineage: Eukaryota > Metazoa > Chordata > Actinopteri > Embiotocidae > Embiotoca > Embiotoca jacksoni. The sequence goes on from NW_027185408.1 coordinate 1,062,733, forward strand.
TCTTTCTTAATTTATTTTCAGAAGCTGTCATCTTTGAACAGAAGATTATTAATCCAGCCAAAGAAAAAGGAGTTGAGGGAATATTTAAGAGAAAATTTGTCTTGTTTGAGAATAAAATGTTGCAGAAAATGTAAAACATTGGGCTCAACGTGCCCACGAAGTTACATCTTCACAGAGCAGAAAAAAAAATCTGAAATCTGAGGAAAAAGATTCTTAAAAGAGGACACAATATTTCTAAAACTGAACCACTTCGGCACAAATTCAAAGGGGACATCCAGATTTCAGTCTTTTTTGTAGTTTTAGATCAAAATGGAGCAGTTTTCTGATTGTTCTTTGGGATTTGGTCTTCGCCAATTTCCTGCGGTCGATGACGGTAAAAACATTCCAGTCTATAATGTAAATCTGCATGATCAGGTCAGCGACTCGTGTGGTCATAATTCAGGGAGTTTTATCCCCCTGTGATATGACATATGATCAATACCAGTGTTCACACAGTTGTGGGAGTCTCTGTGGAGAGATGAGATAGGCTTTCACCCTCATTAAGCAGACTGACAGCTTGTATTTGTGTTTTATAGATTAGAAAAGCCACATTCCACAAACAGGAATTACAGGCATATACGTCTCATTGACGTTCGTTTTAATCCGGGCTGCACATTTAACCTCAGACTGTCCTGACGACTTGAGCTGCAGGGATGGATGTGATCCCTCAGGTACCCTCGGTGTGGTAATTCTGCATTATTTCCTTCTGATCTACAGTACGCCTCCAGCTCGTCCGGAGGGGAGAGTTCCTGCGAGGAAGGCCCGTCTCGTCGACATCCTCCTCTTCGGCCCATCCACCCTCGGACCGTGGCCCTCGACCCCGACACTCCCCTGCTGCTCTCCAGCGACCCCGACTACTCCTCCAGCAGCGAGCACTCCTGCGACACCGTCATCTACGTCGGGCCCGGGGGGACGGCCGTCTCGGACCAAGAGCTGAGTGACAACGAGGGCCCGCCTTCCTTCATTCCCATCATTCCCTCTCTGAACAAAAAGCGAGTCAGAGACGCCCCCCGGTCCGACGGAGATCACTTCAAGTGTAACACATTTGCAGAACTGCAGGAGAGACTTGACTGCATCGATGGCAGCGAGGGCCCGGCCACGATCGGCACGGAGGGCAAAGCAGCACAAGCAGCAGCACTTAAGACTCAAGATGGAGCTACTAAACCTTCAGCGGCAACGTCTCCACCCACACCTGACAGGACCTCCTCCCAGACGTCGTCGGAGATCACAACATGCACAAACCCACCTGATCAGGAACAGTCCGAGCTGCCTTCGGCTGGGGGCCTCATGGAGACTTCCAAACGGACGAGTGCAGATGGGGAGAAACTCTCCGTTACCCCCCCTCAGCCATGTATGGGAAAGCCAGGTGGGATTTTTTCCCAGGATTTCGAGCCTGTGGTGCAAGAGAAGGTCTACCTCAGAGGAGGCATGCCCCGGCCATCGTGCTCGCCATCCTTACCCAGAACATCCAGGACAGCATCTCAGCCTGCAGAGAGTCTCAGCTGGACCCCCCCTGTCAGTATGAGTCAACAAGCACTGAGGCAAGGCCAACTTCCAGGGTCGCCTGACGTGGAAGGAACCCCTCACACAAGCAGATACCCCACGGAGGCCAGCAGCCTCCGGGCAGCTCTGCTAGGACGGTGCCTGGACAGGGATTTTCTGAGGACTACGGTGACTCTGCAGCAGCCTGTGGAGCTGAACGGGGAGGATGAGCTCGTGTTCACGGTCATAGAGGAGCTCCCTCTCAGCCTCGTCCCGGACAACGGCCGCCCCTCCAACCTGTTGAGCTTCAGCAGTCGTGGCTCCCCGCAGGCCTCCGGCTCTCGCCCAGTCAGCATCATCAGCAGCATTAACGATGAGTACGACGCTTACACGTCTCAGCACGGAGCTGACGGTGGCACCGACTGTCGGGAAATGTTGTTTTCCCAACATGTCAGAAAGCAGTCCTCTGCTGGCTCGTGGCCAAGTGAATTCGGAGCAGATGAAGGTGTTCATTTGACAAGCAGCCTCCACTTGAGGGAGAAACACAAGGCGACAGAACATGCATCCTCACCAAGCACATTTCATAAACAGCCGTTTTTGCAGCATGGGATGAAGAGCTCGTTGAATGACAGCGGCATTTATTTCTCAGAGCTGGACAGTGACCCCGCTACCCCAAACAAACCTTCTCTCACCAAGCGCCCTCCCTCCCCGGACTCAAACAGAGCCTCTGTCAAAGGCTCCGTAAAGGCGAGAGGTACCACCCTGACCACTTCAGCCCAGATTCACGCCTCCTACTCCAGTCTTCCCAGGAAAACCAAGCCTACCTCATCTGCAGCTGTGGGCAGCGGCAGACAGGAAGGCAAACACGATGACCTCTTGCTTCAGCTTGATCCAAGAGAGGTGGAGTGCCTCCCTGCAGGTAAGCCATGGAGAGGTGGCACAATGAAGAAGTCTGGAGGGAACAGCAACAGCGTACCTCGGCCACCAAAGGCACAAATGTCCTCTTCCACTCAGAGGGTGGTGGATGGCTGTGAGCGGTCCGGCGGCAGGAGAGGAGATACTCTCATCAAGCTGCCACAACTCACCCGGGGCGCAACAACCCTGGGAACTGTTTCCACCCCCCAGACCTCTGAATCAAAGTGGGGCCATGAAGTTGCCTCAGGGATGGGTACGCTGAGGTTTTCATCCCTGGGGAAAAAGTCCAATGGACAAAAAAGCAGCTTGATCTCCAAGTCTGGATGTGGAATCGTCTCTCCACCTGCTCCGACCGTCAGACAGTCGAGCCAAGAAACAAAGGCGAAGGCCGCGCTGTCGCCAAGTGCCTTAAAAACAAGCAGCGACAGCGGAAAGTTGTCATTCCCGAAAACATCAGCCTCGGAGGAGGAATTCTACGTCAGGCTCCGGGCGGACTCGTTCAGCCACAAGACGTCGAGTTTAAGAACCGAGCATGCTTCTGCCAGGACGTCCTCGAGCCTGAAGACACGAGGGGCCAAAGCGGATTGTTCGAGATACTTCGGCAGTCTGATGTCTCTGGAGAGGTGTGACAGTCAAACCTCGGCCGGGGCCAAACCCGAAGTGTTCAGAGAGAGCAGCGGTGCTACTTCAGGGGGCAACGGCAGGTCCAACAGATCAGTGCCGAGACTCGGAGTTCCGGCCTCTACGTCTGCTTCTTCCTCCCAACTTTCTCCCGGTGTCTTTGCAGCTGTAAACAAACCGGGGCAGGTCCGAGGCGGCAGCGGCTCACGAGCAGCAGTTTCCGGTGGGCTGAAGGCTCGAACGCTGTCGGCCAGCAGCTCCAAGAGCCTGAGCTCCTCTCCAAAACCTAACGACGCAGCGGCGGGACGCAATGCCAGCCTACCGCCGACCGGCAAGTCCCCCGCCCGCTCTGGTGCAGCAGCCAAGACGGGAAGAGGCACCGTCATGGGCACGAAGCAGGTCATCAGCAGGGCGGCTAACAGCCGGGTTAGCGAGCTAGCTGCCGGAAGCCAAAGGAAGCAGCTCAGCAGGGGGTTCGGAGCACCAGGAGGCGACAGCACCGACAGCGGGACGAGTAGCGTCAGCGGGTCGCCTCTCAACACGCCGCTGCCGTCACCTTACAGCAAGATCACTGCGCCTCGGAGGCCGCAGCGCTACAGCAGCGGGCACGGCAGCGACAACAGCAGCGTCCTCAGCGGAGAGCTGCCGCCCGCCATGGGCCGCACCGCCCTGTTCTACCACAGCGGTGGCAGCAGCGGCTATGAGAGCATGATCCGAGACAGCGAGACCACCGGCAGCACCTCCTCGGCGCACGATTCCATGAGCGAGAGCGGAGCGTCCTCGTCCAACCGAAGCAGAGTTTCCAAATCGCCCAAGAAGAGAGGAAACGGTGAGTCCGTGTCGCAGACATTTAGTGACATTAGCTCTTTGCCAGCTCTACGAGCAGGTTATTGGCAACGTTAGCTATTAACTTGAGTTTAGCTGTTTTTTAGCGAAATTCACGGCCGGCTTGACCGCAGTCTGTCTCTCGATATAAACTTATCTCGTGCGCACGAATTCATCAAAACTCATTAAAACATAAATTTGCGTTTATTATGTTAGCAATGTTGCGCTCTTCTGGAGACACGCTGCTAAAGCACGTTAGCGTCCTCTGTCCTCCTCTTGATGGATCGCAGCTCGGATATTTCTGGGCTTTAGGAGACATACGAGCTCCTGCAGAGGGATGTAAGAAGCCACATCACTTTTCCATCTTTACCACTGAAACGAGGTTTGATGTCATCACAGCTCTGATGTTTTGACGTTCAGCAGCTGTTTGTCGGAGGTGACGAACGTCTTCACGGCTTCCTGCGGTCGTCCATCAGAGCGAGATGACGGGAAAAGAGACACGCACACACTCCTCTTCCCATCTCAGCGTGTGAATTCACCCCTCAGCCGGCGTTGTTGTACAAACACGCTACGTGAGCATGTTGTGGGACGATGGCCGAGCAGCAGCTGATTGTGATTCCTGTGGCTTGCAGCCGGCGGCGGCCTGATGCATATGGAATCAGCCCCGGTGTGATCCGCCAGCCATCAGTCGGGGGATCTCGGCTTCTTTTCTGCCTCATGAATATTTCATGAAGCCGGCGTACATATCCAACTCCAATTATCACCCACACACCCTCCACATCCACTCCACAGCGCACACACACTCCTCCTCCTCCTCTTCCTCCTCCTCCTCCTCCTCACTCAGGTCCTCTCTCAGAGCCGCGATGCTGTTTGTACTTCTACTCGTGAAAATAAGTCGTACAGCAGCTGCGTCATTAAAAAATAAAACTGAGGTCGTTGGGTTGACGGCGGCGTGTTAAACCTGCTCGGCACCTCCAATGGTTGTTGACAGAGGAAGGTGAAGTTCATCAACAGTAATGAACGCCGTCAGCTGTCCTCCGGTATATATATATATATATTTTGCTGCTGCTGTCAGGTTCAGGAGTTCTTCATCATCCAGCTGTGATTTACAAACTGATTCCACAAAACAAAAAAAACGCTGCTTCCTAAACGGACAACGAGGAAGGAACACGTGTTAGGTGGAAGGAAACGGAAACTATCAGTCATATCGGGGTTCTTTAACACAGTTCTAACACCAGAACCTTAAATATCAGAGAGGAACCCAACAGTTCATCGTGAGCTCTAACAGGAAGACACCTCCAGAGGAGGTGGAGAACATCTGCCTCGACTGGCTCGACTGAGGGGAGAGCAGAGAGAGAAAAGACCAGCAGAGAGAGAGAGAGAGAGACAATGAACTGTTGGTGGGTCAGAACCATGCAGCTCCAGAGACCTGCAGGACGGTTCAGGGTCACCTGAGCAGCTCGAGAAGCTTCGTCAAACAGAAAGCCTGTTTGTTCATTTGAGTGAAGCCGGTTTTCAGCAACATTATCTAATTGTTATCTGGTTTTTAGTACAGTAGTCCAGCCTGGAAGGAACTCTGAGGTGTTCAAGACCAAATACAAGAACTTTGTCCGAGTTTAGAAAATGATGGCTCTTCCAGGCCATCATGTCTTTTAGACCTTCATCAAGTTTCAGCAGGTCCAGTATTTCGTCTTCTTCCTCTTCCTCCAGGTTTCCTGCGACGGCGGCTGATCCCGGCTCCGCTGCCCGACCCCTCCTCTCTGGGCAGGCGGGTGGGGGGGCAGTGGGTGGACATGCCCCCGCTCGGCGGCGCCCTGAAGGAGCCCTTCGAGATAAAGGTGTACGAGATCGACGACGTGGAGCGCCTGCAGAGGAGGAAGGAGGTGGTGACGGAGTCAGAGGTGAGCAGCAGACTCGACATCCATGAACCAACGGTGGTAAACAGTCAGGTCCGATCACGGCGTGTCACTCAAGCGTCTTCAGTGGCGACGTCGTCCCTGTTCAGAGGCGACGAGCTTTTCCAATGAAGCTCCGCCTGTCTGAGCTGCAGGTGGAGGTCGGGGCGGATGGAGGGCCAAAAAAGTCCTCGTCAAGTCATTTACAAAACTCAAACAGTCAGAAAGGAAGTGGAGATATTTCTCAGTGACACGCCAGTCCTCCTCCTCCTCCTCTTCGTCGGCGGCCTCGCGTCACCCGTCCAGCCTGAGATCAGACTCATCAGCAGCTGACTTGAGTGCAGAGTTGATTACAGTTTAGTCTTAATTGGGTTGGATGTGAGTGATGGCAGGAGGAGGAGAAGGAGGAGGAGGAGGAGGACGGATGCAGGTCGTGCTCGGCTGCTTGCTATCCGCGTTGACCTTCAGCAGCCGAGCGGTGAACCGTGTGTCGAGGGGAGAGAGGAGCTCTGATTTATTTTCAATTAGAGGAAGACGATGTGCTCTTCATCTGTGACAGTGTCTCATGAACGCTCTCCTCTTGTCTCCCCTGCAGCCGTTCCACGATGTAGAGAAGGTGAGTTTCCTCCTGTCCTCTTCAGTCGGACTCATTTTCAACCAGAGTTCCCAACTCCAAAACGTAGATTCTTCAAACACAACTTCAGTCCCGACAGCTCAGAAGATCTGAACAATCAGCCGAGATTCACGTCACACATTCAGGATCTGATGTAAATGTGTAAAATGGCCACAACGTGGTTTGTTTTTTTCGAATCAGTTCGAATCAGTTCAACCTTTGAGTCCGAGTGAATGTTTGTGCCAAATTTGAAGACATTGTCTCAAGGGCGTTGCTGAGATATCCGACTCACGGGTAACGCTCATTGTGGGCTAACAGTGACCTTGAACTTTAACCTTTGACCCCCAAACTAGAATCGGTTCATACTTCACTTCATTCTCGTTAAAGTCGCAGGTGTGTCGTTGCCTTCTTCTTCTCCTGTATTTTAAACGGATGTAATTAAATGAGGCAGAGAGCGTCCGCTGATCCTCCTCTCTGACACCTGCTCGTCCTCGACTGTCCTTAATTCCCCTGCGAGCGTTTGTCCTGCAGATTAAGTCGACAGCCAGCAGATTAGCGCCCCATGCTAATTTTATCTCCGGCTGGCTCCTAATTAAATCCAGCAGTGGACACAGATTGAAATCTCCGAACGGGTTGGCGGCCCCTCGTCCCGCTCATGGTAATCCCTCCCTGCCCCCCCTCCCCCCGCCCCCCCTCGGTCTGTATAAACGTCCCGGCGCGCCGCAGGCTGCATCACATCACAGAGACGCTGCCGGGAGCACCGGCGGGTTTTTGCGGTTCTGACTGTGTTTCGGTCCGCAGGGTCTGCTCTACTTCAACGCCCGGCTCAGGATGCTGGAGAGGCGGCAGCAGCAGATCAGGGAGCTGAAGAGCAAACACGAGCGGCTGAAGGTGGAGCTGGAGGAGGCCAAGAGCCGCCTGATGCTCCACCCGAGCAAATGGAGCGGCGAGTGTGAGTACCGGCTGAAGAGCAGTTATTCAGGTTCAATACTACAAATCATTTCAATTCAGTTTTTTATATTTCGGCCCATGTTTACTGTCCACATGAAGCCCGGTCCTCCTCGTGTTTTCACCGGTCTCCTCCCCCTCCTCCTCCCCCTCCTCCTTTCCCCCCCTGCAGTCGACGTGGACCAGGACCTGGACCGGGAGTCCCAGGAGTACCTGGAGGCTCTGGCTCAGGTGACGGCGGAGCTCGAGTACTGCGTCAACCTCTGCAAGTCCCGCGTCATGATGGAGACCTGCTTCGACATCGCCGTGACGACGCCCGCCGCGGCACAG
>NW_027185408.1:1075400-1306213 GCF_022577435.1 Embiotoca jacksoni
TGAAGGTAGACGGTAAGATGGATGAAGATGGGGTGAGTGCTGGCAGGCAGGACGGTGGATGGACGGTACCTCTGGTTCCAACCAAGAAGATATTCCAAAAAAAACAGCCTCTGCACATGTGCAGGACAATAGTTCATTACTAATTCAATTTACTCAACTGGGCCTGCAACCCGCATGGCTGTAAACATCACACACAATATAACAACTAATTAGTGAACATGCATAACTCAAGGCATTCAATTACAATCATTACATCTTCAGGAATGTTCTTTGTTTTCCCTTCAGATTTATCCTGACTGGTTTTTGCAAAATACACAACTTACTTCTAAATATCGTCGAGCATTCCTGCTAACGAAGCAACAGAAAAAAAGCATTGAACTTCAATAAACTCACCAGGATATCAAATGTTCAAAGTTCTAAGGATCTGTTGGTGAAACTGCAGCTCTTCAATGGCTCGTCATTCAACATTCAATTTAAAGTTGTTCACTTTTCTTTAGCGGAATCTGATTCATCTTTTCCTGCTCACAACTCCTACAGACGGAAAAACAAACATCCTCTATTGAGACATGGATGATCACTTCTATCCATCTCTGTGCACGGAGAAACAAAGATGATATATTATAGAAAACATTGACTCTCCTGGCACTTTTCTGTGTACAGAGGAGAACAGCTATGTGACAACCTGTCGACCTTACTTAAGGGGACAATAACATAGTTCCAAAACATAATAATTAAGATCCCAGATTAAATTATTCTGGTTACATTAGCATTGAAACTAAAATTTATTTTGGTTTGAACCTGTAGACTGTAAATAAAAATGCATCTTGAAAAGTGAAGCCGTAAAGTGCAGTACCACTGAGAGCCACTAGGGGCTCCAAAAGTTCTCTCCTGAAATACAAAGTTAGTAAATGTTTCCGTTGGTTAAATATTAGGCCTTAAATACAGCTGTGTTTGGGGGCTGTTTGATTGACATGCCTGGAGCCCCAGCTCGTCCAAATATGGTCACGTCTAGCTCCTGAGATGGCGCCGGTGTCGAAGTCCCAGAATCAAAGATGGAGTCCATCTGCGAGCACGTTCACCCGATAAAAACTGAACACACAGAACACTTTCAGGTGCGGTCGTTTGCTTTGTTCTGTCGGGGAAAATGAGTTCCGCCGAAAACCGTCTGTCCAGAAGGTGGCGCTACAGGGAACGTGTCACCGGGTCAGATCCACGAGTTCTGAAACGTGTAGCGACGTCACTTTTTCTAACTTTGAGCCCCACGGTTCTCTAAGTTCAAAACAGAAATAAAAAAGATTACAAATCAAATATTTCTGTGATATGCAGCAGGATTGTTATGACAGGAAAACATTACACGTTATTCTTTATCAGGTCGTTTTTTTTTTTTTAAATGAGATTTTTGCAGTTTTACGGGGAAAAAAACAGTTTTGCGAAAATCCGCCACAAAATCAAACATTTAAAAAAAAAAAATGACCAAAAATTATTTCACTAGTTAGAATAAGAAATAAGCCTTTTTTTATTTTTTTTTTTTATTTTTTTTTTTTTTATTCAAACTGGGCTTCAGTTTTGCAGCAAAGGACAACGACTCATTCATTCTCTGATTATTCTCATCGTCTGTTCACACTGAAAGTTCTGGCAGAAAAAAGAAAAAGCGATGATGCCGATCTGTCGTGGACTCCGACTGAACCCTGACTCAGATTTAAAAGTGCACATTTTATGGTGCAACAAGGAAGAGTCACGTAAAAAGCGTCTTTTTACGCACAACCTTTGTGTCACTAATGGACTTTAATGGGCTTGTTAAGCGTCCGTGCTTCACGCCCACCCGTTAAAAACACGCCGACGACGCCTCGTTAACACGGCGCCTCGGCATCACCGGTGTTTCTCACTTCAACTCCTTTTATTCCGCTGCCGTCAACCGTCTCTGCTTTGGTCCATTTATTTCACTTCGCTCCAGGAAGTCTGCTCGTGATGTGTTTCCTGGAAAATTTAAAAAAAAAAGATTCTTTAGAGTGCACTTTTGAACCTCACTTAGCACTTTAGCTTAGCACCCACAGTCGACCTGGTTTTACAGCAAAGTGTGAAATAGACACGCCCGTCCGCTACAGGAAAGCGTGACATAGCCACGCTTTGGGTCAGATCAGTCTAAAAGGTCAAAAAACTCCCGTCGGTGGAAGTGTGACAAAGAGGTTTTATAAATCGTATAGATTTCGTCTCTTTTCACAGATTTTAATAATTAATAAATCAAGTTATTTATGTGGCTCCGTTTCGTCTTTTCTTCACGCGAGGCGGTTAAAATAAACGACACATTTTAAAGTGCGCGGGATCTTTCAGAACTCCGCGTGATTTCGTTTTCCAGGTGAAAGTCCTCGTCCCTCCCGCAGATAGAAAATAAAGCCGAGCCTGCAGGTCGCCTCCTCCTCCTGACGGCCGCCATGTTTCATTAAAGAAATGAAACCTGATCTGATTGGCTAATTGAATTTTCTCTCCTCGCTGTGATTAAAAGTGCTCAGCAGCAGCTTCATAAAATCCCTCCGCCTCCTCACTTTGGTTAAAATTAGAACGGTTTTGATTTGAATAAACGTCCAGCTGAGTCATCGAAGAGCGAAAACTGACTTATTGATTCATCAGCAAATCTGTGAAGAGAAAAGAAGACGTTAAAAAAAAAATCAGATGAGATGAAACAAAACAAGTTGAAATCCGTTTCCTGTTTCTCTTTCAATTCGGATTATTTTACACTCAACTGCTTTTTATACATAAAACTTAATCAAATATAATAACATTATTTATTTTTTTATCTGCAATGATAAAAATCACAGAGGGCATTAAAATAAAATAAAATCTGAGTTTTAAATACTGAACAGACTTTGGTTGGTTTCTTTTTTTGGTGTTTCTTCTTGTCTTTTTTTTATTATTATTATCAGGTTTGAAACTTCTCACTGAGGTGAAAACCCGTCGAATATTTTATATTAATTTCTGCTTCCTGTTTCTCTTTTTGTCTCTGGTTCTTCCTCCCTCGTGCCTCCTCTTCATCACTAATCACGTTTGACTCTTCCTCACTCAGCCGAGCTGCGTTAATATTCATGAGAGCTGTAATGGAGTTTGGTTCAGGAGATAATGACCTATCAGCTGTTTGGAGGGAGGGGGGTGGGGGGATGAGGGCACTCTGACCTTTGACCTGCAGGGTCAGAAACATTTAGAGCTCCGACACGTTAATGAAGGATGAAGGAGGACGACTGAAGACAGGTGGAGTTAAAAACAGTCGTTTTTTATACGGAGTTCATTTACTACCAAAACCTCAACAACAGACGTCCGATCGATCTTCTGACGGGGAAATAAAAACGTCGCATTTGTTTTGGCTCTTTTAACGGATGCCCTATTTGTTTATGTTTATGTTTGTTTGTGTATTTTTCATGAATTAGTGGTTTTATTTTAATGTAATTTAATTTGTTTAAATTCATTTTAATAGTATTTACTTGATTTTACTTTTATTTATTTATTTAATTTAATTTATCTACAAGACATTTTATCTATTTGATTTAATTTTGCCACTTTTATTTCACTGGGTTTGTGGAACTGTTTAATTTTTGAAGTTCTGATTGATTGATTGATTGATTGATTGAATGATTGGAAGCTATTCAGTGACATTTTTAATATTATCAGTGTCCTGGTGTTTGAGCAGCTGAGGAGTTCTGCAGCGCTGCACGTCACCTGCAGGCCTCTGGCGCCCCCTGCAGGTCTCGGACGCCTCCTGCAGCAGTAGGATGAAGGTTTCAGTTCTTTAGTTTCTCACACTGAAATCAAAAATGAAGTTTATCAGTAAAAATATCTTTGAACGGAGAATACAATAATTTGGATTGTACACAAATAAATCTCACAGTTTCGTAGGTTTCAGTCTCTTTACTGTGTCACAGAAAGTTCTGGTTCTGAATCAGAAATCTTCGGTTTAAAAGTTAAATTGGACTTAGCTTCCAAAGTTCTGCCACAAGACAGTTTTCCAGTTCGCCTCAGTCCATCTTAAATGAGTTCGGGCCCACGGTGGTGTTTCTGGATCATGTTTCTATCTGGTTTCTTCTTTGGAGAGTTTTAACCTCCATTTGTGGACGCAGCGATGAACTGTGTTCACATACGATGGTTTTCACAAATGTTCCTGAGCCCATGCAGTGATTTCCACAACAGAAACATCATGTTACTGCTCTGTTGCCTGCTAACCTAATTGTGAAATGTTCCACCAGATTTCGCACGAACTGTTGGAAATTTAAAAAACTTGACTTTTTAAAATGTTTGGAACATTCAATGATACGTTGTTTTTTTTTATGTGACTTTCACTGATCAGCAGGATGATGAAGTTGTAGTTCTCAGGTTTCTCCTGCAGAGGGAGACGTTTGTTAAGACATTTAGCTGTTCTGCAACCTGTTATTGATTAGACAGACAGACAGTCAGACAGACAGGATGACAGACAGACAGTCAGACAGACAGGATGACAGACAGACAGTCAGACAGACAGGATGACAGACGTCAGACATTGATTTTGTGATCAGAGGATGTTGCACTTTCATTAATTTATTTGATTTAAATTATTCTGTGTATTTCAAAAGACTTTTATGTCCTGTGTATTAAACTAAAGTCCTCGTGTCTTCGTCTCTATAAAATAAAAGAGGAACATTCATTTTAAATAATCTCAACCCTCTTTTTTTTTACCACGTGACCTCAAGCTGTTTGTTTCAGATTAAAACTAAAGTGACTCTTCAGAGAAAAATCTGCACTGAAATGATTCTGATTGGACAACAGGACAATACATGTGGTTTGGACCTTCCACGTCCTCCTACAAAGAGTTCTGCGGCGGTTCCGGAACCCAGCGTTGCTCAGTGTTCTCCGCAGAGGACAGCTTCCCTCCACCCGCCCGCAGAGCCGGAGGGGCGTCAACAGAGACAGAGTCCAGTGTGCGGACGAGAGAGTCCACACTGAGAGCCTTTGTGTCCGGAGACACGGCCCGGTACCGGCAGCCACCGCGCCCCGGCGGAGGATGGAGGACCCGGAGACGTTTATCACACGGGACTGAGAGAGAAGAAGAGGAGGAGGAGGAGGAGGAGGAAGAACAAGTTGTGGGGACAGACAGAATAAAGAGCAGAGAACTGGGCGTCTATTGTGCTGAGAACAGAAGTCTGATCGATCTGATCCACAACACGTCCGGAACAGACGCCGGTCCGGAGGCAGAATGTTCGCCGGGGATGTTTGTCCGCACCCCGGCTCAGCGGCTGAAGACATGTCGCAGCAGATCAGCGCAGAAAACTGCTACGAGATTCTGACAAAGGCGAAGCGGGAGGGCGCGGAGGGCGTGAAGCAGCAGGTCTACCGCTACATGAGCCGCCACTACCTGCAGGTGCTGCGGACTCCATCCCTCTACGGCCGGCTGACGGCCGGGGAGAGGGAGCACATCCTGGCGCGGAGGATGGAGGGGAGGAAGGTGCTGGCGGCGGCCGAGACCAGCGAGGTGTGCGACCGCGGGGGGAGCCGGGAGAACAGCCGGCCGCAGAGCCCGCTGCTGGCAGCCCCGGAGGACTCCAATCACCGGCAGGTGTTCTACCTCCACCCGGAGACTCAACGGTGGGAGGTGCTGACCAGCCTGCCGGAGGAGGTGCCCGCTAAAGGCTCCGGGATGTGCACCATGTATAACTACCTGTTCGTGGCGGGGGGGATCAGGGCGCACGGGGACGGCCGCTCCAAAGCGTCGGACCGGGTCTCCTGCTACAACCCGCTGACCGGCCTCTGGAGCCAGATCCGCCCGCTGACGCAGCCCCGCTGCCAGCTCCGGCTGGTCTCCATGGACGGATTCCTGTACGCCGTCGGTGGGGAGTGTCTGTTCACGGTGGAGCGCTACGACCCGCGCGCGGACAGGTGGAGTCCGGTGGCTCCGCTGCCCAAAGGCTCCTTCGCCGTTGCGCACGAGGCGACCTCCTGCGGCGGGGAGCTGTTTGTCTCCGGCGGCTCGCTCTTCTACCGGCTGCTGCGGTACGACTCCCGCCGGGACGAGTGGGAGGAGTGTCCGTTCAACGAGAGCCGGCGCCGGTCCACGGACATGGTGGCGCACGGCAGCCTCGTGTACCGCTTCGACGTGGACCGGGAGCGCGCGGGAGTGAGCGTGTACAAGTACAACACGGTGGTGAAGGTGTGGCTCGGCTCCGCGTCCTTCCCGCTGCACAACCCGCTGCCGTTCCGCTGCGCGGTGCTCGGGGACCGGATCTACTGCGTCAACCGGAGCCAGACGCTGCAGTTCGAGGTGCGGGAGGAGCGGGAAGGATTCCTGCCGGAGGTGCTGCCCTCCCCGGTGGAGGCCAGAGGGGCTCTGGTGCCGTTTGTCCTGACTGTAAGTCGGGACAAATGATCTGACCCGGGACAATCTGACCCGGGATACGTTGTGTCTTCTTCGGTTGGTGCCTTTTTGTTTTGAAGTTCCATGAATGGCAGTTTTCCACCTGTTGCTGTATGACGCGCACATTTCTGGGTAACTAGTTTCCTGCTGAGAGGTCGTGGGTTCGAATCCGGCGGCGGGGGGACGTTTAGTTGAGCAGCTGAGAGTCTGTTTCAGATGGAAACAGATTCACGAGGCCTCGAGTTTCCGTCAGAAAAACTGAAACCTGAAAAATGAATTTCTTTCGTCATCGAAGTTCAAACTTCAGATTAGTTCAGTTCCGTTTCAGAACTCGGAGGAGACTTTGATGGGAACGTGACGTCACAGTGACGAACCTGATCAGCCTTTAAATAATCCGTCATGCTTTCAGCAGGTTTTTGTCATCGTTGCACTTTGATGAATTTCATTCATAAATAAAAATAAAATAAAAACTCTCCCTGAACACGTGAGTTTATTTTGGAGTGAATGAGGCCGTTTCCATCGGGTCTGATCTGATCCGTCCTGAGGTGATCACGTCACTGGTGGTCCGGCGAAGGTTCAGGCGTGAACGCACTCAGGACCCGTCGAGGTCCAACAACAACCACACAAAAATAAACCCTCGACAACACAACAACAACAACAACATCACACAACAACACACATGTTTAAAACCTGAAAGTTTAAATCTGGTGAATTTGATATTTCCTCCAAGTTCAAAAACCCCAAAGCTCTTTAATTTAACTCAGGGGATTAATAAAATCATCTGTCTGTCTGTCTATCGATCTGTCTGTCTGTCTAAGACCTAAATCTTTAAAGACGCTTCACAGAAAACATTTCACTTTAAAAAAAGGTTCAATAATTTTACAGAAACAGGAGAAAACTGACCCAAACAGACTCGCGTGTGTGTGTGCGTGTGTGTGTGTGTGTGTGTGTGTGTGTGTGCGTGTGTGTGTGTGTGTGTGTGTGTGTGTGTGTGTGTGTGTGTGTGTGAGGCTGCAGTGTTCTCAGTGACTGAACTCTTTATGATCTGAGCACAGAGAGTCTCGTTCATATTTCCTCTGCATGGTGACACAGTTTAGCAGCCAACACTCACACTGTTATAATATCCTGCAGCGATTGTGTGTGTGTGTGTGTGTGTGTGTGTGTGTGTGTGTGTGTGTGTGTGTGTGTGAGCCTGCAGGCCGTGCTCCATATGTGACTGGATTATTAATGTGTTGCGATGCTGATACAGTTTTTAATCACTGAGTGCAAAAAGCTGCAGCGCTCAGAGTTTCTGGAGCTGCAGTCGATCAATTCTTTCTTTTCACCGATCTCCGAGTCTGGAACCGACCCCAACATGAGCTCACGGCCCTGCAGCAGACAAAGAAGGGCCAGGAAACAAACAGGAAACAAACAGGAAATGATCAGGAAACAAACAACAACAACAAAACAGAAAACCAACACGAAACAAAAAGGAAACAAACAGGAAACTTGATAAAGATAAAGATAATATTGAGTTTGAGGAAACTCTCCTGATTCTTAATCCGAACAAACGTCCAGGAAAACCTGAACAAAAAGTCGATTCAGAGCTGAGAACAGATGTTCAGCAGGACTTTCAAACATTTAACTTTACATTTTGTATTTGTAATAAAAAGAAGAGATATTAAAGCGTCTCAGAGCTTTTAATACAAATTACATGTTAATAATACTCTTTCTGTAAATGAGTGCGGGTTTACGTGATTTTACAAATCATCAGGTTCATTTTTTGTTAACATTTACAAAGCGTCCCATCTTTTCTGAAACAAGGTTGTGAGACCACCGTCTTTTCCAACTTGTGTTTTGGAGGCTTCTGACTGGTCGAGGACAGGAAACAGTCTGATTGTCGCCCTCTCTGGAAAGTTTCCATGAACCTGAGCAGAAGAGAGTCCTTCTCCACGGAAACATTTTTCTCAGGTAGAAGTCGAACATGAACGACGGCAACGCGTCAAACCCACGACATCATCAGCTGCCTCGGGTCTGCAGGAAGGACAGGGAGGCTCTACGAACTGCATTTCACTCGTCGTGAATTTAGAAAGCGACACAACACGGAGAAAAAAAACAGATGAAGAACAACTGCAGGAGAAATTTACAATTAAAATTAGAAAAGCAAAACATTAACTGGCGCAGCATTTTTCTGGTCTCGTTTCTTTTTCTGAAAACCAATGAGACAGATCTTGCGTCGCCTCGATTTGAGGACCACATTACTGCGGAATGACTCACGGGTGAGTCCGGTTTGGACCCCAGAGACCTGCAGGCCTGCGGCTCAGCTCCAGTTACCGGCCGGCCGGACGTCCTCACATGGTGAAAGAGGAGCCGTTGTCGCTGGACCCGTCCACCGAGCGGCGGATGGTGGACACGTAGAACTCGGAGGTGACCCGGGAGAAGCGGCGCGGGGAGATGTACCTCTTCCCCAGACACCACAGGTCCCGGAAGATCCTCCTGAAGTGGTTCCTGAACCTCACCCCGACGAAGGCGTACAGCACCGGGTTCAGGCAGCAGTGCAGGTAGGCGAAGGACTGCATCAGCGCCAGCGCCGTCTGCAGCGCCTCCGACTCCTCGCAGGAGCGGAGCCCGAACATGACGACGGTGTCGTAGAGCAGCGCCACGTTGTAGGGCAGGTGGCAGGCGATGAACACCAGCACCACCACCAGCACCACCCGCACCGCTTTGTGCCGCTGGAAGTTCCTGGCTTTCAGCAGGGTGACGATGACGGCGGCGTAGCAGAAGATCATGACGCACAGCGGCAGGAAGAAGCCGACGGCCAGCTGGGT
Source organism: Embiotoca jacksoni (assembly GCF_022577435.1). Lineage (NCBI taxonomy): Eukaryota > Metazoa > Chordata > Actinopteri > Embiotocidae > Embiotoca > Embiotoca jacksoni. The sequence goes on from NW_027185408.1 coordinate 1,084,578, forward strand.
GCTCGGCACGGCCACCTTGGTCATCAGGGCCGTGCCGGTGTCCGCAAAACGCAACTCGCAGATGTACTGGGGGGGACCCTGGGACGTCTCGTTGATCATGTGGAAGTGGGACGGCTCGTACCAGTGGTAGTAGTAGAAGCTGGGGACGGACAGCAGGAAGGCGAAGGCCCACACGGCGGCGCAGATGATGCGGCTGTACGACAGCGAGCGCAGCCGGAAGCTGCGGCGGGCCTGGACGATGGCGACGTAGCGGTCGGCGCTGATGCAGGCGAGCAGCAGCATGCCGCTGTACAGGTTGACGCTGTAGGAGCCGCGCAGCAGCTTGCAGGCCGCCGGCCCCATCGGCCACGACGTCTGGTCGTTGTAGACGAGGAGCGGCAGCGCCAGCACGAACAGCAGGTCGGCCACGGCCACGTTCAGCAGGTACACGTCCGTCATGGACTTGGTCCTCTTGTAGAAGGAGTAGGTGACGATCACCAGGCTGTTGCCCACCAGGCCCAGGACGCAGATGACGGAGTGGACGTAGAGGCCAAGCACATGCTCCACCTTTTGGGTCTTCTCGTAAGTACAAGGTGGCTCAAAATCGTAGTCGTCAGTGTAGTTGAACAAATAATACGACTGGTTCCACATCAGTTCCTCCATCTTCTTCTTTCGCTGTGGACACAGACGGGGACATCAAACTCGAAGCAGGTTGACGTGAAGGTTGGAAAGAGAAAAGACATGAAGACAGGACACACGACGAAGGAGGAAAAGGTCTCCGCTATTCGGTCAGATTTATAGGTGCTGGTTTCTCTGTGCAGCGGCGCCCCCTGCTGTGTGGACGCCGGAGTCTACCGTTTGTTTCCAGGTGAAACAAGTCATCATTCAACTGAAGCTCTCGGAGTGATCGACAACAAATCTGTGAAATCAAAAGTTTCTAATTCCCCTCCGGAGATGTTTTGGATCAGTTCGGCGACTCGGCGCTCTTCTTGTTCACGACCTTGTTGAAACTCAAACTAAATTTTTTTTTTTAAATTTTATTGCTTTTTTATTGCTTTTTTATTATTCTATTATTATCTTATTGCTTCCTGTATGCTGCTGTAGCGAAAAAATTTCCCCTCGGGGATTAATAAAGTAATAAAGTAACTACCTAACCTAACCTAACCTAAATAAACTGTCCGGCCCTGGTAGGCTGACAGGACACCATGAACAACAACAACAACAACAACAAGAGATTTCGTCATTTCTGGTGATTCTAAACAAACAAACCACATTTTTTTTTACAAACTTCGATTTATAAATGTTAAACATCAATAACTGATAGCCATCGTCCTGCCAGACGTTTTTAAATCTGATGACTCGGACGTTCAGTTTCAAAACTCTGTTGGATTTGAACGTAAGTTCAATAAATCTCTAAATCTCAATAGACAATTTTTCTTTAAATCTGACATGTTCTGCTAACTATGTCAAATTTCACGACGATAAAAAAATCGATTCTGCGGGATCGATACTTCGATACTTACAAGCTACTCATTTGGTATTGAATTTTTTTTTTGTATATATCGATAAGTACAAAACGTGGGTGGCTGCATCACTTCCAAATGCTTTTATTATTTGTAAGTTTGTCATATTTATGCTAAATATGCTAATTATGCTATATCACAGTGAAATTTCCAGTCGGTTGCTTACAATATGAGAATAATTAACGTATTAATGTACATTTACCGGTATAAATCTGTTTTTCCGTTGACTGACTGTCGTCTGCATACGGGAAGTTATTAAGGTCGTTTACTTTCAAGTACTTTGTACTCTGTAGTGTGAATAATCTCTGGAGTCACGCGGGTGCCATAAAAAAGAATGAATCCATGAAAGAGTAAGAACATAAATGTGGAAGTATAAAATTAAGTAAATACATTTCAAAATATGAGGTGGAATCACAAAGTATAAATGAATAATAAGAAGCATTTTCACGTCTTTATTTGTTAATTTCGTTCCGTACATATTCATTTATGTATTTCTAAATACCGATATATTTATATATTTTTATATAATTAAATGTATTATTCTTTTATCATTTTTTTTGTCCTGATGCTTTGTTGTATTGGCAATTCCTCTTCACCTGAATACTTCCTCCAACCTAAAGTGCGGTAACCGTGGTTACAGCAGCGGCTCCGCCTCTGTTTTAAAAGTGGTGTTGATGATGTAAAACGAGCTGCTTACAGTCAGTGAATTGAGGACAGTCTAGCGGAGGAGACGTCAGGTATTCAAATGAGGAGCTGGTCGAGCTGCTGGAAACCCTCCAGTTTGGGTCGCCGCAGGCGTCGGAGGTGTGAGAGTATGAGTTTGTGGTTGGAGGAAGTTTGCAGAAAAGAGGTCACGGGGCTTGAGTGACCCAGTTCCAGAGAAGACGAATGAGAAACAAAGAAATGAATAAAGAACGATGTTTCGCTGCGGCCCAAATATCTGTCTGATGTCACGTCGCGTTAGAATCTATTAATTCTGTGTTTTTCTAAGTGTGATTTGTTCTTCATATCTGCTGTATTCAGCAATTCATTCTTCTACAGTTGGTTTTATTAAATATTTTTGATTCTAATAAAAAAAATTAAAAAAAAAAATCAGTTTTACAACTCAGCTCGTGCATTCGATGAAGATAATATATAAATAAGGGAAGTCTTACGGGACAATCTGACGCCGTCCGGACTGACGGCGTGTCCGGCAGCAGAAGTACGAAGTGGAAACACGAGGCGTTTAAGGAACTGTAAAAAAAATCTTTGTTTCTGCTTTAGGTTCAGTTTTATTGACAGTTCATCAGCACGCTAAGGCACTCTGTCTGTTAGCTCGTTAGCACGCTTAGACACTGTATCTGTTAGCACGTTAAGATTGTATCTGTTAGCCTGTTAGCATGTTAGCATGCTAACACAAATTTGTGTAGTTTTTTAGCACGCTAATGTGAACATCATTTGTTCTGCAGATATTCGCTCATAAACCACATCAAGGTGGCGCCAGTTAGTCAGGGGACTAAAATTCATCGTGAGGGAAACATGAACGTCTGAAAGTGCATTTTATCACAATCCAGCCAATAGTTGTTGAGACATTTGGGTCTGAATCAGGACAGACAGACCTGCACCACATCTGCATTTTACACTTCTGTTAGAAAGGTTTTCAAGTTCAGGTTTCAGAACTCCGTTTTTAAATTTCCGGTTTTAAAGTTCAGTTTTTTAGATAGAACAAAGTGTAAATTTAACATTTAAAATATAATTTCAGGATCAGTCAGACTTGTGAGTCAAAACTTAAAACCATTAAAAACACGACTTTTCTTACAGATTAAAGTTTGACATTTCACATTGTTTCATTTCTGTTTTTTGCGTGGTTCTTTTTTTTTTTTCTTTGAAAGTCAGTCAAGGCCCGTCTGTGGTTTGTGAAATAAAACATTTTGTGATTTAAAAATAGATCGAAGCGAACGTGTTTAAAGGAACGCGCCTTATCTTATCTCATGAATTGGGCGTGTTACCACAGACTCCGTCTACGACTGAAAAACACAAACTGCTGCTGAAAACCGGAGCATCCAAACATTTATAATAAAAAAAAAAACAGTCACAGAGAGAAATAAATACTTGGAGATGAAAGTAAAAACATCAAGAAGTGTCAGTCGGAATATTTAAAATAAAACTCACGGTGTTGCCGGGCGGCCGGAGATGCTGCAGGTGGTGGTGGTGGTGGTGGTGATGATGATGAGGAGGAGGTGCTGCTGCGACACACACTGATCACACACTGACACAATGCTGTTAAAAGGGAAATGTGTGTGTTTGAAACGAGCCTTCCTCTTTCACCTCCTTCGCTCAGCTTCCCTCAAAGACACCACCTGAACTTCATCTCTGTGATGCGTTCACGTTCATGAGGTAAAACAGGAGGCGGGCCTGTCGCGAAGTAACGTGGTCTGACAGGCCAGTCTGGTTTTCAGGGTGTGAAGCCCTGTTGTTTTTCAAGGAATTATTTTTCTTGTTCCTTCTTATTCTTACGTAAAGTGATTTTCCTTTTTGGAGGCTTCATCATATTCAAAAACTCATGAAAGTAAATAAACATTTGTCTCCCGGGGAAAAATTTCGTATTCTAGTGGAGTCGCGAGTGGGCGTGGCCAAATGGCTCGAGAGCGCCCCCTAAAGAGATGCCCCGGTGGCCACATTTACCTAAATTCCTGAAATCCGGTGGACAGGTGTGTCACACCTAGATGCACAAAAAAGTTACATTGCACCGTTACGTCAACTCGACAGGAAGTCCACCATTTTGAATTTAGTCGCCATTTTGGGCGATTCTGACACGTTGAACTTTGTCGAACTCCTCCGAGGGATTTTGTCGGATTGACTTGAATTTAGGTTCTCTGGATAGAAAACATGTTTGGGATTAAATTGTATCAAAATAATTCATTTTCGTCGATGCGTGTGCCCGTAAAGAGGCGGCCATTTTGAGCGTCTCGCCATGAAACTACGAGTTGCTTTAAATCGTGGCCAAACGGCTCGCTCGCCGTGACACAGGAAGTTGATGTTTAAGGTCGAAGGATGCTTCAAACCTCACGAAACGTGCCACATACATCCGGCGTGGCGAGACGATACATCTGATGTGTTTTACCAGTGGGCGTGGCCAAACGGGTAAACTGTTGTTGTTTTGTGTCTCTGTTGTTGTCGTTTCTGAAGTTTCCTTCAGACAATAACAAACTACAGATGAAAACACATTCACAGCAGTGAATTACAACTATTAAATTTATTTTGGTTCATTAAAACTGTACAGACTTAAATATGACGGTACAAAGAGGTGCATGATGGGAACGTCAGGGCACGTCCTCCATGTAGTCGGCTCCGTGACTTTGACTGAGCTGAGAGACGCTCAGGTCCTGAGTGGTTTCCTCGAACTGCACAACAGAACAGAGGTCAGGTTAACAGAGCGGAAACAGGAAGTAGCGGGAGGGACGGACGGACGGACGCCACAGCTCACGTCACCTTATCGCTGCAGTCCGGACCCTCGATGGAGACCTCCTCGATCTCCTCGCCGATGCTCAGCTCGCTCCTGGAGAGGTCGGACCGATGACTGAAACACAGCGACAGCAGACCGTCACACTGATACTTCCTGTTTCTGTCCCGTCGCACAGGAACCGAGTTTGTTTGTTTGTTTGCGTTTCAGATGACATTCAATGGTCGAATATATAAGCGCTGTGAACACAACACGAGTCTCACCTGTTAAAGTCGTCGTCGTAGTCGACGTCGTCGTCTGCGGGAACAAAGTTTAAGGGTTAATTCGTCACACGAATAAATTGAATAATAAAAATCATTCATATTCCGGGCACACCTTCAAAATAAAATGTTTTCAATGACTAAAACATGAAATTCTCCGTCAAAGAAATTGGAAAAAAAAAAAGCCTTGTGTTTGTGTGTTTCAAACTGCAGCTGTGGAACATCTGGATGTTCCTCCCTGCGTCGGCTGCGATTCCCACCTAAATGCAGAGAGCCGGCTCGCTCGCCCGGCGCCCTGAAGCCTCTCTCTCTGGAGTTGGACGCTCCTGCGGGACAGAGACACGCGTGTTTTACGTCCCGGTTCAAGAGTGGAGACGGAGGAACAGACGACGTCAGCGCTGCCGCCCACGTTTGGGATCATATTATTTACCTCAAACTGGCTGCAGCTCTTAATCGAAAAACAGGAGCACAGGAATCATAAGAGTCATTTCTCTGCAGAGTCCCCTCTGCAGTGCAATGCAGTTTTCTGTCAGAAAACTGCTGACTCTGCGGTTTCTGCAGAACTTTTCAAACCACATCCACCTGTGAGGCTGCGGCTGCAGCGGTCAGAGTGAAACTGCTTAAATAAGACAAATTTCACATGGAGTCTGGTGCATCACACTGACCGTTCCTGCTGTGGTTGGGCTCCGACGTGCTGCTTCTTCCTCCTCCTCCTCCTCCTCCTCCTGCTGCTGCTGGTCTCGGGGCCTCGGACAGGGACCCTGCTGGACTCCCTCTGTCCCCGGACATCTCCTCCTTCCTGAGGACGAGAGGACATTTCTTTTACTGGACATTTCTTAGGCTCCGGCACAAGAAATGTTGTGACTCACAAATCCGTTGTCAGACTTTTCTCTCTCTGTCAGGAGGATCAACTATTGATTAAGTATCTGAACGATTGATTGATCCCAGGCTGAATAAGACGCTGACACAACGTCCTGAGATGTCTCTGAAGTGGTAAACCTTCAGTCCAACAGGAGCTCGAGATTTAAAACATCGCATGAAACCAACCTGTCTTAAATAGGACAAAACTTACATGGAGTCTGGTGAGTGACTCTGACTGTTCGATGTGGTAATAATTGATCCCCTTCATCACCAATAACAAACTGATTAGAGAGGTCCACCTGCAGCTCACCTGAGCTCAGAGAGAGGATCGTCTCGCTCGCCCTCTGAGTCGGCAGCCAGGAGAGAGAGACTGAGACCGGGGAGGGTGGGGAGGAAGAAGAGGAAGAGGAGGAGGGGGGAGGAAGAGAGAAATAAAAGAGGAAATTCAGACAGTCGTCGTGCACCTGCAGTGGAACACCTGTGTGTCACTGACAGAATCAGCTGATTGAGGCTCCGCCCACATTATTTGCTGAGCCAACATGTCGAGAGTCGCTGTCGTCAGAGTTGCAGCCATCAGCACAGTTTACCGTCGACTCCTGTCATGAACGTACAAACAGGAGAAGAAGAAGCTCGGAGCTGCTGCGCTGACCGACTTCCTGTAATCTTGACTCCTCCCAGAGGGGGCGGAGCCACACGTGAACACTTCCTCCAGGTCTCTGAGAGCATGTCGGTCAGCCGAGCAGCTGCCAGCTCTCCTCACCTCACAGATGAACTCTGGGACTTTAACGGTGTCCCACGGTGCATGCTGGGAAACCCACAGCGGCCATGACGCACAGGTTCATCAGGCGATGCTCACATGATCAAAGACAACCCACACGACAACAACGCCCAGTCAGTGTCAGTTGATCGATCAGCGATCAATCAGTGAGGAGTATCAATGTGTGGATGTAACGGCGGGACTGACATCACCGCATGCATTCACAGAGGAAACACAACATGGAGGTCCAGGAGCCGATCAATCAGCTGATCAATAATTTGATCAATAATCTGATCATTAGAGGAAGTTTAATGAACATCAACATGAGTGAAAGTATTTGTTGAAAATGTTACTTGGGTGAACAGACTTCACAGAAACAGGAAGTGAGCGTTGCCATGGATACGGCGAGTTAAGACCATGGGACTGTGCAGCCAGAGGGTGCAATACACCGACAGTCCACTAGAGGGCAGCGTGTCAGTCTGACGCTGGGCGGAGCCACGGCGTGAAAAGTATACGTGGGTCATAATTGTGTCGATGGATGTTTTTTTTTGTTTTTTTTTAAATCGCTCGTTTTCATGCAGAAACTTTGTTCCCCATAAATGTCGTGATATTTTAGAATTCATTCAATCTTTAGAATCGACCTCTAAATATATTCATGCGACAAATGAAGACTTGCTTCATTTAAACGCAGTTCAACATCAACAGAAAAATAAAGCAGCGGGACGTGAGGCATTAGTTGTTAGCTTCTGTTAGCATAGCATAGAAGGATCACAACAACAACAAAAAAGCCGCAGCCGCTGCTTTTGTCTTTTTCTGCGTGTGAGAACGTTGTGAAGCTGACGGATGTGACGTGGAGGCAACCGAGGATGGCGTCCGATTGGACGAGACGAGGCGTTGCACACTCACTCGCTGAGGCTGTGGCCTCGTCTCATGGGGGAGACGGGCGGCCCAGAGAGGCTGTCCTCCCTGCGGGGTGAGGAGGGAGGGAGAGGACAGCAGGGACAGAGGTGGACAGGTGAGAGATGAGGACAGGTGAGAAATGAGCTCTGCAGTCCAGGACAGACTGACAGGAAATAGGAAGGAGAGCCAAAACTACAGAGGAAGACTCCCACAGGAGGAACAGAGCCCCGCCTTCAGGCAGGAGCTTAAAACACAACATGACTGAGCGTTTCTGTATTTCTGCATAAATCTGACCTAAAACATTTTTGGGGGCTTGTCAGTGATCACCCTCTCAGGATAGTGATACTGTAATATGATGATACTGTAATACTGTGATATTGTGATACCATGATACTGCAATATTATGATACTGTGATATTGTGATATTATTATACTGTGATATTGTGATACTGTGATATTGTAGTGTTGTGATACTGTGATATTGTGATACTGTGATATTGTAATATTATGATCCTGTGATATTGTGATCCTGTGATATTGTAATATTATGATACTGTGATATTGTGATACTGTGATATTGTGATACTGTGATATTGTTATACTGTGATATTGTTATACTGTGATATTGTGATACTGTGATATTGTTATACTGTGATATTGTGATACTGTGATATTGTGATACTGTGATATTGTTATACTGTGATATTGTGATACTGTGATATTGTGATCCTGTGATATTGTGATACTGTGATATTATGATCCTGTGATATTGTGATCCTGTGATATTGTAATATTATGATACTGTGATATTGTGATACTGTGATATTGTGATACTGTGATACTATGATATTGTTATACTGTGATATTGTGATACTCACTCCTTGGTCCTCTCTGATGAGTCCTTTTCTCCAAACGGAGAACTTTGACTTCAGAGCAGCAGAGAAACAAAAGAGACGAGCTCAGACAGACAAACATCCCGTCAGCCTTCATTCCTTTTCTTCATATTTATTACCTTTTCATTCTGATTTTTTTGTCATAAAATTTTTGGGTGGATATTCAATTAATATTTTTCTGACATTTTCTTAAAATTATTTTGTGAACTATATTAATGTAATTTTTCAGGTTTCCGCTGCATGTGTTGAACATTTTGACTTCAGTATACGACCGACATCGACACGCTGGAGCTTTTGTGAGGTCAAAGGTCGGCGGCACTCACCAGCCGTACGTCTTCTGCGGTTTGGGCAGCGGGTCGTCAAAGAAGGAGTCTCCATCGTCGGGGCCGCCGCCGCCTCCCTGTTCCTCCTCCTCCTCCTCCTCTTCCTCCAGGTCCAAGTCGGGACGCTCCCTCCTCGGGCCGGGCGAGGACACCTGCTGCTGGAAGTCTCCTTTAACCGAAGAGCCGAGGCGCTCCAAGTCCTGCAGACCAACACAGAGCGGGTTCAGGAGGATGAAGATCAACTGTCATTAAAGCTTCTTCTACGTCGTCTACAAAGTTTGGAATGAAAGCAGGCGTTGATGAAGAGGAGAATCAGCTGGATGTCAATCGGACCCTCCGTGATCTCAGTCTGGTTATTTGTGATTGTTCTGATCAAAAGTGTTTGATTCGGCGTCTCCTCTCAAACATTACAATGTCATTTTGGAGTTTTTAAGTGAGTTTTTTATGGTAAATTAAGGAAATAAAAAAAAAAGAAAAATGGCTACACAGAGGCTGTTAAAATAAAAGCTTTAGATGCTTTTTTAAAATCACGTTCATTTAACACCAAAAAACTAAAGTTCAGTCTCTTACAGCTGGAAGTGGAAAAAAACTCATTTAACATATTTCCTCACATTTCCTGTTGTTCCGGTGAGCTAGCGGCAGTTTGTTTTGATAGTGAGAGGAGAAAGGGGGTGGAGCCTAGCTGAGTTTTATTTTGGAAAGTCTGAAATACTTAAAGCATGGCTTCAGTTTTTGGCGGAAACTCCAAGCTGCCACCGACATTGTGGAGATTGAATTTGCGTCGATTGCTGCAATCTCCTGGAGGAACCGATTAACGTCTCACGACAGATTTCTAGTTGAAGCTGCTGACGGACTTCAGCCTCTCTCAGATGGGATTCACAGGACAGGTGGAGGTGGAGGATAAAAAAAAACACTGCTGCGGACTTCATGTGATAAGACATCCACCCAACAGGACGAACAAAAACAGGAAGTGGGGGGAGGAGCCAGAGGTGGATCTGACCAATCTGATTGGAAACCTGAAGATACTACGTCCCGCCCACCGATAGCTGTAACCTGACTGCACCACAGGCCTGTCAATCAAACAGACACGCCCCCAAAAACAGGTCTTCTTGAATCTTCTTTTCTAATGAATGAGGGATTATTTTCAGATGGACCTCCAGAAAACTAATAAGAAGGAGTGACTTTAGCTAACAACACCGAGATAACTGATGGACACATTTTATTGACTTTGGATTTGATGAGAGAAGTTGAATGGGAGTCTATGGAGCCGGAGGCTTTTTGGAGCCGACCTCTAGTGGCACTCGGTGGTATTGCAGCTTAAGACACTTCTGCATATTCAGATCTGGAAGTTAGAGGGAGAACAGGTCGAAGCAGCGCCCGAACATCGGAGTTAGTGAGCAGAATTGATCGGGAGGGTGAGTGTTAGTATGAAGCGAGTCTGTCTGCTGATCTACATGTTGTTACCTTGGCTGCTGTCTGACTCTGTCCTCTGTGATTCTGGCTTCTATATCTGGGGATCTGTGCACGACAGGGACAGCAACTATCAGCGCTACACACCTGGCACTCTGTCGACACGCCAACATAACAGGAAGAACTTAACCACTCGAACGCAGCAACGACAACGGTGAAGAAAAAACGAAGCTTCGAGTGACAGGTGGGCGGAGCCAAAGCTAACAGAGACCCAGGCGACGCCTGCGGCCGACGTACCTTGCTGACTCTCTCTGCAGGACTCCGGCCGCGAGGCTGACCGACGTCCGAGTCCGGGACGACCTGGACGGAGACGACAAACAAGCGTTGTGGTTCTGATGAATCCGAGTGACGTTCAACAGAATCCAGATTGACCTTCGACCTCTCGACGCGTTTGGAGGTCAAAACAGCGTCACTAATCAATAATCAGAATCTCACCACGCTTCTGCACTGAGTGAAGAGACGCCTGAACGCTGCGAGGAAGAACTGCAGGTCGACCGCTGCAAACAAATAAACAAACAAATGTCAGCTTACTGTTTTTTTTTCTTTTTTGAACTGCTTCCAGCAACATCTCATGGGCTTCATGAGCACAGAGAGCAGGCTGCAGGTGTGACACGCAGTTATGTGATCGAAACCTGAACTGCTTTGTGTGTGTGTGTGTGTGTGTGTGTGTGTGTGTGTGTGTGTGTGTGTGTGTGTGTGTGTGTGTGTGTGTGTGTGTGTGTGTGTGTGTGTGTGTGTGTGTGTGTGTGCGTGCGTGCGTGTGGAGTCCCCATCAAAACACTCCCTGCTTACTTCCAGAGAAACTTCTGTCGGCAGCTCTGAGCTCGTCAGCGAGGAACCGCTCCAACATGTTCCTGCAGGCAGGCAGAGGGGACATCTTCATCATCACCATGTTCACCATCATCATCACTATCACCATCACCATCACCAAGCTCAAACAAACAGAGTTAACTCTCATCTTTATCATCATCATCTTCATTATCAGACAGAATCTGACGGACAGACAAACATCCTGACTCGTTCCTACTTGTTCAAACCGGGGAACAAATCAGCGAAGACGCTCGTCAGATCTTCTTTCGGCACCGAGCCGCTCCGGTCCTGCGGGGGAGGGAAGAACCGACGGTAAGAAGGAGGTCTGTGATTGGTCAGAGACTGATGACATCACACTCAGGTAACCGGACGCTCACCTTGGCGTAGGAGTCAAATGTCTTGCGGGCGAGTGCGATCTGTTTCTGAGACACTTCCTGCAGCAGGAAGGAGAGAAGAAGAAGAAGTGAGGATGAAACAGTCGTAGTATTAACAGGAGTACTAACAGGAGTACTAACAGTAGGACTAACAGGAGTACTAACAGGAGTACTAACAGTAGGACTAACAGGAGTACTAACAGGAGTACTAACAGTAGGACTAACAGGAGTACTAACAGTAGGACTAACAGGAGGACTAACAGTTGTACTAACAGTAGGACTAACAGGAGTACTAACAGTAGGACTAACAGGAGGACTAACAGTTGTACTAACAGGAGTACTAACAGGAGTACTAACAGTAGGACTAACAGGAGGACTAACAGTTGTACTAACAGGAGTACTAACAGGAGTACTAACAGTAGGACTAACAGGAGGACTAACAGTTGTACTAACAGGAGTACTAACAGGAGTACTAACAGTAGGACTAACAGGAGGACTAACAGTTGTACTAACAGGAGGACTAACAGGAGGACTAACAGTAGGACTAACAGGAGTACTAACAGTTGTACTAACAGTAGGACTAACAGTAGGACTAACAGTAGGACTAACAGGAGTACTAACAGTAGGACTAACAGGAGGACTAACAGTTGTACTAACAGTAGGACTAACAGGAGTACTAACAGTAGGACTAACAGGAGGACTAACAGTTGTACTAACAGGAGTACTAACAGGAGTACTAACAGTAGGACTAACAGGAGGACTAACAGTTGTACTAACAGGAGTACTAACAGTAGGACTAACAGGAGGACTAACAGTTGTACTAACAGGAGTACTAACAGTTGTACTAACAGTAGGACTAACAGGAGTACTAACAGTTGTACTAACAGGAGTACTAACAGGAGTACTAACAGTAGGACTAACAGGAGTACTAACAGTAGTACAAACAGCAGTACTAACAACAGTACTAACAGCAGTACTAACAGTACTAACAGCAGTACTAACAGCAGTACTAAGAGCAGTGCTAACAGTAGTACTAAGAGCAGTACCAACAGTAGTAATAACAGTAGTACTGTGTGTACATTTTGATCTGTCAGCAGAAACCAGGACAGATTGAGATCAACAGGAAACCAAAACTACACCACCTGATGTCACAACACACCATGACCCAGATCAAAACACACACACACACACACACACACACACACACACACACACACACACCTCACCTTGGGGACGTTTCCACTTCTGTCTCCCTGTTCACACAAACAGAGAGAAATGAACAAATATTACTGTTTTTAACTGCTTCCATGTGACGTCATCGACCTGCAGTGACATCAGCCTCAGGACCTGACACTGTTAGAAGGATTTCATTCTTATAGGGTAAAATACGTGGAGACACGTCCTCGAACAACTCTTTGTGCGTGTAGAGATGTCTCACTGCTGTGCAACTTGTTATTTTCATCAAGTAGTCAATAACAGGCCCTTTATCGAATAGATAATTATGAAGGCCTCAGCCTGAAGAGAAATGTATCGTCTGAGTCTACGAGGACCACGTCCACAAGAGACATATAAATACTGACTGTAAACGCTCATACTCTGAGCCTTTCACTCTGTAACCACATGATGTCGGTGCATTGTTGAAACGCTCCTCTTGTACAACATTAATCAACTGCTGATTAAACCTTTAAACTTGTATTCTGGCTCCGGTCTCCTCTCTCTAAAAGTCAACAACAAAACTCTTTTTTGACAGATACGATTGGTCTGAAACCTGGACAGGTGTGTCTCACCTCGCCGGGGACGGCCGGTCTGTCTCGGTGTCGTCCTCTCCTGACGAGCTCCAGCAGCACCGGACAGTTCCTGTTCAGGTCGGACTCAGACAGACCCAGTTCTTTACAGACCAGGTCCCGACTGTCCAGACCGTTGAACTGCACGCACACACACACACACACACACACACACACACAGAGTCAGACTTCAGTGTTTTTACTGCGTCTGTATTTCCTCTCCATCATCACAGCACGTGGGTTTATTTCAACCACCTGATCTAACGGCTAATCGGAGTCCTTGAACGCACCACCAAACACATTCTGCATGTGGGAGAAGACAGTTTGGACAGAAATAAATGACCCGTTGCTCCTCTCACATGAAACCTCATCGATGTGTGAGACTTCCTCCGCAGGATGAGATGTGATGTCAGCGGGATTGAAGTTTCACATCCACAAACCACCGAATCAGACCGAGGACAAACTTTACTGGTCGCGTCTCCTTCACCGATTTCAAAACCCAGTTTTGAGACCGTTTTTTTTTTGTTTGTTTTTTCCGGATTTAAGAGTGTACACGTTCTAATTAGGAGCTCGGGTGAACAGAGGCGTTCTGGTCCAGGTAGAACCGATCTGGTTGATAGGATGAAGCTGATCGCTGTCCTGTCGGCTGCTCAGGAACTCACCGAGTTGATCTCCGGCTGGAACACGGCGAGGCTGAAGTCCAAGTTAAAGACCTGCAGGAAGTCCACGATCAGACTGGCGACCAGGCGGCCTGCAGGGACAGAAAACCGGATCAGAACCAGACTAACTCCTGCAGGTGAGGACTAACTCCTGCAGGTGAGGACTAACTCCTCCAGCTGGGCAGATGACACAATTAAAGACGCGGAGAGACGAGAGGACTCACCGTCTCTGGTGTTGAGACATTTCTTCAGGGGTTCATTGACGAGCGAACTTTTGTTCTGAAGACGAGAGAGTTGGACATCAGCGAGAGCTTCGGGAGAGAAAGACCTGTGAATATAGCCGGACTCACCTCCAGCTTGTCCTGCTCCTCCATGGCCAGAAAAACTGCTGCCCTCATTTCTGCCTGCAGGGGGAGACACACACACACACACACACACACACGTCTAGTCAAACATTAATGGCTTCCACAGATAAGAATTAATGAGCCTGACAACGAGGATGACGTCATTAAAAAAATGTTTTAAACCAGCTGATAAATCTCTACAGTAGTCTGGTAGTTTTTTTTTTTTCCTGCGCCTGCGCAGTCCTGCAGCTGCAGGTGATTCTCAACGGGGGAAAACTCTGCTTCTCGCCGGGCCTCAAAAGTGAGTCCGGCCCGGTCTGCTGCTCTGCTGCCGGAAAACAGACTCCGACATGGAAGACGTGTCCTGACTAACCAGCTGACTAACCACAGACTAACCACAGACTAACCAGCTGACTAACCAGCTGACTAACCAGCACTCCAAACAGTAGCTGAGAGCTACGTTAGCTCGCGTAGCTAACCAAAGCTCACGGTTATCCTTCCGTTAGGAAACCAAAAACACCCTCAAGTAAACCCCGGTAACAAATATTAAAATAAAGTCCGTTAACAGCTCCGGTACAACCGTCATCAGCTGCTGTCACCGGACCTCAGCCTCGCACCGACGCGCTACAGGGCGTTAGCCTCAGCTCGGCGGCCCGGTTCGCGGCCCGGTTCGCCGCCTCGAACGGAGCCCCGTTCTTGGTGTTCGGACCTTCAGCTTGTTGAAGACTCCGCTGTTCTCCAGGTTCTGGATCAGCAGGTCCCGCAGCTCCGTGTCGTCCTCCGCAGCCGACATGCTTGATCTGAAGCTAACTGCTAACTGCTGTCAAGACAACAGACCAAAACAAACAACGCGGAACTTCCGCTTCTTCTCTGTGTGTGTGTGTGTGTGTGTGTGTGTGTGTGTGAGTGTGTGTGTGTGTTCAGCGCCACCTGCCGGACCGGATGACGCAGAGGAAAACTTTCACTCCAGATTTTTTACTTTGTTTTAGATTTTCACACTATTTTATTTCAGTGACAGTTGCTTGTTGAGTTCAGTGTTCATTCACATTTTACTTGGTGTCCGTTTGTCTTGTGAGTTGAGTCACTTCGGGCTCCTGAGGTCCGGCAGGTGAAGGACCAGCTGTTGTTCTGCAGCAGTAAACCGTGGCCCCCCTCGGGCCCTGCACGAGGCGAGAGCGGCCCTGAGCTTCACACGTCAATACAAATGAAGCAAAAACCAACGATCACTGTTCATTTTATTACGAAGAGATATGCAGAGAAAAACAATAAACAAATAAACATCTGCACTGTTGTTTGGTTTACAAAATAAATGCGTCTTTAAAAAAGAGTTTTAACTTGTGAAATAAAGAGAAAGATGGACAGATGAGGAGGAGGAGGAGGAGAGGTAGGAGTGATGAAGAAGATGAGGACAGGAGGAATAAAACAGAAAAAAGACTGAGGAAAGATGGAGTAAAAGGAGTGAGAAGGAAGAAGAGGAGAAAGTGGAGGGATGAGAAGGATAAAGGAAAGAAAAGAGAAAGGAGGACAGGAGATGAAGAGGAGGGCTGAGGGGGAGGAAGGAGAACAGGAAAATAAAAGAGGAGGAGGGACCGATGAGATGGATGTGGGGGGGTGGGGGGAGGAGAAGAGAGGGGGGGGGGGTGTTTCAGAGGGAGGAGGGGGAGACAGACCGACGGAGTGAGGAGGAGGAAGAGGAGGAACAGGAAGAAGAGGAGGACGCGCAGACAGACGGACGGACTGCCGGCGGATCACGGAGCCTCCGCCGCCGGACTCAGAAGCAGCAGACCCGGCCGCGCACACGGGGAGCCATGGCCGATGACGACGCCCGAACCACGGCCTGCACCGGCTCCAGCCTGCTGCAGCCGGTCAGCGAGATCACCGACCTGCCGCTGGATCAGGTAAGACCCGCCGGGACGTCTCCTCCACACCCCCCCCCCCCTCCATCCCCCCCGGGGGCCGAGCCCCTGAGCCCGGCGGCGGCCGAACCGGAGCTCCGGGGCGGGGACCGGCTGCCGGGTCTCGGCTAGCAGCGGCATCCGCGGCCCGAGGGGGGCGAGTAAAGAGGGTCTGTCCGAGACAGAGGCCTCGAGCCCGGGGTGTGTGATGTGTAGCAGCGCGGTCCGTTGTTCTGGTTCTGCTGCATGGGGGGCGGGGAGAGGGGCGGGGGGGGGGGGGGGGGTTCAGACCGGATGTAGATCTGTCTGCATCCTGATCAAACGATCCACAAAGCTGATGTGAGGAGATCCTCTTCATCCATCAGCCCCGAGGAGGAGGAGGAGGAGGGACAGCTAATCAATCAGATGTGATCATTTCCGATCAGACAGGTGGTCCGATCACTGATCCAACTTCTGCTGATTGACCTGAACACGTAATCTGTGACAAACCTCATTATTGATCCTGATCGGCAGCAGTTGCAAGTATAAGAGAGTGCGGTGGTTCCCAACATGCGGGGTCGGGGCCCCTCCACGGGGTCGGCAGATCCATCTGTGGGGTCGAGAAAGACTCTCACCTGTACTTCAGGTGAGTCCTGCTGAGGTGAAGCAGCGTGTGTCGTCACAGACGAGGCACCTGCACGCTCTCATAGCCCAACTGATCAATCAATCAATAAACCGATAAATAGATAATCAATCAATAATCATTGATGAGTTACAACTGTTTGTTTCTGTTATTATTACCTGATACTTCCACCTCAGGTCCACGTCTACTTTTTCATTTTCTACTTCATTTTGGATTCTGGAGCTGCAACAATTGATTATTTAATTATTGATGAATCAGATTTTAAATGAAGAAACCAGTTGGCATCCTTGAATGTCTTATTTTGTCCAAAGAACATTCAAAATGTGTCAAAGAAAAACAACAAACTTTCACATCGAATCAAAACTGCTGATTGCTTTTTGAAAATAATTTTCAGATTAATATTTCTCTTCTTTTTTTTTTTTTGCCAAAGCAGGAAAAACAAACAGAAGAAAATAAAAAGACAGACAGGATGTAAAACGATTTATATATTCTGATGTGAACAAATAAGATCAAATCTCTGCAGGAGGGAGAAAAGAAAACTGACCGCAAAGGTTTCAGAAAACCACAAACACGTCGATAAAAACGGACTTATAACTGTCAACATTCAGTCCGGACAACAAACAAACAAACAAACAAAGTAAAACAGATTCCATGTGTTCGACTGGAGTTTCTACCTGAAACAAAACACTCCGTCAGCAGTGTAACAGGGAGACGCTCCCGCGCTCTGATTGGCCGAGAGCCAGGCCGCGTCCCCATGATCAGCGTCCATCAGACCAGTCGTGTCCGAGGCCGCGGGGTTTGAGTCCCGGTCGGCAGCACGAACTTCTGACACAAACAAACAAACAAACAAACAAACAAGCCGCTTCTTCCCGTCGGGGGAACGTCGCAGTTGACCCCTGACCCCCCGCAGAGAGCAGCGTTGGAGGTTTTTGTCTCCTCCGTCAGTCGCGGCTCGGTTTCTGAGGAGCTCCGTCTGTCACTGGATAACGTCACTCGACGCTTCGCCCGTTTTTCTCCTGAGTGGAGTTTCGGCTGTAATCGCTCAGTTTACACGGCGTCCATTATTCATGAGCGACACGTCGCCTCGCAGACGGATCAGATGCCGCTGAACGCAACACTGCAAACACCGTGTAAATACTCTGATTGTTTGTGTCTCTTTATTGTTGTTTTGTGTCTCTTTATTGTTGTTTTGTGTCTCTTTATTGTTGTTTTGTGTCTGCATGGAACAGTTTTATTTGCCATTGTTGTCTTTTAACTGATTCCTGTTTTTTAATTAAAAAAACCTCATAAATCCCCGAGCAGGCCGAGGAGCTCGAAGGGTCGGAGGTTCGCTGACCGTCTTGATACATGATTATCATACGATCTGCAGTTATGAGATACAAATGTCGATAAATTCCTGTACGAGATAACTGCAGGTCTCATTGTTCGTCTTCTTCCGGCTGAAGGTTAAATTGTTTAAAAGGCTTTAATGAGTCTTGAATTTAATTTGGTGAACCCGCAAGAAGTCCTGATCTGATTTTAAGGGGCCGAGTGTGAACAGAGTGAAAGCCACAGCGTCTCCGGTCAGATCGGGCGTGGTGGAGATCCGGACTGCCGGGCTTCCTGACGGAGGTCCTGACGGAGGTCGGCTCCTCCTCGCTGACTCCTCCGGCTCATCGACTGTCGTGTGTTTTTGTTCCCTCCGTCCCGTCTGCAGGTGAACTTTGTGGTGTGTCAGCTCTGTGCTCTGATCTCCGCCTTCTGGTTTCGCCTCTTCCTCCATCCCAGTAAAACCAGTCCCTTCATCCGACACATGGTGGCGACTCTACTGGGACTCTACTTCGCTCTGTTCTGCTTCGGCTGGTAAGACCGACTCTGACGCTGGATTTTCTGAGGCAGGCGGCATAAAAAAGGGTGATTTCGATGTAATTCAAGAGGAAAACTAGGCCGTAAATTCACCCGTCAGTCCACCAGAGCGCACCGTGCCGAGCTTACGAAAGACCTTTCTGATGAAATCCTCGATGCTTTCTGAACCTCGGTTCCCAGATGAAAGAGATCTGTGTCACTTTCCTGCCGACTCGAACCTCAGTCTCCCCGGAATCTTCTGGTGGACCGACGGGTGCACTGGGCCGAAAATACCCACAGAAGTTCGATTCTGGTTCCTCATAGTTCCTGGTAGCTCTAGATAGTGCCTGGTAGTTCCTGATAGTGCCTGATAGTTCCTGGTAGTTCCTGATAGTTCCTGCTGGTTCCTGATAGTTCCTGGTAGTTGCTGATAGTTCCTGGTAGTTCCTGGTAGTTCCTGCTGGTTCCTAGTAGTTCCTGCGTCGGACGTTCAGCTGGTGTTTTGGAGGTGACTCTCTGTGTTGCCTCTTGTTTGGCAGGTACGCTCTTCACTTCCTGCTCCAGAGTGGACTCACCTACGGCATCATGATCCTGACCGGAGTCGAGCACATGCACAAGTGAGCTTCAGACCGCCGTCACGTCCCTGTAAAGAAAAAACAAACAAACACGGTCTTGGATCGAACGTCTCGTTACAGCAGGAGTCTCCGACCTTTGTTTGTTTTACCCTGAGAGCTCCTCGTGTTTAGTAACATTGATTCACACAGCTGAGCTCCACCCGAACCAGCTGAATAAGCTTCTTTTATGGGAACAATAACAAACTGATACACACATTTTGTATCACAGCATAAATATAACAGCGTGTGTCTACTGCAGTCCAAGCAACTCTTGTGTGGCCAAACTGGTTTGAAAATTGTCAAGTGAATCATTCAAATATCAGATTTGACGAATTAAATCCAGTGTTCCCCTTCGATTGGGACCAACCGCCCGTCCTAGCTGGACCCTGTGGGAAACTGGAGGGCTTTTAATTTGAAAAGTCGCAGTGTAACTTGTGTGACAGACACTCTATAGATCCGCCCCCCTGCTTTTGCGGTCCAGCTGAAAATATTGTATTTTATGTCATTTACTCAATTTGTGAGCGGCCGTTTGTTTTCCAGCTTTCAGTGTGAGAGTCTCTGCTGTGTGTTTCTGTCCTCTGATCTCTGTGTCCCACTGTGGGCGGAGCTTAAACCGTCCACTCATTAACCCATCGCGTTGATAACGTCCTGTGTGCCATGTTGCAGATACTGCCTCCTGGTGGCTCTCAGCTACCTGAGTCTGTGTCAGATCACTCGGGTCTACGTCTTCGACTACGGCATGTACTCCGCCGACTTCACAGGGTAACGCAGCCGCCGCCGCCGCCGCTCCCGCAGCTTATTCGCGCGTGACGCTACGGCTCTTCGCGCTCACGTTCACGCTCTGTGTTCTTGTCGTTCTCTCTGCAGCCCCATGATGGTGATCACGCAGAAGATCACCAGCCTGGCATTCGAAATACACGACGGTGAGCGTCCGACTTGTTGTTCGGTGGATGTTTGCTGCTCAGACTTGCAGTTTACTCTCTTTTTATTTTTATTTTTTTATTTTGACAGGAATGGCTCGGAAGGAGGAACATCTGACAGCAGGACAGAAGATTTTGGCCATCAGGTTTGTTTGGAAGCGGCCTTGTTGAAAATGCTTGTAGCTTCTGGGTCTGAAAAGTGAAGCCTTAAAGTGCAATACCGCCGAGGGCCACTAGAGGCTCCAATAGACTGCCATTGAAAAAACATCAAGTTCTCTCCTGAAATATAAAGTCAGTAAATGTTTTCCACAAGTCATTATGGTGTCATTAGATAAACTCCATCCTGGTGGTCCTTCTGAAGATACTTCCAGCATTTATTAGATGAGGGCGGGGCTGTTTGTGGTGGGCGGGGCTTAGTGCCGCCAAGATTCCCTGCTGAGCCGGTGTGTTTGTGTGTCCAGGAGGATGCCCAGCCTGCTGGAGTACTTCAGCTACAACTGCAACTTCTTGGGGATCCTGGCCGGACCCACCTGCTCCTACAACGACTACATCGCCTTCATCGAGGGCGACCCCCGTCGCCACAGAGACCAGGAGGCCGACAGGAAGTCCAACGGCAAGCCGAGGCAGAGCGAGCCCTCGCCGAACGTAGGTCACGTGACCGCCTCCTCTGACGTAGCGCGACTGTTTTCTGCTCCTCCGGTTGTAGCTGTGGTTTAGGGAGAGATGCTGGTTTTAAGTACTTTGGTAGAGGATTTTTTTGTTGTTGTCATGGTTACAATAATAAACGGGTAAGAAAAAAAACATACAGCAGATGAGTTTGAAGCAGGAAACTCAATCGTCACCACATGAACCCTTTTTAAAGCATCAAATAACTGATTGATTTGGTAAAAAACATTTTTGAGGGGGCGGGGCTTATGACCTATGCTATGAACAGCCACCAAGGGGCTCTGCGTCAAGAAGAAAACTAAACGGGACTGAATGTGTCTCCTCAGGTGGAGGTCGTCCGTAAAGTGGCCACCTCCTTCTTCTGCCTCCTGGTGTTTCTGTCGGTGTGTAAGGTTTTCCCCGTGGAGCGAAACATCGACGACGACTTCATCGCCAACACACCGTTCTACGCCCAGGTGGTGTACCTGTACCTGTCCATGCTGACCACCAGGCCCAAGTACTACTTTGTGTGGACGCTCGGTGAGTGACCGAAAAACCCGGACGAGGACTTTTGCTTCCTCGCTTTGTCCCGAAGCGGACGTTGCTGATAGTCCTAATGTTTTTGACCCGTCCCGCCCCAAACTCACAGCCGACGCCATCAACAACGCCGCCGGCTTCGGCTTCAACGGCTACGACGGCGACGGCTCTCCTCGCTGGGACCTCATCTCCAACCTGAGGATCCTCAACATCGAGGTCAGGAGCCGCACGTCGACCGCTTTTATTGTGAAAAAGATTTTGTCGCTGCAGGTCTTTTTGATCCGTCTCTGTTTGCTTCCAGTTCGCCACCAGCTTCAAAGTTTTCCTGGACAACTGGAACATTCAGACGGCACACTGGCTCAAAAGGTCTCCGCACGCATCCATTCTGTTTTGTGTTTATTCTGTGATTCATCTCTGCTCAAAGTCGGTTTGACTTCCCAAAGTGAAAAACTCCGCAAAGTTCCTCCCGTTGACCTTTGACCTCTGGTTGACAGGGTGTGTTACGAGCGATGTCCCTACCACCCGACGGCGGCCACCTTCATCCTGTCGGCCATGTGGCACGGAGCCTACCCGGGATACTACCTCACCTTCCTCACCGGCATCGTCATCACGCTAGCTGCCAGAGCGGTGAGCTGACCGTTAGCCGGCGACCTCAAACGGCTAGCGCTCGTTTTTCTTTGTCACGTTTAAAAAGTTGCCGCCGAACTGAATGAAAGTCTCGTCCTCTCAGGTCAGACACAACGTTCGGCCGCACTTCCTGCACTCTCCCACCCACAAACTGGTCTATGATGTCATCACGTGGGCGGCCACTCAGATCGCCATCTGCTACACGGTGGTGCCTTTTGTCCTGTTGTCCGTGGGTCCGTCGATAAAGTTTTACAGGTCAGTAAATCAATCAGGTTTAAGGCCAAGATGGACGTTTTCAGTCCGTCAGGTTTAAACTAGTTTGGACTTTGTTCTGGTCAGTTTTAACTGAGGCTTTATTTATTTTTGTGTGCATGACTCAGATTTAACTTCGTGACTGTCAGACTGTCTGAGTCCGTCAGGTTCAACTTTAGTGTAATTTTCAGGCTTAACTCAGGTTTTTGTAAGTCGGTCTTAGATTTATCTTCAGTTTAACTTCAATCAAGTTTAATTTTCAATCAGATTTCCTTTCCTTTCACTTCCTTTAAGTTTGTATTAGTCAGGTTTAGCTCAGGTTTGATTTTTTTAAACCAGGTTTAACTGTCCCAGTCAGGTTTAATTGGGGTTATTGTTTTGTTAGTCGGTGTTCATTTTTTTGGAGTCCTCACATTTAATTTAGGACGTAATCGACTACTCTAATTTCTACTTTTTACATCAACAGATGCTTATTTTGATGTTAATTTTCAGACATTTCTGAGCTCCCGTGAATTTGGCTTCGAGGTGATTAATGCAGGAAGACTAACAGAAGCACAACTGAACCAGAATTCACCGCCGTATTGATTATTTGTCCAGATGTTCTAGCAGCTGTCGCGCACGCCGGATGACCTGCCGGCCTCCTCACCCTTTCCTCCTCCCTCCTCTCTGCAGGTCCTGGTGCTTCAGCCTCCACTTCACCTGCATCCTGCTGGCCGTGGCGTTGCCCGTCAAGCCGAGACATCTCCGCCTCAAGGACCAGCAGAAGGGCCTCCAGCGCCGCCTGGAGGTCGCGGACGCCAACTGCAGCCAGAAAGAAAAATCCACATGAGGCCGAGGACCGAGAACGATCGCGTGGGAACGTGACGAGGGACGAGGAGGCCAAAACAAATCGCAGGGACCTTCCTGCTGACTCGGGGGGCGCAAGAAGGATCAATACTGTGTTGTCTGTATTCGCAGGACGATGGATACGGAAACGGGCCCTGAATTTCGACTGCCAGGATACAGCGTCTGTACTCAAACGGGCAGGTTCAGACACATCTGCGAAGTTACGAGGGATCTTTATAAATACATACTGTAAAGCTCGTGTGGAGCAGCTGTGTGGATCAATACAAACTGCCCTGAACTGTCATGGCCGCCTGTGTAGTGTTTTAAAATGGACTCCATCTTCTTTCTGTCTGTTCGAAAATGCAGGAATGAATGAGTGAATAAAGGGAGAGAGAGAGGGGGGGGACGAGAAGGATGAACGGGGGAGGAGGAAGTAGATGAATGAATGAAAAGTCTATCATACGATGAATGAGTTGATCTTACGAGTCAGATGGGTTCGACCACTTCACAGTATTCACTTGTTGTGGAGAATGTGCCAATATTTGTTCCACTCAGTCGCCTTTTTATTTTTACAACAAAAATGTTACCTTGCGGGGAGAGAAAGTTTAAACTGTTGTTGATGTGCCAGCGGTGAGGGCGGCGTCGCGTTTACGATCTGTAGATGCCGGGTTTCGGTCAGGTCGCTATTTATGTCGTTTGATTCCAAACGGACGTGAAGTTTGGAATTAAGATGTTTTGTTGTAAAGATGTTTTGAAAAAGCGGGAAAACTTCTGAAAATGTTAAATCTGTGAACGGAAACGCAGTAAAAAAAAAAAAATGGTTTCACAAAAAAGGAGAAATCAGAAAGGAGTTAGCGTCGATTAGCTCAGCTGAGGGTTTAAGTTCTGAAGCTTAAAAAAAACAAACAACAACAAAAGTTGGGTTGAGTTTGGAAGCTAAAATAATCGGGTTGAGAGAAGCCAACGCTTCAGTTTAGCGGCTAATGCTAGTTTGAGTTAGTTCTGTGTTTGGGTCGTTTGGTTCGGATAACAGTTTAGCTTCAACGCTGAACAGAAAAGTTTGAGTTGGGAAACAACTTGCATTAAGTTATTGAAACAAGTTTGGTACAAACTAAGTTTAACAGACAAAACCGGCCAACTTACGACCCAAAAAATAGAACAGTTTGGTCGAGAACGCGGTTTCCAGATTGGAGTTTTATTTTTATTTTTTTGTTGTTTTTCGTGAGTAGAACTGTTAAAATTCTTCCGCACCAACTTCTTATTCCAGCAGTATTAAAAAAAAAAAAAAAAGACGTTGCTTCACCATCGTAATTGCGTACATGAACATTTTCCCGCAGCACCGGCAATTTGGATTCTGAAATGATTTCCCATCAGTAACTGCTTGGTGTTTGTTGTCGTGTCCTCTTCGCACAGTCAGGAAAACCCCATTTCTAGAATGTACCCGTGTCTTTTCCATGTTTGTACTCTTCAGTGTCGTGTTTATTATTTCCTGGTTGAAGACGTTGCTGATAAACGCGTCGCGGTGGTTCTGACGGGGAACCGATCTGCAGGTTTGATACGGACTACATGTTTGTGTTTTTTTGTACATTATGTAATTAAACCCTGGATTTTTGTTTTGTTTTTGACACTTGACTCTGTGAAGGTGTTTGTATGTGATTATTATAGCGTGATGATAAACACAGTAGGGTTGGGTTCGGCTCCGGAGATAAGACCGCACTTACCACAAACTGTTTTGCACTTTAAACCCTGATTAACAAGCTTGGTTTCCTGCCAACTATTCGCTGTTAAATCATTAATTTAATTTACTCTTCAGATGATAAACTGACTTAATAATGTTTCCAGAAGTCACCTGCGGGGCTCAACCACACAGCATACATGTAAAGATACACCTGAACACAAAACATGGCCGTTTGCCTGAAAATCACGTCTCAATTGAGACTATCAACACGTAAAAATAAACGTTTTATGGGGTCGTATTGTAACGAGAGGAGTTCGTACCTTTAAAAGCCCTGTCAACCGGAAGCTGCCGTAGCGTGCGCTTTTATTTTGGCAGCTGTAAGCGGAAGTGACGGCCTCACTGTGGCTGGCTTGACGCGGGGCGGGCTGTGATTGGCCGTGATTCGCTTGTTGTTCTGATCAAAGATGGCTGCTGTCGTCGGGGATGGAGAGTGAGCGCGAGCTGTCATCCGACGCACAGGCCGAAGAAACGCACCGACACCCGCCCAACGACCGGCACCGACCCCCGCCCGGACCCGGACCCGGACCCGCACCGCCCGAACCGAGTCCGACTCTCACCTGAAGGTGAACGCCCTCCTCTCTTCCCGTCGAGCATCCTTTTCTCCTTCCGTCGCTTCGTGTTTGATTGACACTTGCGGGCCAAACTCGATGAGAAAAAGATGAGCATCGATGAAATGTTTAATTTCTGCAGGTTTCACAGATTTCACGTCGTTTATCGGGTTGATTTCGGGCTGCAGGCGGTGAACGAGTGAGTGACTGAAGGTTATTCAGCTTAACGCCGATTCACGTGTTCATTCGGCGGCGGGGCCTGAAACTAAGCTCTTTATATTTAAAACATAATACAGCGTCATACTGTTATTATGGGATTACACGGGCGCCGTACAAATGCGTTCATTTTAATTTGATGTGTCGTTTCTTATTAAATTAAACGGGAGTGTTTGACACATGCGCAGTGGCTGTCAATCTGATTTAAAAAAAAAAAAAAAAGGATCAAATCGATTAAAAAAATGAAATAAATAATCACTGACACGATGTCACGTGTGTGTTATTGCACATATTGATGGGGAAAATACAGAATTAATTTAACGGTAAAAACAATCAATAAATAGATAGAAACAAACAAACAAAAAATGTAAATGATGAAAATAAAGGCAAAAAAACATTTAAATAATTATTAATAATATGATAATAATGTAATAACTTACACACGTGCACATGATTCCAAACAATAAAGCACCAATAAAAGATCAAAACAGCATATTGAGCTTTTATTTTGAAGCTCCACAGTCAGTGCACACATTTACACACAAAGCTGCATCAATATTATTATTATTATTATTGATTCTAGAAGACAGAAGGACTGAGTGACAGCGACAGGAGCACGTTACTCAGATCCAAATTGGGGTTTAATTGGAGGGAAACTTGAGCCGTCTCACCTCCATCCAGATGGGGAGGCTGTTGTCATGGCGACAGCAGCCTCATCTCACCGTCGGTGTTTGAAGGAGATTGGAGGCGCTATCAGTCGTCAGGCAGCCGTGACATTAAAGGAAGACTTTCAGTCGGTCTGCGGCGCCCTCGGGAAAATGTCAGGCTCCGCCCAC
This sequence comes from Embiotoca jacksoni, assembly GCF_022577435.1. Lineage (NCBI taxonomy): Eukaryota > Metazoa > Chordata > Actinopteri > Embiotocidae > Embiotoca > Embiotoca jacksoni. The sequence continues at coordinate 1,111,056 of NW_027185408.1, forward strand.
CGCTTTTTAGAAATGTCACATAGGCAACCCCCCCCCCCCTCCCCCCGCACCCCTCGTCTCTGTCTCCGCCCCCTCCTCCCCCGGAGGCTGCAGGTCAGTCTGCAGCAAATGACAGAAACAAACGATCTCCGTGACCGACCACACGGTGGCGCCGGTGCCAAAGATCCAGATTAATGTCAGACGGGCCGCTTCGCGGTACCCTCCGCTCCGACGTCCCGAAGGTGGCGCCGGAGGACAGGAAGTGACGGCTGTGTTTCCCGTGTTGTGCCAGCAGAGGGCGCATCGCCGAACCGCAGACATGGACACCACCACGTCCATCAAGATGACCACTCTGGCCATCCAGAACCTGTTCAGCTACGTGGAGGAGGAGAACCTGTCGGCTCTCAAGGCTCATCTGGACCGCTTCAAGGAGGTGGACGGACGCAGCGACGTACGTACAACTCGGCGCCGCCGTTTCTGACGAGTCGGCTCGTCTGTCTGCAGCTTTTAGTTTTGATTTGTTTTTGTTTTTTTTAAGTGTTAAGTGTTCGTTTCACCTCCTGTTTTTATGATTATTCTGTTTGATTATTGGTTTGCTTTCTGTGTTTGTTGGTTCCGTTTGTTTGCTTGTTCACCTGCTGTTTATTTGTTTACCTACTGTTTTTGTTTGTTTACCCGCTACATCCGTTTGTTTGTTTGTTTGCTTGTTTGTTTACCCGCTGTGGTTTTTCTTTTGTTTACCTGCTGCATTTCTTTGTTTACCCGCTGCATCTGTTTGTTTGTTTGTTTACCTGCTGTGTTTGCGTACAGAACGGTCAGACCCCCCTGATGCTGGCGGCGGAGCAGGGCAGTCTGGAGATCATCCAGGAGCTCATCAGGAGAGGAGCCAACGTCAACCTGGACGACGTGGTGAGCAGAACGAGCGCGCCCGCGATTCTGTCCTCTCTCTCTCTCCCTCCATCTCCTGGTGGGGGTTGGTGTGGTTGCTAGGAGACGGGCAGGGCTGCTGAGTGGCTGCTGTTTCCATGGTAACGCGGCGTGTCTGTCTGTCTCTCTCTCTGCGTCGTCAGGACTGCTGGTCGGCTCTGATCTCGGCAGCTAAAGAGGGACACCTGGAGGTGGTCAAGGAGCTGCTGGAGAACAGCGCCTACATCGAGCACAGAGACATGGTGGGAGCGCAAAGCCTCATGGGAAATGTAGTCGCACCACAGAGCACATGTACACAGTTCAGACGCTGTGATTGGATGTTTCTTCTTAATTCGTTTTTATACGTTCAACTCATGTACATGGAAATATTCACACACACACACACGCACACACACACACACACACACAGTGTGAGGTCACTTCCTGTTTGTGATTGTGTCACAGGGAGGCTGGACAGCTCTGATGTGGGCGGCCTACAAAGGTCGTGTGGAGGTCACCGAGCTGCTGCTGGAACATGGAGCCAACCCCAACACTACAGGACAGGTAACACACACACACACACACACACACACACACACACACACACGTACATATGTACCGGTATACACAGTGATGTGCCGAGGTGTAGTTGTGATCGTTACGCTGAGTCTTCATCATCCTCCTCCTCTTCCTCCTCACAGCAGTACAGTGTGTATCCGATCATCTGGGCTGCAGGTCGAGGACACGCCGACATCGTCAAGCTGCTGCTGCACAACGGAGCCAAAGTCAACTGTTCTGACAAGGTGACGAGCAGAGAGCCTGAAAACACCACACAGCATGATACACACAAAACACCACACAAAACACCACACAGCATGATACACACAAAACACCACACAAAACACCACACAGCATGATACACACAAAAAAACACACAAAACACCACACAGCATGATACACACAAAACACCACACAGCATGATACACACAAAACAACACACAAAACAACACAGCATGATACACACAAAACAACACACAGCATGATACACACAAAACACCACACAGCATGATACACACAAAACACCACACAGCATGATACACACAAAACAACACACAAAACAACACAGCATGATACACACAAAACAACACACAGCATGATACACACAAAACACCACACAGCATGATACACACAAAAAAACACACAGCAACACGAAATGTCAGAAAATGAGAGAAAAGGTTCACGGCTGCGCTGTGTATGAAACACTGGAGGGCTTTTACTTTGAAACAAATACAGGAAGTCACGTGTAACTTTATCAGTAAGTGACCGACGTGTGTGTGTGTGTGTGTGTGTGTGTGTGTGTGTGTGTGCGTGCGTGTGTGTGTGTGTGTGTGTGTGTTGCAGTACGGGACCACTCCTCTGATCTGGGCGTCCAGGAAAGGACACTTTGACTGCGTGATGCACCTGCTGGAGAACGGCGCCGACGTGGACCAGGAGGGGGCGGTAACGACCTGCACACACCGACACCTGCAGCGCCGGCCCGGTCCAGCCGACCGTCCCAAAACCTTTTTTTTTCCAAAATAATAAAATAAAATTTTATTTATCTAAAAATAAACTAAAATCTAAAAAGTTAGATAAACCTCTAACTTCACATATTTGTTAGTTCATAAGTTGTCAATAATTCTTGAGAGCTGCATTTGTCGATCGTTTCCATGGCAACGGACCGTAGACGCCAGAAACGAAGAACTCCCCCTGTCGCTCCACACGAGGAGAGTTTTTAAGAGTAAAAAAAACAAAACACGACACCCGGTTTGATGTTCGTCTCCCCGTCCAGAACTCGATGACGGCGCTCATCGTGGCGGTGAAGGGCGGCTACACCGAGGTGGTGAAGGAGCTGCTGAAGAGGAACCCCAACGTCAACATGACCGACAAGGACGGAAACACGGCGCTGATGATCGCCGCCAAGGAGGGCTACACCGAGATAGTCCAGGACCTGCTGGACGCGGGGACGTACGTCAACATCCCGGACCGGGTGAGACGGGAGTTCCTCGGGTTGTGTTTTAAACACGTAAACGTACGGCGTCCAGCGGGGGGCACTAGCAGCTAAAGCTGTTTTGTTTCACAGAGCGGCGACACGGTGCTGATCGGAGCGGTGAGGGGCGGCCACGTGGAGATCGTCCGAGCTCTGCTGCACAAGTACGCCGACATCGACATCCGAGGACAGGTGAGGAACGTTTGTTACCGACACGCGGCAAATAATACGCTGTTATTTTGAAAAGTCCAGATTTTTGCAACATTGAAGAAAAAAAAAAGTTGTTTTGACAAATTAAATTTGTAAATTATACATTTCTGACCTTTTGCTGCCAGAAATGAACATTTAACCCTTTAAATCTGTCTTTTTAATGATGTTTGGAACGCAGACTGTAAATAAAATGCCCTATAAGTGTAATACCACCGATGGCCACCAGAGGCTCCAATAAACTCCCATTGATGGTCCTTCTGGAAATAACTCCAGCATTCATGAGATAGTAGGACTCAAACACAGATAGGTTTGTGGGCGGGGCTTCACAGAAACAACAGATCTCCGAGTCCTCGGCGAGAAGAATCAGAGGTTGTTGTTACGTTGTTGTTGACGATGTCTCACTCTGCTGCGTTCTCCAGGAGAGTAAGACAGCTCTGTACTGGGCGGTCGAGAAGGGGAACGCCTCCATGGTGAGAGACATCCTGCAGTGCAACCCGGACACCGAGACCTGCACCAAGGTGAGACCTCGGCTGTGACATCACTTCCTGGGCGATAAGGTGTCCAAAGCATCAAAAGCAAACGACACGTCTCGGTACGAATCTGGTACGACGGTCCCTGAACGCCTCTCACGAAGGAGCCGCACGTGATGACATCATACCGTCATGTTGCGTGACATCATTAAGTTGACATCGTCACGACATCACGTGATCATATTGATTGCGCCAGTGTCACCAGAACGTCGAGCTAACCGTCAGCTAACTGCGGACCAATCAGGACGCAGAATATACAAAACAGGAAGTGTGACGGTGTGTTTTTTTTCCGCCTCAGGACGGAGAGACGCCGCTGATCAAAGCCACCAAGATGAGGAACATCGAGATCGTCGAGCTGCTGCTCGACAAGGGAGCCAAGGTGTCGGCCGTCGACAAGGTGAGAGCCTAAAGGACACAGCCGCCAGCCTTTCAGAATAAAAGCAGGTTGTGAACAGCAGCTACAGCGAAGGCGATCAAACTGATCAGAGCTGCTTCTTCAAAGATGGACGACTCTTCTTCTTCTACTCATTGGTCCAAAACCGATCGAGGAGTTTCGTTTCCTCCCCCGCTAACATCCGCTCTCTCTCTCACCCCCAGAAAGGGGACACGCCCCTCCACATCGCCATCCGGGGGCGGAGCCGCCGCCTCGCCGAGCTCCTCCTCAGGAACCCCAAAGACGGGCGGCTGCTGTACCGACCCAACAAGGCCGGAGAGACGCCGTACAACATCGACTGCAGCCACCAGAAGAGTATCCTGACGCAGATCTTCGGAGCGCGTACGTACAATCTGTCCGCCTTCAAAATAAAAGCATCTCTTGATCATCGCGTGTAGACGGTTCGTTACAAACTGACCGATCAGGTGGACGATCGATAGTCGATGTATCAACGTTGACACCGAGTGGCCCTGTAACGTGTCTGCTGTGGCTCCGCCCCCCTCCGCTCCACCCCTCCCCAGGTCACCTGTCGCCCACGGAGACGGACGGAGACATGCTGGGTTACGACCTGTACAGCTCGGCGCTGGCCGACATCCTGAGCGAGCCGACCATGCAGCCGCCGATCTGTGTCGGCCTGTACGCCCAGTGGGGCAGCGGCAAGTCCTTCCTGCTCAAGAAGCTGGAGGGTGAGTCCTCGCACCCGCTCATTAATCCTCCTCCCCCATCAGCAGAATCATGACTCAGTAGAATCCTCCTCCTCCTCCTCCTCCTCAGATGAGATGAAGACGTTTGCCGGGCAGCAGATCGAGCCGTTGTTCCAGTTCTCGTGGCTCGTCGTCTTTCTGTCTCTGCTGCTCTGCAGCTCCGTCGCCATCGTCCTCGGCTTCACCGTCGACCCCAAACTCGCCATGGCGGTCTCCCTCAGCCTGCTGGCGCTGCTCTACCTCTTCTTCGGTAAGACGACGACGACCCAGCCGGGGGCGGGGCCTCTGCTCCTGGTGGGCGGAGTCTGAATCCACGTGTGTGTGTGTGTGTGTTGCAGTGGTTGTGTACTTCGGCGGGCGGCGGGAGGGTGACAGCTGGACGTGGGCGTGGCTCCTCAGCACCCGTCTGGCCCGTCACATCGGGTATCTGGAGCTGCTGCTGAGGCTGATGTTCGTCAACCCGCCGGAGCTGCCGGAGCAGAGCACCCGAGCTCTGCCGGTCAGGTAACGCCCGCTCCGGTCGTCGGCGACATCACGCGGCGACGCCGTCGCTGATGTCACGCGTTCGTCTCCCCCGCAGGTTCCTGTTCACGGACTACAACCGGCTGTCCAGCGTCGGCGGAGAGACGTCGATGGCGGAGATGATCGCGACGCTGTCCGACGCCTGCGAGAGAGAGTTCGGCTTCCTCGCCACGCGTCTCTTCAGAGTGTTCAAGACGGAGGAGACGCAGGGTAAAACACGGCTTCGGCAAGGTCACGAGGCGTCTGGCGCCCGACCCCGGGAACCAACGCTTGAACCACGTTCTGTCACGACATCACTTCCTCCCCCGTCATCATTACGTTACTGATGAAGTTCAGAACAGATCAGTTGCACGACTCATTAAAGAAGCTGCACTTCTACTTTATCCAGAGCAGCTGTCAATCACGGCTGTCAATCATCACCACCTCCACCCGTTTTACTACATCAAATAACTGATCAATAAACTGATTGGAAACATGAACTTAAATCAGCGAGACAAGATGACAGAAACCAGACTGTAAAAATCTGGCTCATGTTGCCATCTGCTAACATAGAGGGGGCGGGGCTTATGGCCAGCAGGGGGCGATCCAGATGTTCTGCCACGGCAGCCATCTTTATAAATAGTCCACACTGACTTCTCACCTTAAACCTTCACGCTAAAATGTCATGATGACGTTGTGTCGAGTCCTCACATTGCTTGTAAAACACACACACACACACCATAACTCTTCTTCTTCTTCTGTGTTGGTGGTCTCAGGTAAGAGGAAGTGGAAGAAGACGTGCTGCGTGCCGTCCTTCGTCCTCTTCGTGCTGGTGCTGGCCTGCCTGCTCACCGGCATGGCGCTGCTGGCCGTCTTCAGGGTGGACGGCGACAACCGCACGGTGAACGCCGTGCTCATCGGCATCGGCAGCGTGGTCGGCCTGGCGCTGCTGCTGAACTGCCGCACGTGGTGGCAGGTGACCGACTCGGTGCTGAACTCGCAGAGGAAGAGGCTCCACAGCGCCGCCAACAGGATGCACAAGCTGAAGAGCGAGGGCTTCATGAAGGTGAGTCGTCGCGGGCGATGCCGGCGGCGCGTCTTTTCGTCGGTTCGACTGACCGCCCGGGGTTTTCCCGCCGCAGGTGCTGAAGAACGAGGTGGAGCTGATGGCGAGGATGGCGAAGACCATCGACGGCTTCACGCAGCATCAGACGAGGCTGGCGGTCGTCATCGACGGGCTGGACTCGTGCGAGCAGGACAAAGTCCTGCAGATGCTCGACACGGTGAGGAGACGCCCGCACCAGACTCCATTCACATTTTAGTCGTTTTTGTGTTGATGATTCGTGACTCATCAGACCTCAGTAGAATCATGACTCGATGGACTCCATCGGTCGCTGCTTTCTTCTCGTCCCCACGATGGAGACGTTTTAATTTGAAAGGACCGGCGGGTGTCTTCCTGCTGCAGGTGCGGGTTCTGTTCTCCAAAGGTCCGTTCATCTCCATCTTCGCCAGCGACCCGCACATCATCATCAAAGCCATCAACCAGAACCTGAACAGCGTCCTGCGCGACTCCAACATCAACGGCCACGACTACATGAGGAACATCGTGCACCTGCCCGTCTTCCTCAACAGCCGCGGACTCTCCAGCGCCCGGAAGATGTGCGCCGCCGCGCCCGCCAACGGGGACGCCGCCAGCGCTGACGGTAACCACGACAACACACGTGACACTATGACGCGTTCACCTTGGGAAGATGTTCACGTTTATCTGTGCGCTCGTCTGCAGGGTGGCACGAGGAGCTGGACAGGAAGCTGTCGCAGCACAGCCTCGGAGAACTGACCAAGTTCGGCAGCAAGACGGCGCTTAACCGCCGGGTGAGACGCTTCATCTCCCTTTGGTCCCTTTGGTCCCTCTTATTGGTCCCTCTGACCCTTGAGGCCCCCTGGTTCAGTTGCCCTGTATGTAACCAGGTCATGTGACCCGTGTGTGTGCAGGACACGTACCGGCGGCGGCAGGTGCAGCGCTCGGTGACTCGTCAGATGTCGTTCGACCTGACGAAGCTGATGGTGACGGAGGACTGGTTCAGTGACATCAGCCCGCAGGTGATGAGGAGGCTGCTCAACATCGTCTCCGTCACAGGTGACCTTCATCAGCACCACCGCTGTCCCCCTCTTCATCGGCCTCCGGGACCTGCTCAGGCCGGCACCGGGTCACGCCGCAGTAAATAGCCCCGCCTCTTCCTGTTTCTGTGTGTGTGTGCAGGTCGTTTGCTGCGAGCCAATCAGATCAGCTTCAACTGGGACCGCCTGGCGTCGTGGATCAACCTGACGGAGCAGTGGCCCTACAGGACGTCCTGGCTGATCCTGTACCTGGAGGAGACCGACGGAGTCCCCGACCTGGCCACGCTCAAGACCATCTACGAGAGGTCAGAGGTCACACGGTGGCTGTTGGTGGCGCTGACCTGAGCCTGGGAAACAGCAGCTGACGTGTGTGTGTGTGTGTGTGTGTGTGTGTGTGTGTGTGTGTGTGTGTGTGTTGTCTCACAGAGTGTCAAAGAACATCCCGACCACCAAAGACGTGGAGCCGCTGCTGGAGATCGACGGAGACATTCGCGGCTTCGAGGTCTTTCTGTCGTCACGGACGCCCGTCCTGACGGCCAGAGACATCCGAACCTTCCTGCCGTGCACCGTCAACCTGGACCCCAAACTGAGGGAGATCATCGCAGGTACAGATACTGCTACGAACACTGCAGGGAGTACTGCAGATACTACTGATCCAGATGTTTTCTCTCTCTCTCTGATCCAGATGTTCGTGCGGCCCGTGAGCAGATCAATATGGGCGGAGTCTCGTACCCGCCCCTCCCCATACAGGAGCCTCAGCCCCGCCCCACATCGGTCTACAGTCAGATGTCGTCGACCTGCTCGCCCTCCGCCTCCTTCAACGGACCCTTCAACCCGCCAGCAGGGGGCGTGGTCTCCCCGCAGCCTCACAGCAGCTACTACAGCGGCATGGCCGGCCCGCAGCACCCCTTCTACAACAGGGTGAGTACAGGCCCCGCCCACTGATGATGTCAATGGTGACAGGTGGATCTTTCCACAGTCTCTCCCCGACTCGCCCTCTGCTCATCTGGGGGAGCGGCAGGTAGCGCCGTGATGTCATCGGGTCAGGTGACTTCCTGCTCACCTGGGGGAGCGGCAGGTAGCGCCGTGATGTCATCGGGTCAGGTGACTTCCTGCCCTCCTGCTTCAGTTACATTCATCATCTGTGTTTTTGTCATTTTGCTTTGACTTAATTTGATTTCTTTGTTTTTACTGGGAATCTCTGCTGTCACACACAATCCACCAATCAGCTGACAGGCAGCCGTCCAATCGTCATCGAGCTCCTCCGCTCGGAGCCTCACCTGCTCAGTCAGGTGTTCGGGCTTCGGCTGGGGTCATTTAAAAGGAACATTTTTATAGAATTTTATTTGTCTTTTATTAGTATTAAATACATTGTTTTGTCTGACGTAGAAAGTTATTAAGCAAATATTTGACATTGCTGCTTTAAAAATGACAAAATTTAAAAGATTGTCTAAAAATAGAAATAAACATCTGAAAGAGACGTCCGAAAGTCGGCAGCAGAATTTAAAGACAAACAAGCGCTGACGTGACCTCAGAGGTCGTTTAAATTCGTGTGGCAGCAATTATTCACTGTTCAACTATGTTTTACGTTCCAAGACGGAGTATTAAGGCCACATTAAGAAAATAAATGAGAGGAGGATTTATTTTAATTTTTACTCTCGATATTGCGACTTTATTGTCACAATTTGAAAAAAACATCTTCCTCCTCTGTTTTTTTTCCCTGTGTGGCCCCGATACTCGGTCGTAATGTTCGATCACCTCCATGAATATTATTTTGATTTTCTGCCCCCCCCTCCGCCCCTCAGCCATATTTCCCCCACCACCTTTATCAGCTGCCACGCCCCCTGGTGGCCTCCTTCCCACCACTCTTTCATCTACGCCCGCATCCTAAAAGCTCCTTCGGCCGAGACGCCGCCGCCGCTGCTGTAAGTACGACCGCCAGCTGACCGAACACGCGACGGTCGATCGGATCCCGATCAATTCTAGGTTACCGTGGTAACATCCATCCTGTAGACTCAGTGACCACTTTATTAGGAACAGCAAACGAACACTGACCTGGGTTTGATTTTGTTATTGATTAATAACAATTGATTAGATTCACGGGCACGGGACGGGATCTGAAAAAGTTTGAATTACAGAATTAAACACAAGCAGCTGCACACGAGTCTAAAACCGGTACACATTTTGAGTGGAGTCTGGAACTGAAGACTGAATGTAAAAAAAAGGAGCATTTTATCTTTAAGTCAATCTTAAATTCGCAAAATTCTGAATGGAGTCTGGTGCTGTCAGATTTCAGTTTTGATATTTGACTCTCTAATTGGATTCCGGCATGAATCAGCAGGTGTTCCTAATAAAGTGCTCATTGAGTGTTTCTCTGCTTACAGCTGCTTTATAAACCAGTTTTATACCCGTTACATGATATAACGTGATTATTATCATTTTTTTCTACCTCAGTTTATTTGAACAGGTCAGTTTTTTATGTCACTAATTGCTGTATTTTTGGGGGTATTTGGATTTATTTCAATGTCCTATTTTGTCTAACTAAAGTTCAAAACCTAAATATTCAGTTTATTATCACATATAATTCACATTTATGAAGTTTTTCTGCTGCAGTAAAGATTTTGGTCATAATTTCATCCTGTTTAAAAACCAGTCACAGCTTTTACTGTCTAGTTTCTTCTTCTGCTGCTGCTCACTTCCTGTACTCGCCCCCGTCTCTTCTTCTGTGGTGACTGGGCGTGTCGCCCGGGGAAACGGCTCAAACACTGAACGTTATTTTGGTTTCACTTTCTTCCTCTGGTCTGAAACCGCAAACTGCTGCTGACCGTTTCCTGCTGCTCACCTGTGTTCTCCCCATGTTTTCCTCCCCATCTGTCTGTCTCGCTGTCCGTCTGACTGTCTTGTCTGTCTGTCTGACCGTCTGTCCGACTGTCTGCAGAGTAAGAATTCATCTATAAAAAGGAAGCAGGTATTTGAACTCTTAACGTGACTCCTTCCTTCAGACGAAACCTGAAATGTCCACAGCAAACGTCTCCTCGCGTTTTCCACCGTTGTTCCTCCGACGCCTCGTTTCTGTCAAGTTTCGTTTGTGATTCCGAAACTTTGACGCCGTTTGAGCTGCAAATCTTTTCGCGTTGTGGTCGTGAAACCGAACGTTTGTCGTCGTCTTAAACGAGCTTCGAACGTGTTTCGACGAGCTGTGAAACGGGAGACGGCGACGGAGGCGGAGCTCGGCCGGATGCTGTGGACATGTCGGGCGACGTGTTGCTACGACTACACCTCCCAGCATGCAACTTGCCTGGACTCACCTGTAGCTTCAGTAGAGTAGCTGTTTGATCCGCTCACCTTTGACACTTTCGGTTTGACCTTTGACCCTCTTTCCAAAAACTCCCCCTCCCTCCCCCGCACTGTCAAAATGTTAGAATAAATGTTAGCGGATTTATTTTTGCAGGAAGAAAAATGTAAATACCCGACAGTCGCTGACTGTCTACACTCGTGTTTGCTCTTTATTGAACGTACGACACCCGAGTTTTCTAATTTCATATTTTTGTTGGAGGAAAAAAACAAGACATCTGATGTAAGAATCAGTAAAGATGTCTAAAAATGTAACAACACCATTAAAAAGTTTGTGGAAACGTGATTTTCATACGTGACAGAAATCTACTTTTCCCACAATTTCTGGATGAAGCTTTTGAAGCAAAGAAAGAACTTCAGCCATAGAAATAAAAATACGAGGGTCGATCAACAAGTTCAGAGTCTGTTCATGTTGACCGCGACGCAGCGTCTCTTGATCAACATCAATACGTTAGCGTGACCGCTAGTACGTGAACATTTGCATATTTTTCACCGTAGACCTGAAACTGGAGCAGAGAAACATCGTATTTTGGGGAACAAAACCTTCCACTCGCCCGCTTACAGCCGAGTGTTCCTGAGCCCATGCAGTGATTTCCACGACAGAAAAGTTGCTGTTTTTAAAGCAGTGCCGCCTGAAGATCACATCCAGACAATATTCTTTCTTGCGTCAGATTTTGGGTCAAATGTTTTGGGGAACAATAAATCTTCAACGCGCTGTGAGCGGGCGTGTTGTCATGTTGGGAGAAGCCTGTTGCCATGGCGCCACAGTTCAGGTGGTTCACAGCAAATGTTTTCCCCTCAGACGCCTCAGAAGGTCCCAGGGGAACTCGGTGTTGACTCTGGGGGACGAATTCACGGTGACACAAATAAAACTCACCCGGTGTCTCCTGACCTGACGCGCCTTCTTCTTCGGTCTCGGACGGTGAAGCTCCGCCCCCTCTTGAAACGTTGAAACAGGGAAGTCACAAATGTTCACGTTACCAGCGGTCACGTTAACGTCGCTGCTGATGTTGATCAAGAGACGACACTCTGAACACTTCCTTATGAAGGTTGCTGCTTCCTCCTGTTGTTCATGTACAACAGGAATTGACCCTTGTAGACTGTAAAGGTCAACGAGGAAAAAAATAACCAATGTTCAGTGCGAGGTTCAGTTTCAACGCTGAAAACGAGCTGGGATGACTTTGTTCGCTCTTTCTTTTGTTCGCTGGTAGTTTGGATGTTTGTTTTTCAGAGACTCGCTTGTAGAATAGAATTTCATCACTTCTGTCTCGTAGAGACGCCGCATCGGAGTTCAGTACGACTGCTTCGTTCTGCGGTTGTTTCCCGTGTTTTGTAGCTGACTTTTTCATCCAACTCACAAACTTACATTTTCAAAACATCAAACGCTTTTTGCGTTTTACTGGGAATCGAACCTGCGTGCGTTTTGTGTTCAGGGCTCCGCCTCCGTGGTGTCGGGCACCCCGGCCATCCTCCTCAGCTCCATGACGACGGAGGCCGTCTGTGAGCGCGTGCGGCAGATCGAGGGCATCGACCAGAGCATTATGGGACAGTACAGCGCCACCATCAGGAAGGTCAGTGAGGCGACGTCAGATCTTGTAGAAGAGAAAGACTTGAAGTTTGGACTGAACTTATTTTCCCTTTTCTTGTCTTCAGGCGAACGTGAACGGCAGAGTTTTGTCTCAGTGTAACATCGACGAGCTGAAGAAGGAGATGAACATGAACTTTGGAGACTGGCAGCTCTTCAGAGCCACGGTGAGTCCACGAAACAGAAAACACACCTTTACCTGGACGAAACTCGCTCACCTGTCGGCGCGTTAGTTACGAATAACACGATGTCATCTGTGTATCGATGTCGTACGGTTGATGGTTGCGAACGTTTCCAAACAGATTTTATTCATCATTTTATTTACCGCCCCTGCAGGTTCTGGACATGCGCCACGTAGAGAACCAGGTGTTGCACGAGGAAGCTGCCAGTGAGCAAGGCAGCGTCGTCGGCGGTCAAGTCGAGGCGGGACGGCGAGCGGTGGCTCCGCCCCTCGCCGGCGGCGGGAACTCGGACTTGTACAGCTTCAACCTGAGCTTCGAGGAGCTGAGCAACGTGGGACTGGACGAGCCAGCGCGACACGGAAACCTGCAGTGGATGGTAAACGAACCCGCACGACCTCCGACCTCACGGCCGGGTTTGGTTGAGTTTATATTTAGCTTCACTTGTTCGTCTGTCCTCAGGGTGGCGCTCACCGGACCGCCAGCATGACCAGCCTGAACTCTCAGGAGTCCTCCAACGACATCGCCAAGCTGACGGACAAGCAGCAGGACGAGTACCAGAACGCCTACCAGGAGTACATCGCCCAGATGGCGCAGCTGGAGATGGGCGGCGGCAACGGGGAGAAGCCCGTCCAACCGCAGCCGGGCCAGTTCATGACGCCGTCGTCGGACGACAAGAGCAAGGACGGCGTTGAGCAGGACGGACGCAAATCCTTCAACAAGAGGGGCGGCAAGCCGGCGGCGGAAAACACCGAATTCGCCCCCAACGGTGACGCGCTCGACCCGATCACGGAGGAGGACGAGAAGGGCGACCACGGATCCTCCAAGTCCGTGCTGACCCGCAAGACCTCGGCCGAAAGAGGCGGGCTCTTCCAGGGCGCCGCCGACCTGAAGCTGAAGGCCGGCGGAGGGCTGCGCTACCAGAAGCTGACCAGCGACGACGAGGAGTCCGAGGAGTCGGATAACGCACCGCTGCTGAAGGACGGAAAGAAGGCGGCGGAACCCAAAATGCCCGCCGGCTCGCTGGCGCTGAAGGGGAAGGACTACCTGTCGGACGCCATGCTGGACAAGAAGGACTCGTCCGACTCGGGCGTGCGGTCCAACGAAAGCTCGCCCAACCACTCGCTGCAGGACGAGGAGGCGGACCTGTCGCAGCTGGAGAGAGCCAACCTGATCGAGCTGGACGAGGAGAGCCTGGCCAGGAAGCGCGGGCTTCCCAGCAGCCTCAGCGGGCTCCAGGACCCGGCGGTGGCGCGCATGTCCATCTGCTCCGAGGACCAGTGCAGCCTGCTGGCCAGCAGCCCCGACGAGAGCTGGCCCTCCTCCAAGAGCTACAACCTGAACCGCACGCCGAGCAACGTCACCCTCAACAACAACACCAACGCCCAGCAGGGCAACCGCCCTCGCCAGCCAGCAGAGGGCTCCACCTCCTCCAACCCCACCTCCTCCACCACCAGTGATGTCATCATCGCCCCGGGCTCCGGCACCACCGCCGCCACCACCACCACCTCCGGCACCAGGCCGGGGGCCGAACAACGAGAACGTGCGGGTGGTCCACCTGAAGAGGGGGCTGAAGCCCGGAGACCCGCCGGAGATCTGCGCCGTGTCCTCCGACACCGTCACCTTCGGCGAGGAGCGCGAGAGCATCCTGTGACCTCACGGCGAAAGATTCAGTGAGCGCTGAGGAGTCCAGCGGGAGCCGCCCATCAACCTCCCGAGCCGATCGGAAGCTCCCGAAGAGCCACGAAAACTTTACAGTTCAACAATTAGTGAGAATGAATGAGTTGTAAAAACATTCAGGAAGCAGAGAAAGATCCGATCGGCATAAATGATTGAATCTTAGTCAATAAAACACCCGACGAGTAATGAAATAATAATAATAATGAAATGATCAGCTGTGAGCTGACGTTGGGTTCAAATTTAAAACATGACATCTGAATCGTAAGAGGTGAAGAGCGGCGGCTGCTGCTGGATTGTAGTATCGGTGTGTAGTATCGGTGTGTAGTATCGGTGTGTAATTTCAGTGTTAGGCGTTTCCACGGTGATAGCTGCATGCCCCACAGCCGTAACAGTAGATCAACCTGAGGCGTGAAGCTGCTGCATGTTCGTATTGTGACGCGATTTGTGTTCAGGAGCTCATTAAGTCACCTCGTTAACTAACATCGCTGCCAGAAGAGAAGCTGATGTCGCCTGTACGAACGTGGACTGAAGCTGCTCTTACAACTCCGCCGCTTTATCCTTTTTTTCGTATTTCGTACTGACCGTCCATCACGGAGTAAAATGTCACGACGGCGCTGGTTCCTCACGAGATCACGGAGCGCGTCAGATGTTCTTCTTCGGTGTTATACTGATAAACCTCCTGAAGAGGGCGCCAGTTTGCTGAAGTGTTTTTTGTTTTTTATGTTTTTTTTTGCAAAAACATTCAAAAAAAATCTGAGGAACAGAAACGGCCAGCAAACCGATCGACGATCAACGAAACGATTTAGGAAAAGATGAAAGATAACAAAATGCAAAACGTTAAAAAGCCGCCGCGTCCCCGTCTCTTCTGCGTTTAACGTCCTCAGAGACGACCGGATCGATGAGCTCCGTCAGTATTGGTGTCCGTGTTCAGTATTAACTCGCCGTTCTGTGTTTTTACGTGTCGAAACAGGAAGTTGGAGGTTTTATTTAAAGTGGAATTACCCCGTCGTGTTTCACCTCGTCGTTTTGAGCTCGACTCTTTAGTCAATCGATCGTCGTCGATCGGTAGTCGACGGTTGCGTCTTCTCGGACATCACGTGAGATTTAAAGGAATATTTTTAGGACTGTTGGAACAAAAACATTGAAATCAGATTCATGACTTTGTGTTAAATTTGTCAAAAAATAAATCAGTTTCAGCTTTTACAAAAACTTTAAAATGTTTCAGCTCAGATTTCAAAATAAAATCTAAAGTGCAATTTTTTTAAAACAGGATGTTTCCTTCGGAATAAAAGCTGATTCAGCATTTTTATGACGCGTTTGTCGTTAAAACCACAGAACGATGAGGTGAAGCTGTAGTTCGGTGTCTCGTAGATTCAACATCTGTGATCATGTGACTCGTCGTATGAAGACGACTTGAAGGCAAATAAAAAAATAAAAGTCTGAATGTTGAAACTGTTTTCTGACTCTGGTTATATTTTGTGATCACTGATCAGAGAGACGTCACTCATTTCAGTGAGAGGCAGTAAAAATAAAAAGGCCTTTAAAGTAAAAGCAAGTTTTTCAAAGTAAAAGTTCTGGATTGAATCTTGAAGGACAAAAACATTCTTATTACGTCGTCTGTGATGAAGAAAACATCTTGAATTTATTTTGCACCAAATCACAACGTCATGACATACGATGATCCAATTATATATACACACACACACACACACACACACACACACACACAGTGTTCAGGGCGAAAACAATAAAAAAAATATAAAGAAAAAAGTCAAAATATTAATATATAAAATGGGAGTATTTTGAAAATTAACTTTAATTTTACCCCCCAAAAATTATATTAATATATTATGAATAATATCAAATGTTTTAATTTAAATGTGAAAATAAAAGGTTCATGAAGTTCAGCTGGTTCTTTCTTCCACTTCTGCTGACTGTCCATCAAACACCTGATCAATATCACGCGGACTCTCCTACCTGGCAGGTGGAGCTCTGTTGGAGCTGCTTCTCCTCCACTCAGCTCCAGGATGCAGTCGGTCACCTGCCGCCGGATCCCCCACCCTTCTGGCGGCAGGCCGGGCAGCAAGCAGCCGGTAACACGGGCAGGAGCTCCGGGACCGGTTCTCATGGACCTGCAGCCTCACGAGGAACGTAAGTACCGAGAAAAACATTTCAAAGTCCGGTCCGAACAGCAGCAGGAGCCCCGGGACGTCACCTGGACGGACACCTGGACGGACACATGGACATGACGCTCGTGCTTGTCCAGTCTGAGCTGCAGGCTCAGCTCGGCGCTGATTGGCTCTGAGCTGACGTCACTCATTAGTTCAGGCGAGCCTATTGGCTCCTGAACACCCAGCTTGATTGAGCAGCTCACCTGTCACCTGTCTACCGGAAATACTTGTTCATGTTTTGTAAAGAGTAAGAAATACACTGTGTGTGTTTTATATTTCTGTGTGTGTATTTGCGTGTTGTAATTGTGTGTGTGTGTGTATGTTTTTGTGTATGTGTGTATATGTGTGTATATGTCGGTGTCCAGCAGGTGGAGCCACAGACCTGCTAACAGTCAGCTGTGACATCAGGTTTTATTCAGAATCAGAAACTTTACTGATCACAAACGTGTGATCAATATTTTCATCTCAATTCTTTTTGAATTTCAGTGTTTTGATTGTTTTGTATGTGTTTGTTTATTTGTTTATTCATCTGAAAGTTACAAAGTAAAGAGGATTTAAAACACATCAGAGGTTTTTTATGTTTTTTTGTGCAATTCTAATTATTTTGTGGTCTTTTTTCTTTTTCTGTTGTTCATTTTTTGTAATTTTTTTTATATTTCCATGCCTGATTTGCTTGATTGACATGCAGTCGGTTGAATGACTGTCAAACAGGAAGTGTTGAGTGTCTCCCACTGTCCTCTCTGTCCGGCCTGCAGCGCATCACTGAGACACTGAAGGGCCTTTTAAAAACAGACAGATTCTCACATTTTTGACGCTGGTTTTTACCTCGGTGACCTCAGCACGACCTCGTCTTCTCATTACCCACAATGCACTAGTGCTGGTCTCAATTATCCCGAGCAGACTCCACAGATTTATCAGGGTGGAGAGGATCCAGCTGAGCGCTAACGTTCCCTTTGATCTGCTGCCAAACATCTGATCAGAGAGCGGCGGAGATGGAAAACTGAGCGATCGTTTCAGAGTGTCTTCTGATACGAGTCTGATTGCCGAGAGCAGCTGATTCTCTCCGCTCGCTTCGCCCCGGATGGAAAAACCGGTCATGAAAACACATCCAGCTTTGTTCTGATTACGCGCTGTTTACGTACAGCAAGCTGCAGACAAGAAGGAATTTAAAAAGATAAAAACTGAAAACAGCAACAGTCGGAGTTTCTGAGTCGGCTGCCACCAAGCCGTCGGTCAGGTGATGTTGTCATTAACCAACCAACAACCGGCTTTAAACTGACCATTCAACCAACCAACCAACCGACCATTCAACCAACCAACCAACCAACCAACCGACCATTCAACCAACCAACCAACCAACCAACCGACCATTCAACCAACCAACCAACCAACCAATCAATCAACCAACCTACCAACCAATGAACCAACAACCAATATTCAACTGACCATTCAACCAACAACAAGCGTCATACCAACCGACCAACAACAAAGAAAACATGAACCAAAGCAAAGCGAATCCAAATAACATCCCAAAAATATCAACAAAAACCAAAACAGGTGAAATAACAATACACAAAACACACAACAACTAAAGCAACAACCAACTGAAACAACAAGAACAACCAAAACAACAACAAAGAAAACATCAACCGAAACGATGCAAACCCAACATCCAAAAACCAAAACAACAACAATACACAAAACATAAACAACCAAACTAACACAGCAAAGGAACCATCAACCAAAAACAATGACAACAACCGAAAACAACCAAAAAACCAAAACATTAACAACAACTCGCCTGTTTGAAAACAACCCTTCAGCTGCTTCCTGTCCAGTTCTGCTTCACTCTGATGAACTGGTTCACACACTCTGAAACCAGACAAGGTCAGACGGTGCCAAGCGCCTACTTCCTGTCCACCCCTCCCCCTCCTTTCCCTCCCTTCCCCACCCCCCCCTCCCCCACCCTCCAATGACCTCAGGCTGTAGGTGTGTTTGGGGTACATCCACCTTTGTGAGGACCCATGTGCCTTCCAGAGGTTTTAGTCCTCACAAATGAAAGACCGACACACCAAATGACCGAATGAGAAGATATGATGAAGTTGTAGATTTTTATTTCTGGATGTCTGTTATGACTCCAGAGTTATCGATCGTTTAACTTTGCTGTCTGCAGACTTTTTATAATAGAAACGACTTTCTAAAACCTTTTTAAAGACTTAAAAATGTATTTCTCGTTAATTTATTCCGGCAAAAAAAAAAACCCACAAAAACGATTTAAACCCACATCGATTTTGTCATTTTATGTCTGAATTTCTTGTATTTAGATTTTTGAATTAAACATTTTTTTCACCCTCACATTTGGAGCCTGTTCAACTTTTACATGATCACGTTCGAGGCGAATATTCAGCCGCTGATCCGGCGCGTACCGAGCTGAGGTGATGATACTCGCAGGTATTTTTTATTTAACCTTTATTTCACCAGGAGAGTCCCATTGAAATTAAAAATCTCTTTTTCAAGGGAGACCTGGCCAAGACACAGAATGAGACAAGTTCAAAGAAACTAAAAGCTAAGAGTGAGTTACGTAACCTGGTATCTGATGTCGGCTGATATTTTCTACCTGGTTTCGGCTCTGTGACCTCAACGAGTCCAACACTGAGTCTTTGTCTCCCGCTGGACGTTCAAACGAGCTCCTCTGTCATCGCGGCCTTAAAGAGGCTTTTTTTTTTTAATTTTTAAACCGACCCGGAGACGACGGTCTGCTCATATCGAGCCGTCGCTGACACCGCTGCTGATGATGATGATGTCACATCTGACCTTCAACCTTAAAACTCATCACGCATCCCTGAGATGCATGAAAGAGCTCACGTCAGTGTCGGCTGGTAAAGAAAACACCTTTACGGGCGTCTTCCTACGTTCAGTGATGACTGGCTGGTTTTTCAATGAATCTTTTCATATTTTCAAACAATTTATTTCTTGAAATTTGTAATTAAAGTTATTGCAAGTCTTACCTTATTTAAAGGATAGCGTATGAATAAACTCTATATTCTATGAGTAACCATTAGGTTTTTTTTCTTTCCTGTAAATTCTCCATTTTTGTACATATTTGGTCCAAGCTAAAGCTAACGTAGCGTCGTGTCATCCGTTAAAAAAAACGAGGCTTTGTTTCACTTGTTCGGTGCACAAGAAGAAGAAGAAGAAGAAGAAGGTGTGCACCATCAGCATGTCGGTAACTGTTCATCTACCACACGTCGACTAAACATCACTGGTGATGCTAGCTGTGGCTAAAGCGGCTAACAGCTTGCCCGTGCTTTCCGTGCAGTTCTCCTTGTTTCCAGTTTTATGCTAGGCTAAAGACGGGAAACCAATTCAGTTAAATGCCTTTTTGTACAAACAGCTGATGACATTTATCAATCAACTTGCTCCAAAAATATTGATTACGCCAGCTGTTTTCTGGGTCACACTAGCCAGCTAGTTTTGAATGTGTATTTTTCACATTTAAATGAGGATCGGCTAGAAGTCGCTCACGTTAAAATGCTAACATTAGCGTCAGCTCGCAGAACAAACAGGTAGAATGACGCTGGACATTTTGTTGAACGATCAACAACTTATACGAGTCGAGTCCGTTTCATTCGTTGTTGAAGTCGAACTGCTTTCATGAACCGTCCCGGACCGATCCAGTAGAGAAACGGAGACGTCCTGTAAAGTTGAGCCGACCCGACCTGAACTCTGCTGATTAAAGCTGCTCCTCCGGACTCGCTCGGTCTCCGTCTCTGAATTTGCGGGTCGAGTGCTTTCGAATGCGCGTTGAGCCGTTAGCGAGAGTCTGAGGAAGCAGAGACGTGGACGCGAAGATCGACAGGAGACGGATCACGTCACGTTTTCACTTCTAAACGACTTTTAACGCATAAAAAAGACAAAGTGGAAAAACAGAGTTTAATGTTCAGGAGTCTGCGGACGGGATGAACTTCAGAGATTTATCAGCTGGAGTCTGCACGGAGCATCAAAGAGATGCAAAACTACACACAGATGCAAAACTACAAAGAGACGAAACAAAAAGATGCAAAACTTCCAAGATTAAAACTACAAAAAGATGCAAAATTTGCAACGACTTAAAACTACAAAGAGACCAAACAAAATAATGAGAAACAGCGACGCATGTTTAACTCACCACGGGTAGATTAAAACAAACAAAAACGGTGAAGACGACAAAGTAAACCAAAAACAAAAGTAAACAAAAACACAACGCAGCTACGAGACTCTGCTGGTTTCTTCTTCTCTGCAGAGTTTACGTTGCTGCTCTTCAGACTCGATTCAGCCTCCTGATAATCAGCAGCAGTTGTGAAAACAGACTGAGCTCACAGTCGGTGACCCGCCGACCCCCGAGGACTTCCACTCGGGACGCAGCTTTGCATTCTGGGTAGACGAGACGCAGCCCAGAGACGATCGGCTCGTTCCGCTTCGTCTCAAAAGGACAAACGAAATACGGCTTTACTGATGAAGTTGTTGTTTCACTCAAATGTCTCTAGGATTTATTTTAAATCGAAATGTGAATTTACAAAATAAGAAATATGAGATTAAACAAAGATATGGAGATTTAAAAAAAAAAATTACAAAATATTCAGATAAAACAACAAAAACATTGTTTAAGTGTTAAACTTATCAAACAAAAAGTAAAAATTAGCAGTTAAAAAATGTGAATTGTGACTCAAAAAGTCAAAAATACACCATAAAACCTTTGATTCAACATGAATCCTCCTAAAATCATGAACTTTTCTGAAACCGGTTTTTTTTTTTAAATATAAAATGTTGGTAAAAGTTCTTAAATGTTTTGACCTGATGAGACATTTGTTTATATTCAAACACATTTTGAGAGTAAAGAAGAAGTCTGAATCTCAACTTTTAATCCAAACGTGGAAATTTAAACATGTACATTTTTGTGTCTAGTTATTTACAGTCTGTGGTCCAAACGGCAGCAAAATGTCAGAAATGTACACATTATTATTTCCAAAGAAAGCTGGGGCTCAGGAACACCAGGATCTAACGCTCTAAGGAGCCACCAAACAGCCAATCAGAGCCCAGAATGAAACATCCAATCAGCAGCGCCCTGTTAAAAGGATCAATAAGGAGACAGAGCAGCTGATCAGACTCAGTTCCAGCTGATTTATTCAGAGTCACATACAGACTTCGTCATAAAGGACATGTTCCCTTTATTTTCCTCTTCTTTTATATTGCACAGAAATAATGAGCAGAAAACAAACAAACATGTGCGTCATCAAAGTTACAAAAATAATAATAATAATAAAAAAAAAGAAGCAACCGAAAAAATTTCTCCTGCTGTCACTCACCCAAATACACAACTATTTTTACACAACATATACACTCCTGTCCTCCAACCGAACCAGTGAAAGGTCTCTGTACAACCTGGGGAACTACTGCAAGGCATCGACACAAGGCAGGCCGGGATTTGAACCCTCACATGCCCGGTAACAAATCATATTCAGAGGAAGAGTGGAAGAAGTGCCTGACATTCCCTGTACTGTACAAAAATATGCCTGAAAATATTTTTTTTTTTTTTTTTTTTTTAAATCTGGATATCGTTAAAAATATGAGGTATGTTTGGTTATGTAAATATCAAAACATGTTTCCCGCCATACCTGTGGTCGGTGTGAGGGTTTTTAAGGAGCTGGGAAACCCGGAAAATTACCAAATAAACTCGCATAAAACATCCGGATATCAGTGTTCGTTGTGGGTCTGGGAGGGAATGCATAGTCCGGGTCCTGGTTCAGACCCGAGCGACAGAAAAACTGAATCCATAAAACCCTGTTGGTGTTTTGTTTCACTGCAGAGTCCAGGCCCCCCTCCGCCCCCCGGCCCCCCACCTTTGGGCTCGGAGCCCGGCCAGCAGCAGCCACACCGCCCCGGTCCCTGACTGGCTCCGGAGCTCCACAACCTCCAGAACCGGCTCCGGGGGCCGATGAGGCGGGTGATGATCACGGTGCCCTCCGTTGGGGATCAATAAGTGAACACCAGGTCTGAGAAGTTGGCCTCCAGCCAGTCCCCGGCGATCATCTCACTGAGCTCCGGGGTGCAATGATCCGGGAACTCGAAGTGGGACCCGAGGCTGCCCTCGTACGAGTCCAGGTCTTTATCCACCAGGGACAGGCTCAGGTTCCCCGGGGCCGAGCTGGTGGACGAGCTCCAGGGCTCGGGGGCGGCGTGGAAGCCGCCCAGGAAGCTCAGGGTGAAGTCGGCCCCCTCCGCGGGGAGGTCGTCCAGGTCCTCCCCGCAGCAGGAGGAGGTGGAGCCGGACCGGAGCGAGGATGCTGGTGAGAGGGAGCCCGGGCAGGAGGAGGTGCTGGCGCCCTGCCGGGTGATGTTCTTGAAGCTGTAGAAGAGGCGGCCGGATGACTCGTGCAGGCTGGTTCCCTCCGGCTCGGCGGCGGAGCTCAGGCTGGGCGGCACGTTGGTGATGCTGTGCCGGATCGGCACGTCCTCCTCCTCCACTTTAAAACCCCGCTGCTCCTCCTCCTCCTCCTCCTCCTCAGACTCGTCTTCTTCATCTTCGTCCTCATCCTCCTCCTCTTCGTCGTCAGTAAAGTCCCGTTTAACGAGTTTGCTGGTTTTAAAGCTGGTGGTCAGCACGTACCGGTACCGGGGGTCCGTGTGCTGGTGTTGCGGGAGGTGGCTGCCCCCCCGACCGGGCCCCGCCGCCGGCTTGCTGGGTTTCAACTTGGACAGTTTCTTGGCGGCGGCGGCGGAGCTTTTATTAACGGCTCTCACGCTGCTTTTCTCCGGTGACTGAGCGGCTGCCTTCCCCGCAGGAAAAGCACAGCCGTCCGTCTTGGGTTTCTTCTTGGGCCGGTACTTGTAGTCCGGGTAGTCGGCCATGTGCTTGAGCCGCAGCCGCTCCGCCTCCCGGATAAACGGGATCTTTTCCGTGTCTTTTAACATTTTCCACCGCTTCCCGAGCCGCTTGGAGATCTCGGCGTTGTGCATGTCCGGTGACTGCTCCATGATCTTCCTCCTCTCGATCTTGGACCACACCATGAACGCGTTCATGGGTCGTTTAATGTGACCCGACGCCGTCTTACACCAGTCCAGCTTCAGCGGCACGGGGCTGCACGCCGAGGCCGCCAGCAGCTCGCTCTCCTCCGGTTCGGTCGGCTCGCTGGACCCGGCGTTAACTCCGGCCCCTGCCTGCTGCGTGTGTTGGACCATGGTCCGGATTAAC
This sequence comes from Embiotoca jacksoni, assembly GCF_022577435.1. NCBI lineage: Eukaryota > Metazoa > Chordata > Actinopteri > Embiotocidae > Embiotoca > Embiotoca jacksoni. The sequence goes on from NW_027185408.1 coordinate 1,134,666, forward strand.
CTTTCAAACCGGACTCCGGTGATTCTCTCGGGCCGCTTTCTGTCCCTGTTCTCGGTGTTTTCACGTGTTCACCGCCGCCGGTCTCCGTTCAGCCCGACAGCATCTCTCTCTCTGTTCAAACCCGCAAACCGGCGTCGTATTAACCGGATGACCAAGCGCGAGACGTTACCGCCCCCGACCAATCAGGGCTCTGCTTCTCCAAAACTTTCCCGCCTCCACCGCACCCTCAGCCAATCACAGCTCCCAAAGGTCCCCCCCCCCCCTTGTTCCCGCCCACCGGCGTCCGGCTTTTACTTCAATTCAGATTCAGTTGATGGATCCTTACGGTGAACGTAATCGATATCTAAAGGTTTTTGTTATCGGTGTTTAGTGGCACTGGATCACAGGATCAATACTTACGAAGCCTGCGGATCAAAGTAAACACGTTTAAGCAGGAGTTTTCCTGCTGCTGGCAGCGTTTGTGTGGCAGCAGTTTTTATGCAAATTCAGCCTGTCAGGACTGGAAGGAAAAGCTGCAAACATTCATCTTTATTTCAAATACAGACACATGATGCCTTTTAAAAACGATTAAAAAAAATAAATAATAGAATTTAATCAAATATGAAATCAAGTGTTTTCACCAGGGATAGTCTTAAATTTAAAGTAGAAGATAATAAAAGTCACAAACGTGAAATATAATCAATAACTTTGATTTTAGCGTCTTTTTTTAATTTATTTTTTTAGGACTAAGCAGGATAACGTTTTTGTGTGGGAGTGGCAGCAGATTCCAGGAAGATTTGAGATTATTTTTCCAGGGATGTTCAAGAGCTCTTCAGCCTCTCAAGGGTCATTTATAGCCGGCTCTCCGGGGGCCCCCTCTGGGTGTCCTTCAGTTCGTTCCAGGAATCCTTGAGGGCCGAAGCAGGAGGCCCTCGAGGAGGGTTTCAGTCCTGTTACTCTGCTCTGAGATAAACTGCTGTGTTTTCTTTTCCAGCAGATGTTTGGCGTGTTCAGACGGCCCGGAGGCCGCCGATGCGGATCAGCCCGGTCTCGGCCAACAGAGGGCGTCCACAGCCGGAGACCGGCTCCATGCGGCGCTGCAGTCACCGCATGGAGCTGCAGAAAACACAGCCCATGTTCATTTCATGGAGACATCAGATGGTTTCAGTTTAATAGAATAGAATCGAATGTTGTCATTGCACAATATTTTGTACAACGACATTTGCTGTGCAGTGACTAAAAACGGTACATTAAACATACACGCACACACATTGATGATAAATAATACATTAATAAAAGCAGGTGGCATCCTGTCAAACACTGTGTATAAAACACTGCACAGATGTCCCAATAAAAAACAAAATAAACAATGAAAATTCCAAATCATGAAATTAGAAACAAATAATTTTCTATTGGTTTTCACTCTGGACTTGTGAAAAATAACATGTTTTATGAACCAAAAAGAGACTTCATGTTTAATGTTTAGATAATTAAATAATTTATGCGTATAACTGTAACTGTTAGTGTTTTCCTCAGTTGAACTGTGATGTTTACATGGGGAACTGAAAGGAATGAAAAGTTAAATCTAAACAGAAGCAGCTTCATAACGCTGCAGTATCAACATTTTGGACCGTGTTAGATACGTTTTCCTCCTAATGTCAACAGGAAATGTCATCTGACTCTTTTTCTGTAAAATCGGTTAAAATTTGCACAGGGTTTGGTTGGAGGCCGGCTGCTCCTCTGGCTGTAAAATCTGACTTTTACATGTGAAAACAAACTGCAGCCGCGAGGACAATCACTGCTGTTAATGTGACTATTGACTGTGTGTGTGTGTGTGTGTGTGTGTGTGTGTGTGTGTGTGCGTGTGTGTGCGCGTGTGTGCGTGTGTGTGTGTGTGTGTGTGTGTGTGTGTGTGTGTCTTTCAGCCTTCCATAGATGAGCTCAGCAGTTAGTCAGGAATGTGGCTGTTGTTCTGGGAGCCGTCAGAGGTCAGAGGTCGAGCCGCCGCTGCAGAGGTGAGAACTCTTCAGGTGGAAACAGGAAGCCAGGAAATGTTATAACTAATCAATTCTATCTGCCATGACAACAGAGAGCGCCGAACTCCCGATTGGTTGCCGGCTTCTCAGTCCGACCCTGATTGGACGAGGAAAGTAGCAGTATACTTCTCAAGATAAAACTTCCTAATCAAAGCATTTAGTGTTTATTCTTATTGCACAGCTGTCAGAGATGATGATGTTGTTGTGGTTATCGTTGTTGGTTTTGTGTGACGTGCGCTATTTCTGTTCTTAAATCAAAAAGGAAAATATGTAAAAATATCCACAAATACATTAAAATAAGATGATATAAAGAGCCGACAGTAGCTTCTAAATGGGAAAATAAATGGGACCGAGAACGGAGCCAGGTGGGACGCCACGGCCAGATTTATTCCTGTAAAGGAATTAAAAATAAAACGTAAACATGTTGTGTATGATTGTCTGAGTCTGGTGTCAAGTCTTCAAACGTACAAAAAGAAATGGAACTTGTGTTTTGTGAAAACAGATAAAACGACTGATAACAGTGAAATAACCTCCTGCTGTTTCAGGTTTGTTGCGGTTGTTGATTTGCTCCTCACATGTAGTGTTGAAAACTCCTCTTCCTGTTTAACGTGTATGGAGGAGGAGGGAGGAGGTGGAGGGGGTGGAGGCTGGAAGTCTCCAACACGATTGGCGTATGTGAATGAGCTCCAACAGCTCGGTGTGGCGGACGAAGATTCAGGTGTACCGGCCTTCATGTCCGGTCGTATTTCCGTGCGAACGTCGACCTCTTGTGGCGTTCACGACGTCAGAACTTCTTCTATAAGCCACCGAGTTCACGAGTTGTGACGTTGTTTGCTGACGTTTACAGAAAGGTCGGAGGTCATGGAGGTTCATTTTTTGGTTGGATGTTCAGCTGATATATTGTAATTTTAGTCACGTAGCGTTTGTCTTCGTAACTTAGATAATAGCCGATACGGCTGAATAAAATGTTGAAATGTTTGACGTTACCCTCCTGTTAGCTTGCTAAATTGTTAGCCTCCCGTTGCTTCTAGATGTCGTACGCGTTGCCGTTCCCGAGCAACGGTGTTTTTACGACTGAACCACCAACTTCCTGCGTTGCCAAACCGCCTACCTTATGTCTCAAAGTTTTATCTTTTTGTTTATTTATATTATTGAAGTTATCTTCCATAATTTGACATTTAAATAGTTAATTATTAGTTAAGCTGCGTTATAGCCTAGATTCTGTTGGTTTTTGCCTTATTGCTGGTATTTTTATTTTTATTGTTTTTAAATCGACTCAATGTCAAACATGACATATTTAAATAAAAGAAAACGTAGCACCTTTCAGGCTTATTAAAGCTGCCGGTTTACTGACTTCACTTCAGTAAAAAAAAAAAACAACCATCAGCTGGTGTTTCTCCGCCGCGGGAGGAGGCGTGGTGAAGCTGCTCGAAAACACGCCGAGCAGAGTTTCCGATTCGAGAGGCGAATGTTTGTCCGCCGCGCTCCGTTTCTCCTCCACAAAGAGAGGCGCGCCGCTCCTTTTGTGCTCCTCTTTAACTGCAGCTTCATTTGCATCTGGATCGTCACGCCGCAGGTCTGAAAAGAAGCTGCGTTTCTCTGTGCGAGACCTCGCAGCTCGCTCTGTTCATGAAGTCGATCGGGACACATCGATCACCTCGATCCGTTTAAAATAAAGATTTAGAAGGATGTTTATTGTCGTTATGATTCAAATCAGTGTCCCGAAACACAGTTGAATAAAAGCAACTGATAAACTGCTGAAAATAAATCTACAAATGAAACGTGCGTAAAAGAATCCACTGAAATCAAAAAGGCCGCCATGACGCTTTGTTCTGGTTTTTCTACACGTGACTCTTTGTTTCCTTTTATTGTTGCTTGAACTTATTTGTTGGTTTTAAATGCTGTTCGAAAGCTGTCGTATGAATAAAGTTTGTGTTTGAAATGAAAGCGGCTGCTGAAACAGTTGTTTTTAAAAGAGTAACGCTGGTTACAGTTGGACGTGCAGATGTTGGACCTGAAGGTGAACATCTGTCTGGAAAACACGAGAAGCTTCAGGCGACCGGAGAAAATGATGTTTTCTCTGGTTCGGTTTTATTCTGCAGACTCAGCAAGTTTAGAGTGTGTAACAATGCATGCTGGGAAGTCTGCTCACCGGCTCCTTTTACTTTCTTTAAATGGTTCATTCAGCTCAAAATAACTCAACCACGAAAACGAGATATTTTGAGTTGAAGTAACTCAACAAATCAAATGAACACAACTTCTCTGTTTACATGACGTCAACATTAAAAGATGAGTTCTTTCAACTAAATGTTTCATGTTTTTCTTACAGTTTGTGGAGAGCAACGGTTTTACTCTTACTGACTGTAAATGTTGTAAAAGTCTTCCAGTCTGAGATCAGTTCAATCGATCAACCAGTTTATCAATGATAATTTCATCAGCAGCTGTTTTTTTATAAAAGCGGATCTTCATTTTAGTCATTTTTAAAGCTAAAGTTTTAAATATTTGCTGTTTCTAACTTTAGTGTGGTGAGAGTCTGAACATATTTTATTCTGATCGACGGAGGAAAAATGTTTTGCATTCAGGCAGGATGGGACGGGAGGAAGTCATTTGGGTGAAAGGACCCTTTAAGGTGTTTGTTTTTAGTTCTGTAGCAGCAGTTTAGAAGGTGTGACGGTCCTTGTGTGTGTGTGTGTGTATGTGTGTATGTGTGTGTGTGTGTGTGTGTGTGTGTATGTGTGTGTGTGTGTGTGTGTGTGTGTGTGTGTGTGTGTGTGTGTGTGTGTGTGTGTGTGTGTGCAGAGCAGCAGGGAAGCAGCTCAGATGTTATCAACAGCAGCTCGCATACAAGAAGGCTGACAGCTGATTGGCTGAAATGGTGTGTGTGTGTGTGTGTGTGTGTTTGTTTTACTCATGTAGTGGGGACCTACAGGTAAATCTGTTTACATATTGACATTGTGGGGATTTGCCTCCCAACTGCGGACGAAGACGAGTCCTCATAACGTAAATCATTCAAGTAGTTTGAGGTTAAAGTCGGCGGGAGAGTAATGGAAGTCAGTGGGATGTCCTCAGAAGTGATGGAAACTAGAATGCGTGTGTGTAACAGGAAGTGACAGATCAGAGTTCGTAGGTTTAATTTCTGTTTTTCGTGTCGCATCGAAAAGATTCATTTAAATTTGGGATCACATGACACCAACAACACAGCATGTAAACAACCGCCGGCTTCCACAAAACAAACAACAACAAATCATTGATACAAAATGAAAACAAGAATTAAACGGCAGTAACACCTGAACAGGTGACTTCTTACCTCTGTTCACTTCACACCTCCGATCCGATGTGGATTCCGAGCTCAGGTGAGTCCAAGTGTTACCTGCCTGGTCTGACCTCAGGTCTGTTTACTGCACGGCTAATAAGGCTGTGACCTCTGACCTCTGCAGCAGCCTCAGGTCAAACAGGGCGGGGTGAGGGCTGGACAGAATAACCGAAACACCTGCAGCTGTTACAAACACTGAACTGTGAACAGGATCGACCAGCAGGAGGGTCACTGAGGTCCCGTCACACCGGATCAATGCTCCTGATCAGCTGATCGGCAGGTAAAACTCACCGACCTTCACCTGTGGCTGACCTCTCTCTCACACACACACACACACATACACACACACACACACACACACACACACACACACACACAAAATAATTTTTTTAAGTTTCTATTTCAATAATTTTATTATTATTATTATTATTATTTATCGATGAATCTGCAGCAGCGTCTGGAGAAGCTTCTGCATTAAAATTCACACAATAAATAATGAAGCAGGAAAATCAGGAAATAATCCCCCCCCACCCTCTCTCCTCCTCCTCCTCCTCCTGCTCCTCCTGCTCCTCCCAGTACCACACTGGGCTGATTAGCGGCGGAGGCGGTCTGATGGATGTCTCCCCTCCACGAGGAGAATTCAGAGCAGCCCGGTTTCCGCGACGACCAATTATGTGTCGGGACGGGAAGAGGGGTGGGTAGGGCGGGTTGGGGGGAGGGGGAGGGGGAGGGGGATCAGATGCAGGGGGGGGGTTGTGTAACCTTGGATTTATGTTGTCACGGCAACGGCCCCGTCATGCATTATGGATGATCATTGAAATTCAACACCAGTGATGGTGATGACAGGGCGTGGTGGGGGGTAGGGGGTGGACGTGGGCTACGTGTGTTAAAGTACATGCATGTATACGTGTATATGTACTTTTATAACTACATATACATATATGGATATGTAGGTTATAGCCTATTTATAATTACGTATGTGTGGGTCAACACATGTAATAATAATGTATTCTGTATTGAGTGTTTCATTATTTACACGTTATGTTATTATGTCTAAATACATTATATATATGTTTGTATACATACACACGTGTGTTTTTGAAAAGTAAACAGGTGTGATGTGTGTAAATATTATAGCCATATGTGTCTGCTGGCCTGATTGACAGGCTTGTCAATCAAACAGAAACGCCCCCAAAAACAGGTCTTTTTGAATCTTCTTTTCTAATGAATGAGGGATTATTTTCAGATGGACCTCCAGAAAACTAATAAGAAGGAGTGACTTTAGCTAACAACACCGAGATAACTCGTTTTTTTCATTTTTTTTTACTTGAATGGGAGTCTATTGGAGCCAGAGGCTTTTCATAGCACTCCCCTAGTGGCCCTCAGTGGTATTGCAGCTCTGCATCGGGCTTATTTTTCACACCCAGAAGCTACGAGAAACGTTTATAAGATTTGAAGCTTTGAGGCGCTCGGCAACCTTCAGAGCTCCTCCAAAAAAAAAAAAAAAAAAAAAAAAAAAAAAGGTCACGAGGCTTTCCAAGGCATGCTGGGAGAGCTGCCACTTTTTGCCCCCTCCTCCACAGCGGGGGAGTCACCCCTGCTCCCACTCTCCCCCCGTCATCCGTGACCCCCCGCGGGGCCCGGACCTTTATTCAGAGCTTTGAAGCACGGACGTCATCGTGTTTGTGTCCCGTGTGATGTCACGGAGGAGAGCAGGGAACTCCGATTCTGATCATCTCGTCAATAGTTGTAGGCGAGCCCATCAAAATAAAACGCTTCCATGAGACGTCATCATAAACAGTACGTCGTGATGAGATATGTCTTTGATGTCTTCTTTGGCTCCGCGGCGGTGAAACGTCCTTCACGCTTCAGATTCAGGCGGCAAAACCAGGCGTCTGTGCAGATAATCAGAAATGTGTCTGTTTGAATGAGGCGGACGACGCCGGCGGTCGGCGTCTGATTGAGGGCGGGACGATCGGCCCCGACAGCCTCCAAACAGAAACTGTCAAAGACGCGACAGCGTCCCGGTTCCGAAGACGAGCTGCTGATGGATTTGGCTGTCGGACTTTATTTCTGCTGACGACGGGGGAGGCCGTCGTGATTAACCGCCAATCAGACGATGACATGTCGGCTTCAACGGGAAGAATAGAGGCGGACGAGTTTGTGTCTCTAATTTACATACCGGGACACAAAATCCCCAAAACAGGGATTACGCCGGTTGACGTTAGTAAACCGGGAGTTAACCTGAGACCGACAGGGATCGCACTGATTCGGGATTAACCTCTGAGAGACTCGGGATTAACCCGGGACTGCAGACTGTGAGACGGATTTGAGGACGATGTCATCGACCCTTGCTGCAACGCCACCGTCAGGAAAAGCTCACAATGAGGCGGCCGATTTGTCGTGATTTAACGGAGTCCAGACTGAAGCCGAGTTCAGTCTGAGAGCAGAGCAGCTGGTTTTTCTAAAGACACGAAATGAGACCAAGCTGCATCCCCCCAACCCCCCATCCCTATCTCTCCATTATGGTAAAGAGGAGGGGGAGGGGTAGAGGCTGTCCTTCACCACCACCCTCCTCCTCCTCCTCTTCCTCCTCCTCCTCCTCCTCCTCAGGATTAGGGCCATTCAGGGGGAGAAGCAGGAGCCCCAAAGCAGGAGGTCAAACACACAACAGCTGCTGGAAAATCCTGAATCACATCGAAACCCACATTAATACAACTTTTATAATATATAATAATATATATATATATATGTATATATATATATATTTTTTTTTTAATATGGTCTGCCTATATATAAATATATAGATATATATATCTATATATCTATATATATATAGGCAGACCATCACCTCACTGTGATTGGTCGGCTGCGTGCAGGTGAGGAACCTCCAGTCCCAAACCTGGTTTGATCCCAGGTCTTATTTTTAATCCGTGGTCTCCGTACAGCCGATACATCTAATCCCCGGTTTTAATCCCGGATCTGTTTCCGCGGTAACGCGTTTACGTAAACTTTGATTTAATAAAATCAAAACTAAAATCCTGATATATTTATGACGGCCGTTCTGGTTTCTGTTGCTTCGTCACGTCGTCGTGACCTGACGCTCTCTGAGGTGACCTGATTAGATTAGCTCGTGCGGGTCAAAGGTCAACTAAAAAAAAACCGCTCGTGGATGTAACTCCAAAATCCATTCAATTAGTTGCGACAAAAACTGAACTGATGATGTTTTTATATCCAAAAGGTCAAAGGTCACCTTCACTGCGACGTCATCACGTTTCTGTCATCTTCAGAAAATATGTACAGAACGACGAGGAAAGTGAGGGACGATAAATGTTCTGCGTTCTGACACTGAAGTAAGATTGAGGATTTAATGACGCTTCGGTTTCAATATAAAGATCCAACATCAGCTGATGTGCTTCAGAGACGAGGGAACGATTCGGACCGAAGTAAAACAGGAACAAAAGTGAAGCTGCAGGTTTTTCTTCTCTTTTTTTTCCTGCACTTTGGTTCAGACTGAGATTTCTGCGCTGCGTTCGCAAACAGCAGGCGGCTTCAAACGCACACAGAGCAGCCTGCAGCAGAGAAGAAAGGAAGCTTTAGGAAACAAAACACTCTCCTTCCTCCGAAGCAAACCCCCCGACGGGCTGCGACACACGACACGCTTCTCTTCTTCTGCTGCTGCTGCTGCTGCTGCTGCAAGGGGGGGAGGGGGGGGGAGGAAGGGGGAGGGAGGGGGGGGAGGGGGGGGGGGTCCCACAAACTAAAATCTGAAACTGAATTGATTAATTTACAGCTTTAATCCTGAGACGAGGATTTATTAATGACCCGTTGTTGTTGTTGTTGTTGTTGTTGTTTTTTAATGTATTTAAATGTTGAACTTTAAAACTTAAAAAACAGATTTTCTACCAGTACAACAAGGAAACTTTCATTTTTGTTCGGGTATATTTTGATTTGTTCTTTTGCATCCGTTGCATGTCCATCTCTTCTTCTTCTTCTTCTTCTTCTATAAAAGAGGTGATAACTACGTTGTCCAGACTGTAAAGACCTCGAGGTTAATTTGTGATGCGCTCGACACACTGCAGCCTCAGAAAAGAGACGCTAACACACGAAACACAAGAAAACTTCATTAAAAAAACAACAACAAGTGCAAATAGGACCGAAAACTAAAAAGCCGACAAAAACAGACGAGGCGAATAAAATCACTTCCAAATGACACCAAACGGCATCAAAATGATTTCTCGTTCGATTTTTCTCAAATTAAAAATCTTTCCGATTCTGCCGCAGCGATTTTTGACTTTAAAGACGTTTTAAAACTTCAACATCAGATCGAAGTGAGATGATGTTATTTATGTTTTTATGCAGCCTAAATGGATTTAAAAAAAAATTTTTTTTTACTCATTTCAGAGAGCTCTTTGTTGGCGACACACTGTGCTAATAAAGCTGTTCAGATTCTGGTTTCTTCAAGCAGAGAAACATGAAAAGAGGAAGAAAGAGCAGAAGAAGAAAAGAAGGCGGAGAAAGAAAAACGAGAAAACCACAAGGAGCCTTTTCTCCGCGAGCGACTTTCTCTGGCTGAACAAACAGAGCCGGTCTTTCTGCTCGAGGCCGCTTCACCTCCGAGGGTTACAGGCCGGCTCGCTAATAAGCACCAACACAAAACCCCCAGCAGGCCGAGGGGGAGGGGGGGGGGGGCGAGGCAGATGCCAGATTCGGGCCCCGGCAGATGGGGCCTGATGAATCCTGAAAAGGAGGAATTGAAACCCGGAGAAGTTGCCAAGCGGCCGGCTGTAATTATCACCGCGCCTTTGGGTTCATTGTCAATTAGAGTGGCGGTTGGGGCGAGCGACAGCTGTGGCAGATGGCGAGGGTCCGGAGAGAGAGAGGAGGGGTGTGGTTGGGTGGGTGGGGTGGGGGTCGGGGGGTGGCGTAATGGTCCCTGAAGGTTTCCTCTCTGTCACCAACACAAAGCGTCATGTTGTGATTTCTCCAGAATCAGATGAAGCGTTAAAGTCAGACTTGACTTCAGGTTTTAGTCGCAGAAAAAAAAAAAAAAAGTCAAATTTCACTGAAGTAAAAACGTCGTACAGCTAGCCGTCGCTAAAGCTAATTCACTTTACCTGAATATCCGATTTGGTTCCCATCATCTTTGTTTTCCTCTGTGACATGACAGGTGGGAGTCGGTCTGAAATGACAAAAAAAAAACATCCTGCTGATTAACATTTAAAAAAATCAATATGTATTTAATATTTTACGATTATTATTTCAAGATTTAAAGAACTTTCCTCTTCCGAGCTCCAAATCAAAAAGTTCAAATCAATGACTTTATTTTTAGTATTTTTATGGAGTGTGCAGATTTTCACTCCTGTTTTAAGTAAAATCTGAATATACAGATTATTTATTTCATTTGTTTTCTACAAGTAGAGTTCAGTCTTAAAGCTTTCAGGAGGAAACTGTGAACCAGAGAGGAAGAGGAGGAGGAGGAAGAGGACAAGGGGGAGAAAACTCAGCGGGACCACCGTGGATCAATGAGCAGCTTTTAACCAGAGAGAGGATTAAACCTGAATATGGATCAGGACAGGACTTCCTGTTGGACCATTAGTGTCGGTATCGAACACGATTAGAAGATGATTCAGCTGAAGTCTGGAGGTGATGATGAGTCAGGGCTGCAGGGAGAAAACCTCCACACGATGACTGATGGATTTAATACAAAATAAAAAAAACAAAAACAGGATCAAATTACATAATTTAAAAACCAGACTGTTAAATTCAGCTAACTCTGAGCACCAGCGCCCCCCCCCCCCTCCTCCTGCTGTGCAGATGCCAGTGTCTACAGTTGGTTTCCACGGAAACAAGCCGCTCATTAAACGGAAGTCCGTATCAATACAAACGCCGCTCTCAGAATCATTGACGACTTTATCGGCTGCGAATATCGAACATTTATTGATGAAAGTAGCTTCTGTTTTTAGACATTAAAGAACATCTGAAAACATCTGTCTGTGTACGTTTCACCACATTTTGAGGAAGCCGATGCAGAAGTGTGAAAACATGCAGTTTCTCAAATGTCTCACGAGAAGCTCCAGCAGTCTGTCGGACAAAACTTCACAGCACAAATAAACGTGTTTACGACCTGGTACAAAAAAAAACAACATTCAATTTCTAGGGTTTGACCCAAAAAGTCGATGCAGCGGGATGAGGCTTCCTTCTTTGGGCCCTCCGGTGGTGCTCCTTCAAAAACATACAATACACTTCTGTAGTGGAAATCACCGCATGGGCTCAGGAACACTGAGCTGTAAATGAGCATGCCGAAGATTTTCTGATGTTTCTCTACTCAGGTTTCAGGTCTGCGGTGAAATCGCGAACGTTCGGGTGCTGATGTCGATCAAGAACACTGGAACACTTCCTCACGAAGGTTATTGATCGCACCGTCGTGATTTTTTTTCCGGTTGGAGGAGCCGCTGTTCGATCACCACACGCCGAGCCATGAGGTCATGTCATCTTCCCGTTGTCCTCCTGTTTTTCATCGCCCTCCGCTGCCTCCATAAACACCATTAATTCAGTTTCATTTTTTTTTTTTATTATTATTATCTCAGAAACACACGTGTGCAGCCCTGAACGAACGTGTTAATGATTCTCATTGAGTTAATTAAGAGCCCGTTCAGGAGAAGCATTGTGTTCATTATCTCCTCTTCCCTCCTCAGACGGCAGCGTTATTAAACATTCTCCTCACACCGGTAAAAATGAACAAACTAATTGTGAAATAATAACGTCTGCCGCCGTGCTGTTTGTCCGCCCGCCGCCCCTCAGCCCCGGGTTTCATGTAATTACACATCGGCGGAGTCATTTATAATGGAGAGGAGTCTTTGTGTGGCGGAGAGCAGCCGAGCGTTCAGGAATAATGTGGCTCGTCTTTCATCGCAGACGCCGTCTCAGCTCCGCACAAAGAAAACACAAAAGGTGTTAAATAAAAGTTTAAGAGCTTTGTTTTATGAGCAGCTCATTATGTTCTGGAGATAAACGCTTTCCACGGAGCCGGGAGACCACGTTGTCCTATGAGGGTTTAAAAAAAACAAACGGCATCAGCAGTTCAGTTCGAGTGCTATTGTTGTTGTTTTTTTTACTTTTCCTTTTTTGGGAAAAACCACTGAGAAGCGGAAGGAAATATTCATCCTCTGAAAACAGCTGGAAGTTTGATGACGCAAAGACGCAACGTCGCTGCAACTGCCGAGCTAACCGCTAACACGGACACAACAGCGCTCTCAACCCTCGCCGGTTGGAAATGAACGCTTATTTTTTTGTAATAAAGTCAGTTTTGCTTGGATTCGCGTAAATTATTGTGATCAATTAGAATGTCGCGGTCCGTGAAGGAAAAACATTAAACAAAGTAAAGGAACAAATTCAAATAAAGAAAGAAAGCATGAAAGCAGCAGCAGTAAAATCTAGTAAAATATTCTGGGTCCTGATCTCGGTCTCAGAAACCAGCGAGTCTTCACGTGACATCATAGGGTAAAAAACACGTTTTTAAAATTTCTCTTCCCGTTTTTCATCGTCAGCTCGAGCGAATCCCAGAAACCTCCGGCTCAAAGCGACGTGACCGAAGGTGACGCCGGGTCCTGCAGCGCGATGATGTCATCGTCTGATCCTCCCCGCTGATAGGCCGATGACTCGCCCAGCAGGCGGCCTGCAGACTCTTCCCCTTCATCTCTTCTTCTGTGCTTTAATGAGGTTGCGTAAACAGCAGCTTCTTCTTCTTCTCCTCCTGCTGGGACTCAAAAGACACTTTAGATACAAAAAAATAAAAAGATGAATATTTAGATTCTCCTGCAGGACGTAAACTCCCGAGTATTCTCTCCCACTCAGTCACACTTCAGGATCTGCTCAGCGATTCTCTTTGTTCTGCCTTCGTCTTCGACGTGTCGCTGCTCGTAATGATGCTCTTTTTTTCTTTTCTTTTCTTTTTTTTTTTTTTTTTTAGTGCAGGATTGAAGTGTTTGGAAATGGAAATCAGACGGGAGAGGAGAAATGTCAGGATGTGGAACCCCCTGCTGCTTTTGATTAGAAAAAAAAGAAAAAAAAGTGACTATAATCAACACGCTTATTATTAAAGACGCGGCGTCACGTGTTAGCAGCAAGCATGCTACAGGAAATGACGCGTTTTTTTATTTTCATTAAAATGATCATTTTGAACATTTGTGTAACCAAATTTGTAAAACTGCAGCCAAAACTCCTGTAGTGGAAATCACTGCATGGGCTCAGGAACGCTCGGCTGTTAAGCGGGCGTGTCGAAGATGTTTTGTTCTCCAAAATCAGACCCAACAGGTCGCCCGGTTCATCACCGACCTTCTGAAGAATGTCAAATGGTCTCTGTTGACGATTTCCAGAGTTTGGCCAAAAAAAACAAAAATATTGGTCGGCTGTGAGCTCTCACAATTCTGCGGTGGAAATCACTGCATGGGCTCAGGAACACTTGGCTGTGTCGAAGATTTTCTGTCCCCCAAAATCAAATTCAAAAACAAAAACGTGTGGAACTCCGTTGCTGATGTTGATCAATTTAACTTGACGCAGAATAACGTGGTCTGTGTTTCTACAGGTTATTATTGCTGCAGTGTTTCCATATGTTACACAGTTGGTTGTTAACGGAAACATTTACTCCCGAGTCTGCAGGCCGATTTCCTCCTCCTCCCCGTAAAGACAGTAAATATTGGTTTTATAGCGGTGAGTCTGAATGAAGAGTGCGCTCGTCTTCATCACTGCCGCCCTGCTCCCTCATCCATCCACACACTTCCTCAGCAGCATTTCAAGACGTCGGGGGGAAATGGTTCTGGCCTCGGCCGATGATGACGGCGGTCCCGGACGTCCTCCAAGCGGCAGACTGAAACAGGCGGGTGTTGTGATAATGGATCGGCCCAATGGACATCAGCAACATCTGTCCTGACACCCTGCGACGGTTTTTACAGTCGGCTCCATCTGCTGCTGTTACCGCCGCGATCGACCGACCGACATCATCGGCCGCTCGGAGGGCGAACAAGGGATGCTTTCACATCTGTGAGCTTAACCAGAGGCCTGATTCTGTTCTGTGGCATCTCCAACTTCATTTGGAGGATAATAGTGGATTTAATGGGGCGAGCAGGACGGACGGAGAGAGAGACGGTCTGTTCAAACAGCTGGAGAAAACCACGGAAATGTCGCTGAGGAATACACAACTGCCGAACGAAAATATCGCTGAGGAAAATGTGACTGATGACACGTTTGCTAATGGGCGTGTTTTCCTAAAATGGGGGACTGTCCCTTTAACCGGAGGACATGCGAGCATCTTTAATGTCTCTCTGTGTGTCAAACGTCTCTGTGATCTGATGATCAGCCGATGAAGCAGCTTCTCGTGTCTGATCCCGACGTTGAACCGAACTGAAGCGACTCTTCGGACGTGTCTCTGAGTCTCCGGCAGGTTTTTCTGTTTTTTGTTTTTTTGTAAAGTGTGGAGCGTGAAGCGTCCCATCGATCTGAAGGAGCTGCTGTTGTTTCCTTCATTAACGAGCCGGAGCTGGTGTTCCTGTTTATTCGTCCCTGCTGTCTGCAGGACTGGAACTATCGATTCATAAAGATTTATTCGGCCTCCAACATCCCCGAGGCGGCCGGACTGCGGCCATCCGAACTCCTGTTGCTCTCCGGTCTGAAGCTCAGATGATCCGAGGCGGTTTTCCCACGATTCTGCTGCAGATGAAGGCGGACGGACGGACGGACGGACGGACGGACGGGTATCGAGCTCAGCCCTGACGTGTCACTTCCTGTTTGTGGTGTCTCACCGAGCTGCTACCTGAAGTTTGAAAGGACCGCTACGTCTCCGGCTCGTTTTAAAACACACCAAATAATCTGTTTTACCGAAGTTTGAAGAATCAGAAAACGTGTCGGTTTATTTTCCTCGATCGTGAATCTGACTTTCCTCTGACGTCTCTCTTCGTCGTCAAGAAGAGGAAGACGAGGAGGAAAGAAGGAACAGAAAATATTTCAAACCCTTCGCCGTCGCTCTGAAGCAGCGTGTCGGAGCCGAGGATGGATGTTCTGACCTTTTGACCTTTCTGTGTGACCTCTGACCTCTCGGAGCTGAGGATCAGGTCTTCGCGATCATTTCACGCCTGGAGGGCTTTTTTTCCTTCCTGCTGTTGGAGGTTTTCCTTCCTGTTGAAAGAGTTTTTCCTTCCAGTCTTAAGCGACTTCAGACGTCGGGATTTGGGGCAACATAAATAAAAACACTCCTTTTTTAGCGCTTGGCGGGAAACATTGGCGCTTTCAAAAACTCGGACTGTCGACGTTAACGCTGTTTACAGGCAGGAAACTGCTTGTTACAGGAGGGAAGAAGATTTGAGATGTTTCGAGCAGTTTTCAGGTGTAAAAACATTCGTCTGGTCCTTTATTAACTGCCTCTCTGTTCCTCATTCTGCCCCGATTTAAATTATTTTTCTTCTGACCTTCTTCAAATTAACGACTTCATATAAAAAAAAAAATCACTTAATCTGGCATTTTCCACTTTTATTACAGCGACCATATATCTGCTGCAGCTGAGTGTGTGTGTGTGTATGTGTGTGTGTGTGTGTGTGTGTGTGTGTGTGTGAGAGTGTGTGTGTGTGTGTGTGTGTGAGAGTGTGTGAGTGTGTGTGTGTGTGTGAGAGTGTGTGAGAGTGTGTGTGTGTGTGTGTGTGAGAGTGTGTGAGAGTGTGTGAGTGTGTGTGTGTGTGAGAGAGTGTGTGTGTCGCACAGGTCGAACGCTGACGGCATGAAAACAGTTTTATTCCGAGGATCATCAAATCCTCCCGATCCGAAGGCTTCGACACCACAGCGGCAACAGTTCCTTCGACAAAACCACTTTCCCATCAGCCATCTGGGCTGCGAGAGTCCGACAAACAAACACGTCCAAGCTTTCGATCCACTCTGGTAAATGTTTCTAAAGTAACCACGGTTCTCGTCGCAGGATGAGAGACGCAGCGGTTTTTCTTCCGGTTCAGATCCCCGAAACCACAAAAGATCTCAGTCTGGATTTAACGAAATACGTTCCTCACGTCAGGTGAGTTTATTTACACGTAAATACAAGACGACGTGAAGGTGTCGACCGCGGGAAGCTAAAGGACGTCCAACGAAGCTTCTCTCCTCAGAGTCCACTTCCTGTTTCCCGAGAAAACATAAAAGACTAAATCAGCTCGGATGAATGTTTCGGGTCGGCCGAGCAGCAGGACGGCGACTCGGCGTCTTCCCGAGGGTTAACGTAATGAAGATAAACGAGGCGGCTCGGCACGCTTCACACCTCACACGGTGAGCAGATTAATTACAGTTAATCATGTTGGATGAAGAGCGGCTCGCTGCTGATTGGCCTGTCGCTTTGATGCATTGCCTCTTCAGAGGAGTCAGAAAGCACAAAAAAAAAAAAAAAACCTGCATCATTAAACAGGATCTGCAGATCTGACAACACCGCAGATCCTCCGAGGATCTCCTCCACAGACGTTTCCCCCCGGGGCTTTTATTGATAAAAAATAAATAAAAAATAACCCCAATATTTGATGCTAATCTCACTGAGACAGTTAGATTCCCTCAAAATCCGATGAAGTGAACATTTACTGAACGAATGGAGCTGAAAACATCCTGATTTCCAACAAGACCTCTGATTTTGGGGTTTTTTCACACCAACCTTTGAAAGTCTCTGTCGTGTCTTCGGCTGGGAGGCAACAAGCAGCCGGATGTGGGACGCGACGTGTCTCCGCTTGTCTTCGGGTGCAGCCGAGCGCCGACGGCACGCTGACTCAGCGAGCTGGCGGCCACGCAGCTCAGCTGCTGCACATACCTGCGTGAGTAACGGCCGTCCCGTCAGGTGAGGCGCTGATGTCATCTGTGACTCACCGGTGAGGTCACCGCTCTTGAAATAAAACAGAAGACACGGCGGGGCTAGCGTGCCGGCAGCGCCCCCCCCTGGACTCGAACGGTCCGAACCACCGAGAATTTGTTTTCAAATTGCTCGCGAACTTTGGTTTTCTTCCGTGAAAGAACCCAAATAAAAGAATCAGATGAGTTTGATTCGATGGCACAATTTTCTAACAGCCAGTAATTATTCATTATCTTTATTATTATTGTTTGATATTTATCTCTGTCGGGTGAAACTATCCTTTAGAGACGGGATCAGATCTCTGACTGTTACCTTCCTCCGACCTCTCGGACCTCAGCTGGTCCGACCGGAGGCGCCGCTGACCTCGCTGCCGATGAGGTCAGAGGCCATGACGAGGCCTCTCATTGGTCGTTACAGACAGCTGATCCCGACATCTGCGCTCGTCCGTCTCCCGCTGAAGCTCCATTTCTTATTTTGTTTTGCTGTGTTTCTGGTTTGGATCTGAACCAGCTTCTGGACTTGTTTCTGGCTGGTTTTAGATTTGGTTTCGGACCTTTTCTGGACTTCGTTAGAGTTGGTTTTGGATTTTCTTTCAGGCTGGTTCTGGACTGGTTTTGCAGTGATCTTGGAATAGTTCTAGAATTGGTTCTGGACTTGGTTTCAGGACCAGGACAGATACCTATGTCCTGAACATGCCTTTTTTCTGTTTTATTTGGTTTCTATTTTTGCTTATTTAAATATTTTTGATTCAAACTGCTGAATTTTACAAAGTGAATTTGAATGTTTCATAGATTAAAACGTGGTTCTGACCCATGTTTATTTGTATTTGAAAGTATTATTTCCCCACGTGTGGTCGTTTATTTAGATTTCCTAAACAAACTTTACAGAGCAGATTTTTTTTTCAGCTTGCAGATCTTTAAAACCAGGAATCCTCTGCTGGACGTTTTGTTTGTTTCAGTCGGAGGCGGATCAGTAATTACTGATAGACGTGATCAATACCGCTGCCAGCGCAGGACGACCCGCCCGCTCCATCAAACTGCTGTTAAAAAACGTGGAGCCACGTGAACCGAAGCCGAGCTGATGGACGGCCGCCGCTGATTTATTGATCGGCTCATTGATCGCCGAGGGTCCCCGCGGCCGCTCTGCCGGTCAGCAGCTGCGGCTCCGTGCGGCGGCTCGGCGACGTCGTGTTCATTATCCAGGATTTCAGCCAAATGAGCAGACAGGACGGAGAGTACCGGGAATAAACACCATCAGCCAACCAAATGCTGCTCAGTGTGACTGCAGCTGCTCGGTTAGTTAGCTCATTGACGTGTGTTTGGCAGGTAACCAGACGACACTCAGACTCCTCTTCCTTCTCCTCCTCCTTCTCCTCCTTCTCCTCCTCCTCCTCCTCCTCCGGTGTCATCAGATGTGGGGACATTTGATATCTCCGTCTCTGTCTTTTTAAAGTCCTACCGCTGAACTCTTGTTTGTTAAAGACAGAAACAGGTTCGGGTTTTAAGACCGGCAGCACAAGAATAATAAAACACAGTTGGCTTGCAGTGGTTCTGGACCTGGTCCTGAATTTAGGACTTGGTCTGGACTTTCTATCAGACTGGTTTCAGACTGGTTTTAGATTTGGTTTTGGTCCTGCAGTAGGACTTTAGCTTTTCAAGTCCTACCGCTGAACTATTGCTTGTTAAAGACAGAAAAGGATTTGGTTTTAGGACCGGCAGAACAAAAATAAAAAAAAGTTCTGGAGAAGAGTTTAGGAGCCCGGTTCTGGAGTTGAGTTCTGGATACAAGTCTGCGACAGATTAGCGGACATGCAACAATATTTTCTTTTATGAAATTCAGTCTGACCAGAAGGTAAAAAGTCCGTTTTCATCCTCGTCAGCGAGCAACAGTCCTTCAGTTTGGACACAAGACGTCTTCACCGTCTCGGCCGGAACCGGATGTTTTTCGGTTTCCACCTGTAGAACACAGTTCGGAAAATGAAACCCAATAAAACCCAATAAAACCCAACCTGGACTCAAGCAAAGTTACATCTGAAGTGTAATTTTACATCCTGGTTTTATTTATTGATCGATGGGACTCGCTGAGCGTTCGTTACCGTCTCGGTGCTCGAACGTCTCGTTAGCAGATTTCTTCTCCGTCTGATCATCATCGTGAAACATTCAGCATCACAGCAGCAGCACTTCAAACGCCGCTGCATTTTTAATTAGGAAGAGGAACATATCCCCCGCTGGGGCGGCGGAGTTCACCGAAGTTCACCGGCAGGTCGGCGTTTGATGTTTCCTGCCGCTGCCAGAACTTCCCGTTCACCCCCCCTCTCCCCTCTCCCCCCCGAGCTAACGGAGAATCCCCGAGTCGGCTGTCAGGGGGATCCTCGACTCGTCGGCGGTTTCCACCTCGCGAACACTAAGTCACTCGGCGGCGAGGTACGGAGGACAAAACACGACATCACAAATAGATAAATGAGTGAATAAAAAGGTCATCGAATCTGACAACATACAAACAAGGTGCGTCCATAAAACATGAGAACTAAAGGGACGATACAAATGTGTAAAATGTACCATTTAAATGTGTCTAATGAATGCATTCATAGTGCTTACATGATTAACTGGCTAGTTTTCCAAAGTTATTTCCCTTCAGAAAATGTCCACTTGCAGCAAGGTTGGTGGTTCAATCCCCGGTTCCTCCTGTCCACTGACCAAAGTGTCCTTCAGCAAGACACTGAACCTCAAGTTTGTGTCGATGGAAGTTGCCTGAAGAGAAAAACATACACAGGAAATGTTTAGAAAAATATAACTTCTACGTAAAGTCGAACGATTATATTATAATGAAATAAAATCGCAACAATAATTCCTCAAAGTTTGTTTTAGGGAAATATTTGGAAAAATTATCAATAAATAAAATTTCAGCATGATCTGTTTTATGTTAAACGAATTCTGTAGTTACAATAAAAGACGAACAAAAAGTTGAAATTTACTATATTAAACAACACGAAGAAGTTTGTACAACTATTAATTATTGATCGAAGTTGCAAGTAAAATGCGGAAACTGAATTTTTAGAAAACCAAAAGCAAGTCATATATTTACAAATAGATCCTGAATTTATTTGATTTCCTTCGTGAATTTTCTTGATTTTTCTTCTGGATCTTTTTCTTATTTTCAAACTTTCAGAAAATGGTACAGAAATAAGATTAAGATAGCAAAAAAATAGTAATAATTACACGACCGTAGATTAACAGAAAAAAAAACGACAATACAGAAATAAAGTGCGCTGTAAATAAAGGAGCGAGCGAAAGGATAAAGAACGACTCAATGAAACAGGGCGAGAAAGAAAAAACTAAAACAAAGTCAATTTTTTTTTTTCTACATTAAAATCTCTTCCTTTCTGTTAAAGTCGTGTTTTGTCCTCCGTAGAAGTGCTGACTTCAAACTCGGAGCAGTTTGATTCTCTCGTCTTCCCTCCGACACATCAAAGCGAGGACGCCTCGTCTCGGCGAGCAGAGACACATTTAATACGAGGCTGTCTCCTGCGTTTGCTGTGTGGAGTTTAATGAGCTCCTCCAGGGCTCCCGGCATGAATAATGTATTCTTTATTCTATTTCAGAGCAACAAAATGACTTCTGTCTTCTGGATGGAGCAGAAACTGTCACGTGACGGACCGGCTGGAAATGAAAAAAAAAAAGGCCCCAGGCGGGACTCCGTCAGTCCAGACGTAGACGGCGGTGACGACTTCATCTGCGATTGGTCGGCTCGCCTGAGGACGAACACGGACTCTTCAGAAAGCTGTCGGACGCGTTCACGCCGAAGAGCTGCGTTTTCAACACACGAAGCAAAAAATGTATTAAATCTGTCTTTCATAAAAGTATTCAGGACTTTGATTCAGAACTTTGTAGAAGCAGCAGCAGCTTCGACAATAATTTAGATGAGTTTTAATATGAATCAGAAAATGTAGCCAACAATGAAAACGGTTCGTTTTTTAAGTTGTATTTGTTTGAAGGTTTAATTTTTTAATTTTTTTTAATTTGTTTTCAGTTTTCAGTTGTTTACAGGTTTCAGTTGATTTTGTTTGTTTGAAGATTTTATTTGTTTTTGTTTGTTTGGTGGTTTTAGTTGTTTTGTTTGTTTGGTATTTTTACTTGTGTTTGTTTGTTTGTTTGTTTAAAGGTTTCGATTGTGTTTATTTGTTTGTTTAAAGGTTTTAGTTGTTTTTGTTTGTTTAAAGGTTTCGATTGTGTTTATTTGTTTGTTTAAAGGTTTTAGTTGTTTTTGTTTGTTTAAAGGTTTTAGTTGTTTTTGTTTGTTTAAAGGTTTCAGTTGTTTTCGTTTGTTTCAAGGTTTCAGTTGTTTTTCGTCACGACAGCACAACACATGGCTATCTCACGTTTCTTCGCTGTAGTGGACCTGCGTGTCTATTTCACGCTTTGCCGTGATACCGGGTTTCCTAAATAATAGGAACAGCTGTCCGTTCAATGAGCAGAGGTGTTTCAGATCTTCCTCCGACCTGCTGACGAAGACTCCGACTGGATGTCTGATTCTGTCTCTGATGCTCGGAGCTTTATAGCTGAATCTGGATGTTTTTTAGGAGACGGCGTCAAAAAAAAAACCAGTTATTTTATCTATCTGCTTAGAGAAGATGAAGAGGGGGAGGAGGAGGAGGTTGCCTTCACTGACGATCATTTATTTAAATGGAGTGTGAAGCGAGAGAACGTCCTGCATTATAAATGATAAATCTCAGTCTGACATATTAGTTGTGACATGTTAAGAGTCTGTCGCCACTTAAAGCAGGTATGAAACCCATCACAGCACACTTACACTGAGAGTGTGTGTGTGTGTGTGTGTGTATGTGTGTGTGTGTGTGTGTGTGTGTGTGTGTGTGTGTGTGTGTGTGTTAATGTATGTAATGCATTTTTAACCAGCCACCACTGAAGGTCTTGCGAGGAGCTGCAGACGTCCATGTATGTTGTATTTTTTTATAACTGCTTTCTCTTCAGTTACGTTTCTTCTATTATTACGTTTTCACCCCAAAAAATAAAAGGAAAATAAAAACAAGGGGGAGGGGCGAGGGGCATAGAAAGAGAACAACAACAACAAACAGACCTACATGTAAACAGCAGAGACTGTACACATCAATATAAAGGAGGTTTTCTTCATCTAAATGTTTTTACTTACAAAACATGATGTCATCGTTGGTTTGTGAACGTTATGAATCCTCCAGTTCAGATTCTGTCCGTCACCATCTTTGCTAGTTCGGAGAACAGTTTGGAGCAGGAAGTGACCATATTTGGACGAGCTGGGGGAGGAGCCAGCGGTGGATCTGACCGATCTGATTGGAAACCTGACGATACTACGTCCCGCCCACCGATAGCTGTAACCTGACTGCACCACAGGCCTGTCAATCAAACAGACACGCCCCCCAAAACAGGTCTTCTTGAATCTTCTCTTCTAATGAATGAGGGATTATTTTCAGATGGACCTCCAGAAAACTAAGAAGAAGGAGTGACTTTAGCTAACAACACCGAGATAACTGATGGACACATTTTATTCACTTTGGATTTGATGAGAGAAGTTGAATGGGAGTCTATGGAGCCGGAGGCTTTTTGGAGCGCCTCATTAAAGAGAAAAGATGACGAGTTCAGGATGGAATTTCTCCCCGAGGAACTTTTAATTAACCCCCCGTGTGTCCTGGTGTGACAACGCCGGCGTCTACAGTTTGTTTACGTGGAAGAGGCTCATTAACCGACGCCCAGGTGCGCCTGGTGCTCGTCACCTGGACGAGGTTACAGTTCTTTACAGGAAATCACGGTCGCAATAATCAATGCAAATTCAAGCAATTGCCACAATATCTGCGCAAGCTTGCAATTTTGCAAAAATTTTAAACTGCTGCTCGCTAACCGGAACAATAGGAAGTGACGGGGTTTGTGTGAAATGTGGTCTTATGATGAGAAAGAAAACAAAAGAAAAGAAAAACATATTGCCAGTCAAATATTTCTGTGATGTGCAGCAGGATTATTATCACAGGAAGTCAGCACATTGCTCTTTTCCCTGACTTGCACATTTTTTGTAATTTCCGCAATTTTACTGCAAAAAACTCACTTAAAACTAGAAACTGTTGAGAAAGATCGCTGCACAATCAATCATTTTTGATCACAACAATCACAAAAGAAAATTAGTGAAATCCTGGACTGGCTGATTCACTGCAATGCAAAATGCTGCCACAGGGTGGCGCTCTAAAGACCCAGTTTAAAACCCTCCATTCATTTTTTGTTTTTATTTTGGACGACAAATCTACAAACCTGAAGTCCGTTTCCGACCCTTCATCAGATCAGGTCCCTCCTGCGTGTCGGGAGACGATGGCGCCGTGTGGGAGCCTCCCAGACAGGAAGTAGGAACGTGTCACATATTAAATCTTCCCTGCAGAGATTACAGCAGACCTGAATCCTCCCTTGACTGCATGCAAATGAGGAACGTCCCCAAACTGTCTCATGCATGAAGAGACACAATCAATAATTATCAGCCGGCTTCTTAACAGGTGACACCTGCTCGGCATACTGATCGGCTCCACGGGGGGGGGGGGGGGAGTCACAGCTTCACATTTCACATCATGAAATTCAGCGTTTCACCTCAGTGATCGAATCATTGGTGACATCGAACCTTAAACGCAACTGTCCACCATGTCGTTGTGATTCCGCAGGAAGTTTAAACAAACTCACGGGTCAAAGGTCACCTTCACGGTGACATCATCATGTTTCTGTTCATCATCGTCCAGTCGAATATTTTACAAATTTCTGTGACCGGAAAAAAACAAAGAAAACAAAACACAGAGTCTCGTTACTCTGCTGGGGCTTGAATAAAAATGACACCAATCTTGGGTGGACTTGGTTTAAACTGGTTTTAAAACTTGGTTTAGGACTCAGTCTAAACTGGCTTAAGATGTGGTTTTGAACCCTGTTTCAGAATTATTTTTGATGGACTTTGCAGTTGTTTTAAACTGGTTTAAAACTTAGTCTTGGACTTAGGGTTAAGGACTTAGGGCCTGATTTTGGATTTGTTTTAAACTGCTTCCAGACGTGGGTTTGAACCGGTGTTAAACCCGGTTTCAGACTCATTTTAGATGGTGTTTTGGACGGGTTTTAAACTGGTTTCAGACGCGTCGTCTGTTGTCACGGCAACAACTCGGTGTTCTCTCAGAATCCTATTTTACATTTTTTTGTTTGGGGGACAAATTTCCTTCAAAGTCTTCTTTGCAGATGTTCCACGAGTGGACGGACACGGAGGGACACGGACAGCTGACAAACGGACTCCTGTAACTCTACAGCTGGTTCGAGACCCCTGAAGCGGACGTTTGAAGTCGGTCTGCAGTTGCATCAGTTTTGTCTGTGAGAATCTGAGCTGAACAAACATCCGTCTCCGTCCTTCGGCTCGTTTGTGTCTCCGCTAATTACGGCTCGTTTGGAGCGTCTCGCCGGCTGATAATTAGCGTCTGCCGCTCGGTGTAATCAGCTGACTGAAGTGTGTCGGGAGACGTATGGATCCACCTGCTGCCGATGATTAGCTTCGTCTGGCTGTCGATACACCTGCGAGTTCACCTGTAGACGCTGACAAATCCCGTCTGACTGCTTCTTCTTCTTCTTCTTCTGGGCTCCATTTAAAACAGATCTTTCCACAGCTTCGGGAACCTTTGCTGCCCCCTACAGGAGCTCGATGATAAAGCAATTTCTATAATGACACCATGATGACTTGGGGAAAACATTTACTGACTTTTTATAGAGGTTTTTTGGAGCCCCTAGTGGATCTCAGCGGTATTACACTTTAAGACATTTCTGCATTGGCTTTTCTATAAACAGTCTACGTCTTTAGCTTGTCATTACCATCACCATGGTTACACACTCTGGGCTCCGATTGGCTAACGTCTTGGACACGTTGTGGTCGTCGCGGTTTGAGGAATGAACATGTTTTTCTTTTTTGAGACGCCGCTGCGGTTGTCGTTGTCTTCGCGGTTGTCTTTACAAATTCTGAGGCAGTGCTTTTATTTTGAAGGACACACGATTACCGTGTTTAACAGTAACAAACAAAACTAACATCGTCACATCCAGTAGTCGGCTCTCATCAGGACGTTTCTAAACACGGTTAGATGGTGTTATTTCACGGCAGGGTTTTTAAACCCTGTTTGCACTTTTTAGTGGCTCTTGTTTTTGTTTATTTCCTGTTTTAACCTGTTTCCTGTCGTCTGCCTTCAATCTCAATGGCTCCAAAATGTCCCAAATTGTTCAATTGTGACTTATTCACTGAGGTCGGAAATCAAATGTAAATAAATGAAATGGACTCTGAAGCGATGGAAACACGACTCTGTGTGTGTGTGTGTGTGTGTGTGTGTGTGTGTGTGTGTGTGTGTGTGTGTGTGTGTGTGTGTGTGTGTGTGTGTGTGTGTGTGTGCGTGTAGCCGTGTCAGGCAGAAAAGTGCTGATGCGTCCCTGCAGATCAGTGAGAATATCGACTGATGGTGTTTAATATTGTATGACTGCAGCAATGCAAGTCGCAACATGTTCACTCTTTGTGTGTGTGTGTGTGTGTGTGTGTGTGTGTGTGTGTGTGTGTGCGTGTGTGTGTGTGTGTGTGTGTGTGCGTGTGTGTGTGTGTGTGTGTGTGTGTGTGTGTGTGTGTGTGTGTGTGTGTGTGTGTGTGTGCGTGTGTGTGTCCATCCTTCAGGACAAACTCGGGGAACACATGTCCCTTTGTGAAATCAGCGGTTGGAGGAAGTGTTTTTTTTTACTGTTTTATGAAGTGAAAAAAAGTTGGAACAAACACGAGAGAATAAAAGAGTCGAAGCTTTGAGGAGTTTTAGGTTTTTATTTCTACTTTTCTGTCTCTGCTGCTGATGGAAGTCGGTCTGACTTGTTGTTGTGGTGGATGTTCGTGACCTGTTTCCTGGCTGAGACTTCATCCCGTCCCCCGTCAGTCAACTCGCTTTTATTTTGAAATCCTCCAGACGGACAAATTAAACCGCTGTCAGGTTTTTGGGCCTCCGTCGCTCCGTCTTCTTCCTGCCCTGCGACTTGTTAAGTCCTCCCCAGACTCTCCCGGTGGCCTTGAACCCACCACACATCCCCCACACCGCCCCTCTCCTCATCGACCTTTGACCCCCACACCGCCGCGACCCGCCCAGAGAAAAACAAACAGAAATGTGATCTGGGTTCAGCAGGAGACTGAAGTGCATTTGTGACGGATGATGGAGCACAAATCTAAAGATAAGAGACCATATTTCAGCCGAGCGCCACAGATTGACCCACAGCAGCAGCTGCAGTCGAGTGCTTCTGTCTGCTGCTGCTCCGACCCACAATCCTCGGCAGCCGAAGACTGAGCGCTGATGCTCCGCCCACAAAAGGAGGAAGAAGATGAAGACGATTAAAAAGAAGACGACGAAGAAGACGATGAAGAAGAAGACGATGAAGACAAAGAAGAAGACGGTGAAGAAGACGATGAAGGGGACGATGAAGACAACAAAAAAGAAAGCGATGAAGGCGCGAAAGATGACGACGACGAAAATGAGGCATTAAGGAAGCTCGTTCCAAATCGTGTCTTTTTTTACACTTCTAATGTCTAATGGATATGACCAAGAGGGTCAAAGGTCAAAGTGTACATACACACACACACACACACACACACACACACACACACACACACACACATACAACGGTACTTTGTGAGGAGAGTTTCTGCATAAAGAGTGAATGAATCAGTGTGTTTATGTGTCAGGAAACACATCCTGCGTATGTGTGTGTGTGTGTGTGTGTGTGTGTGTGTGTGTGTGTGTGTGTGTGTGTTGAATCGATCCAGTTCCTCTAAGGATGTCGATCCTGGTGAACTCGTTGCCTTCACACCTCTGTGTGTGTGTGTGTGTGTGTGTGTGTGTGTGTGTGTGTGTGTGTGTGTGTGTGTGTGTGTGTGTGTGTTCCAGACCCGAGCAGCCGAGCATGACGGAGAGCTGAGCAGAGGAGGCGGCGGGCGGAGTGTGTTCTGCATACAGATGGTCACGGAGCAGGTCGGCCGGCTCCCCCTGGTGGCGACTGCAGGCGCAACACTCAGAAAAAAACTTCCAAACGGTCGGTCGGTCGCCATCGGAGACGGAAACACGTCGTCTCGTGAATGTCGAAGGTCCAGATCTGAATAATTTCTCGATCAATCCGGGCGTCTTCATAAAGGACAAAAGCAGTCGTCAGTTTTATTTTGAAAGTCTGCGGTTCTTCCAGCAGAGCGTCTGTTAGGGTTGTTTTTATTTCACTTTGTCTTTTTAACCCCAAACTGCTCTTAAAGTTACCTCGACGCTAAACGGCCTGTTTTTAACCCTCAGTGGTGGGATGATGATGATGATGATGATGAGGAGGAGGAGGAGGAGGAGGAGGTGAAAGCTGACTCCGCCTCCCCGCTGGGTTTTGATTTGCTCGGCGTTATGCTAAGAAACCCTGTCTCTCGGGGGGATTCGCACCGACACGCTTTTCACCAGATTTCGGTCGTTGTAAATGTGATTCAGGGAGTCTCGGGGGAAATAAGCATGCGAGGTGCTGCCTGAGGCAAAGTAATATCCTCAGCCCCCTCAGACGGAGCAATAATCTCCACAGGGCCCAGCCGAGGGACCCTTTCCATCCAGGGGGGAGTCGGCCTGTGTCTCTGTCGCCCCCTGCTGACGACTAACGACAGCTGCGGGATGGGTTTCCTTCATTTCCTGCATCTGTGTCACGTTTTGTTTTGACAGTTTCAGGAAACAGGAAGTCTGTCAGTCTTAAACTGAGCAGGTGAAGATGGCGGCAGAAGTGTGTGTGTGTATGTGGGGGGGGGGGGGGGGGTAGAAAAGGTTAAAGAGCAGAGCATGATGGATATGATCTCATTAGAAGAGGGAAGCGGGCCTTTAATTTCCTCTCCGTGCTTCGTCTTTATTAACGTCAGACCGGTTCGGGAGGGTCAAGCTCTGGTTCGAGGAGACGCCGGCAGCACGGGCGTCAAACCGGCAGGTCAGAGCCGCGCTGGGAAAATATTATTTTCAAAGACAGAATTCACCTTTATTCTAAATTCACTTATCAGAAAGTAAATCGCTCCTCGCCCATTAAAGTCATACATTTTTTATATCTTTTTTCTTTTGTCCAATTTTGTTTTATTTAAAATCGAAAAAAATTCTTGTGTTAAAAACACATTTTCCTGAAAACCTTCACTACTCTGTCCCCACACACACACACACACACACACACACACACACACACACACACACACACACACACACAGACACACACACACACACACACACACACACACACACACACAGACACACACAGTGAGGCGAGGCCACACAGGGCGGCTGATTGCCGTAATGTGATCAGCTCTGAGCGGCTGACACGCGCGTCCGCCTCACCGCTGAGGCTGCCCAGGCGGGGTCAAAGGTCGGGTCCGAGCTCGGCGCTGTGAGCGAGCAGCGAACAGACGTCTTTCTTCAGAGGGACGCCGGCCTCTCGGGGACACGCAGGACTTCATGTATCCACGTATTCATTCAGATCCGTGACAGCATGTTCAGCAGGTTCTGTTTATAATAATAATAATAATAATAATAATAATAATAGTAATAGAGTATAAATAAAATAAGAAACTCGTCCCACTGGGTGAAACGATGCAGCTAATTCAGGTCTTCACTGAGGTGTGTGTGTGTGTGTGTGTGCGTGTGTGTGTGTGTGTGTGTGTGTGTGTGTGTGTGTGTGTGTGTGTGTGTGTATGTGTGTGTGTATGTGTGTGTAGTGGTGTGTGTGTGTGGGGGGGGGGGGTATGGGGGGGTCTGAGGTTGATTAAAGTCGACCTTGAGCCTGAGGGAACGAGAAAGAGGCAGAAAACACAGACAGATGGAAGAGAGCTGAAACTAAAGGAAATCAATGAGCCGGGAGATCGATGCCTATTTGATTTTTTTTTTTTTTTTAAATCTCTAATTTCTGAAGAAGGAGAAGAAGAAGCAGGTGGAGACGTCGTCGATCCTCCTCCTCCGGATCGGTTATTTCAGGTTATTAATTGAGAGGAAACGCTCAGCTGACTGAGAGGCGGCCGATGAGCTTATAAATCTAGATAAATGAGAAACACAGGGGATTGTGGGTAAATTGTAGCCAGAGGAGAGGTTCTATAATGAAGAGTAAATCAGCAGGTTGTTGTTGTTGTTGTTGTTCTTACAGACACAGTAAAGAGTGGGAGGAGTCCTGCAGGTGGTTTATGTGACTGAATATTGGAGGCAAACAGAATCAACCGCTGTTTGTTTTATTTCCCATCATTTATACTCAAAATGAACTTTTTTAAAGAGTGATGAGCGTTTTTCTGACATCTTTAGAGACTCAAGTCGATCCACGTTTGATTCGTCCGCCGCGTCACAGTTTGGACGCCGCTCTCTTCCGATTGGCCGGAGCGGCGGCGACGGGGACGGGTCGACCCCAGAGCCGCAGGCGGCTGACTCCTCCGTCCGGGGCGATGACGAGACGGACGTGACTGACGGGGCGGCTCGGCGTCAGCTCCGCCTCCCCGTAGTGATGCCTGTGATGTGGGCGGAGCTGAGAGGGAAGACGGCGGTGAGGAAGGTCGATCGCCACGCGGGTGAAAACGTTGTCGCGGGTGCTGAAAACTCACTTTCTGAGGGGGGAGAAGGACCTGCCAGTTCCCGGAGGTCCACCGGGTCCTGATGCCCTGAGCCTCCTCCTCGGCCGTCAGGGTGCACGCCTCGACCCGGCAGGAGTCCGGGAAGTTACCTGGACGGAAACACACCGGATGTGAGGTCGCGTTCGGGAGGGAAAACGGGACGAAGAGAGGCGGCCGGCCGGAGTCTCCACCTTTGAAGTGGTTGGTGTCGACCTCGATGCCGCCGATCAGTCCGGGACGGCCGAGACGAAACACCGCCCACTCCCAGCCGGGCACCTGCAGGATCCCCCGCTGGTCCGCCTGCGAGACGAGCAGCAGGGAGACACTTAACGCCCGGCAGAGTTAGACTGTCGTTGTGAAGTCGAGAAGACAACATGGACATTTATTATTTATTTTTTTATAATTTCAGGACACTGAACATTTTTAAAAAGTGAGAAGATTTTAGGGAAGTTGTTGGAAATCAAGCGCAAATTTAGAAACATTTTGGAGATTATATTAGAACAAGCTTTTCTAAAGGTGGTTCATTTTAGTCAAAGGAAAACGGACTTTGTTTTAAAGTTGGAAAACGAGTGAGTTGAACATGAGTTCAAACCTGCAGTTCTTTGGGTCGGTCCAGTCTGCGGGCTGTTTCCCATCCATCGGCCATGTTGGCAGCTCGACCGAGACCTGCAGAGACAGACGGCTGTCACCGGTGTTCACCTCCAGTCAGCGTTCAGCGCTCACTGAACATCAGTAACTTAACGAGAGATATTTAGAGGTGATGATTTCGACCAATCATGTTGCGCGGATGGCCAAAGTGGGCGTTGCTGTAGCCGAGGCAGACTCCTCCGTTGGTCAGAGCCAGCAGGTCCACGTGCTGATTGGTGGAGACCGACGCCCAGTCTCTCTGGCCGACACCGTACACACGCAGTCTGGCTATCCCTCCATCTGAGGACACACACATACTGTGTAATGTTGTGTGTGTGTGTGTGTGTGTGTGTGTGTGTGTGTGTGTGTGTGTGTACCTGGGTGCATGTTGAGGCGCAGGTGTGTGACTCTCTCGTTAAAGGTGACGTTGAAGTAGTTGTGGCAGCTGTCTGCGTATCCCGGCTTCAGCGGCGACACGCACACCAGCTCCGGCCACGCCCCCGAACCCAGCTGTCAATCAAACCACGGGTCGGCCGTCAGTCGCGTTTTTGCGAGGGTCGTCGCGGCGTCTGACTCGCTGCCGTGTGGCTAGCAGTTGTCGGCAGACGGCCGAGTGTCGCCACGGTGACCCCCGCTCACTCTTACCCTGGCGATCGCACGGATGTCAGTGTTACCTTGGCGACAGCAGCCATCTGAGTGTCGGAGGCGGCCATGCCAGTTCGGTCTCCTTCCAGGGTGACGGTGGGCAGCAGGTCTGGAACAGGAACAGGAAGTGGTCATTGAAAGAGGAAGTGGTCTTTAAATGTAGAGGCTACTCGGAGAGACGCAAACCCAACAGGTAGGTTTAACATAGAAAACAGGAAGTGGTGATGAGACGGAGCAGCTGGTACCCAGACAGCTGGCCTGGATGGAGACGTGAGGCGAGTGGTTTCCGGTGAAGAAGGACGTGTCGACATCGAAGCCGTGGATCAGCCCCGGGACTCCCAGCTGGACGACGCACCAGTCGTGACCTTCGGGAAAATAAAAATACTCATTGTGTTTTTATTTTTCACTGCGTTGCACCATGCTGCCGCTGGACAGAAGAATCAACGCGTTTATAACAGAGGAAATGAAGACACGTTGATTTCCCGGTGAAATAATCAAAGATACGTTACAGGAGATGCGTTCAAATGTCACGGTTATTTCCAGAGCACTCGTGGACGGACTGGAAAGTGAGGATCCCGTGTAATAGAGGCGTCAGTCCACTAGAGGGTGCTGTTGATGTTGCGAGGAGATTTAATGTCATGTGACTGAGGGGAAGTCCACAGCGGAGAGAAAGTGTCTTTGGAACCAAATTTAATGAATAAATTAAAGGGATATTAAAGACAGATTTTTATGTTGTATGTTCAAATATGTTTTGTTATTTTATAAGAGTTTTGTATATTACATACAACGCACATGTATAACATCGTGAACTATATTACGTTACATGTTACTATTCACACTTTATCCTGAACGCTTACGTGGCGTTTAGCTAGCGCATTTCCTTTATGCAATTATTAATTATCACTAATTTATAATTATTACAATGTGTTTATTGAACTTTTTTACTTTTTTATTTCCTTCATTTAAATAATTTTACGTCTACAGATTTCTCGCCTCGTCGACGTGCTGCTGGATGTGAATTCTCCTTCAGGGGTCGATGAACTCTCATAAACAACACTGGATGTAATATGTTATGTTTATATATTGGAAATCTTGATTCTGTAAAAAGTAAAGAGTCAGAAGATGAGAGCGTCTTTCTGTGCCGTGGTCCGACTTGGGTGACCTGCAGAGAGCAGGAGGGATTGTGGGAAATACGAATACGAACCAGGTATCCTCTTCCTCCTCGTCTCCCATCCGTCCATCCACTTTCCAAACTCGGTGAAGGCCGAGACGATGAACTGAGGCGGCTCTCTCTGCACGAACACACACACACACACACACACACACACACACACACACACACACACACACACACACACACACGTTTTAAATGTTTCCGCTCGTGTTGTTCTGACGTGATATTTTCTCATTTCAGTTTTCGTACCTTCAGCAGGTTGCTGGCCGGAGCAAACCATTCGTCTGTGGCAAAAACAACCTGGAGGAAGAGCAACGCACTTCATCGTCTGGGTTTATTCATGATTACACAACAAGTAGTTCTGACCCAGAGATCTGATTGGTCAACTGAACATTTGGAACGTGTTCAAATCACCATGACAACACACCCCGCTCATCACTAGAATATCACTCCATCTTCTCGGTCTATTAAATGACCCGTTTGGTGAAGTCGGGTCTCTTTTGGTCATTTGTTTGGTCGCTCCGAGCACCCGGACCGTAACACCACGGATAGTCACGCACATGGCAGCATGGCAGGGCAAGTTTATTTATCAACATCAAACATAAAAGACAAAATGTAAGCTGAAAGAAAGAAGTTAAAATGAACAGATATAAATTCTAAAATATGAAATTCTTCTGTAAAAGTTTCAGTGCAGAGAGAGAAATGAGGAACTGTTTGATTTAGTAAGAGGCAAACAGAAAAGAGGAGCGCGTTGACAGACAGGAAGTCAGCGTAAAGCACTCAGAGCGACTCACCTTCCCTCCGACCGTCTCACAGGCCAGATCGTTAAACTGCAGGAAGTCGGGTTCTGCCGCCGTCCTCCTCTCTGCCATCCTCAGATTCTCCAAAGTTTCCTGCTGAGAGCTCGAAGATGGTTCCCGTCGATCCGACAGCGTCCACCCTGCAATAATCCAAGTTCAGCGGCCGCTCAGCCGCCGACAGCAGCTGTTTGTTCAGAGTGTGTGTGTGTGTGTGTGTGTGTGTGTGTGTGTGTGTGTGTGTGTGTGTGTGTGTGCTAACCCACAGCAAACACAGCCTCCGTCCTGTGTCTGAAAAAACATCATGCTGTCACTCATGTACCTCCCTGTTCATAACACCGACGTATCCCTGCTGTCTGCACACCAACACCAACATCCACCGGGCTCAATGGTCCACTTCAACCACACAACTGTGAGAACGACGTGCCGAGATGAAGTCTCCCATCTCATCTGTCGCACCGGCTCTGGTTCTCCTTCTGGTTGTCTACGAAGCCGCCGTCCCCGAGTGCAGTATCACGTTTGAGCAGATTACATGTTTGTAACGCAGAAGATTACCTGGACCGGTTCACGCGGGTTTTGGTGCGACGAATGATCGACGCTTACGTGGCGTTTTGTCAACTCGGCGGTCTCGAGGCGCTTCGTTTTCCCATTCATCCATTCATGAGACGTGAGATGTGAGATGTGGGTCGGACCAGTGATTCAGATTTTGCGGGTTCTTCCTCGGCTCACAAAATATCAACTAGTTCAACGTAAACAATGTAAAGAACCGCCTCTATCTTGGAAGAAATGAGGCGGTCGGTTTGCCGTACCCTCAGCCCCACTTTACGTCCTCGTAAACAGACGAGTCCAATTCCAATAACTTTTAACAGGACCGAGGGTATGGAAAAAAGACAACCTTCGTATCTCTTCAACTCTGGTGTTTGAGGAGTGAAATTCACGTTCCTGGAGACCAAATGACAGAATATCAACTAGTTAAGAATAAAAAATAAAAACCTCCTTTAACGTGGAAGAGATGAGGATGTCCATTTGTCCTGACGCCGACACCTTTACCTCGACCCTCAACGTACATCTGCAATTACCCCACGAGTCCTACGATGCCGTGAGACCACAGGCTCAGTGTCCAATGGAAATGGCATACCTCAGGGAACATCACCAATGACCTAACCCCCACACCTTCACCCTCAGGGCACCTCTGAGGTATTGTTCTTGCTAAAGAAGAGGCCTTGTGGTGTCTTTGTAAACAAGTAAAACACAGTCGTAATGCACAGCTGGAATGCAGACACTGATGCACAGTTTGTCCTCAATGCTTTAATATTGCGTTGTTTACATCGTGTTTTACATTTCCTCAACATGAAATAAGCTTCAGTGTGCACAAGAGAAGCTTCTGAAGAAAAAGGACTTTTAACGCAACTTGGATCTGTCGACCTTTTACACATTGAATTATCTGCTGAGGAAAGCAACTATCGCCTCGTGAACATGAAATCAAAAAGACATCACCGAAACAAAAGTATGATTGATCAGTAAAACAGAGAAATACATCGGTACAGATCTGAACAAACGAGTTTTAGGAAATGGACTTTACGATGGTGCATCTGAATATTGTATTGTAGCATCATCTGAAAAATCACTTGCTGTAAAGATGGAAAATAACTTTGTGATAAAGGAAGTATTTTGTTGTTGTATGATATGAAACATTTTTACACTCTAAATTTCAAGAAATATCACCAAAGTGTTTTACAGCTGTTTTTATCACATAGTTGACCTTCATCTGTCCAGATGGAAATGAAGGTCAAAGTTCAGAGGTGAGGACATCATTTCACTACTTCTGACACAAAACATATTGTGACATCACAATCAGTGATTCAACGGTGAACCAAAGAGAAACTTCATCCACCATCAACATTTAAAGCTGCTGTCACTTCCACAGACTCTTCCTCCTCAGAGAACACAGAGACACTGAGGAACCATATGACCAGAACCCAAATCCAGGATACAGAGGTTCAGTGAATGTGGTGTTGAAGGTGTGGAGGTGGATCAGAGTGTCAGAGGAGATTCTGTAGAAGCACAGAGTGCCAGCAGGACAGTCCACATACACTGCTACTCTGTAGGAGGAGGAGGAGGAGGAGGAGGAGGAGGAGGAGATTAATGTTTCTCTGTTATTGTGACAGACAGAGTAACGACCATCATTATAGCAGTTCAGACTCCAGGACTGATCGTTCCCTCCAAACCTGCAGTCATCTCTGTTTCCTCTCCTTCTGATTCCTCTGTAACTCACTGCTATATCAACACCTCCTCTCCACTCGACCTCCCAGTAACAGCGACCAGTCAGACCAGTTCTACACAGCAGCTGACACCAGTAGTCAAATCTGTCTGGATGATCAGGATATGACTGATCTTCTTTCACCGTCGTCACCTTCCTGTTGTTGTTAGACAGTTTGAGTTTTCTGTGTACTGAGTTTGTGTCCAGTTCAAGTTCACAGAAATCTGATGGAGAGAAAAAGACACGACACAGCTGCAGTTTATCATCTGACACATCTGATGGCTTTTTTCTTTCTTTACTTCCTGACTTGTTGTTCGTTCATAGAAAGTTTAATGATGATACTTTTTGTCAGGCTTTGACTTTTGGGGGACGACATCCAGCTGGATCACTTGAACTAAGACAAAGTAGAATCTTTAAATACGCTTCTCAGATCAAGTTTATTATTGCATCTGCTGTTTTAGGATATCTTGACTGATAAAGCTTGGATGGTTTTTGGTAGCTGGAATTGTTTGTGATTGGATTCTTGTTTTCACTCAAGTAACTGAGAGTCAAAGAGAACAAGTTTAGAGTTAAACTGATGGTCTTTTATTCCAATTCTATTAAGGACTAAGTTGTCTCCCTCCTCTCCTCCTCCTCCTCCTCTCCTCCGCTCCCCCTCCTCCTCTCTCCCTCTTCTCCCCCTCTTCCTCCTCTGTACCTCCTCTCCCCCTTCTCTCTTCCTCATCTCTCCCTCCCCTCCCCTCCCCTCCTCTCCACCTCCTCTCTCCCTCCTCTCTTCCTCCTCTCCCCCTACTCTCTCACCCCTCTCTCCCTCCTCTCTCCCTCCTCTCTACCTCCTCTCCTCCTCCTTTCTCCCTCCTCTCTTCCTCCTCTCTAACTCCTCTCCCCCTACTCACTCACTCCTCTCTCCCTCCTCTCCTCCTCCTTTCTCCCTCCTCTCTACCTCCTCTCTTCCTCCTCTCTCCCTCCTCTGTACCTCCTCTCCCCCTTCTCTCCCTCCTCTCTCCCTCCTCTCCTCCTTCTCTCCTCCTCCTCCTCTGTACCTCTTCTCCCCCACCTGTCTCCCTCCTCTCCACCGCCTCTCTCCGCATTCTCTCCACTCCTCCCCCCTCCTGTCTACCTCCTCTCAACCTCTTCCTCCTCTCCTCCTCCTCTCCTCCTCCTCTCCTTCTCTCCCCCTCCTCTCTCCCTCCTCTCTTCATCCACTCTACCTCCTCTCCCCCTACTCTCTACCTCCTCTCCTCCTCCTCTCTCCCTCCTCTCTTCCTCCTCTTTCCTCCTATCTCCCTCCTCTCTACCTCCTCTCCCCCTACTCTCTCAATCCTCTCTCCCTCCTCTCCACCTCCTCTCTCCCTCCTCTCTTCCTCCTCTCTAACTCCTCTCCCCCTCCTCTCTCCCTCCTCTCTATCTCCTCTCCTCCTTTCTCCCTCCTTTCTACCTCCTCTCCTCCTTCTCTCCCTCCTCTCTCCCTCCTCTCCTCCTCCTCTCCCCCTCCTTCCCCCCTGTCCCTCCTCTCCCCCGCTCCTCCCCTCCTCTCTAACTCATCTCTCCCTCCTCTTAACCTCCTCCACACCTCCTCTCTCCCTCCTCTCCCCCTCCGATCTTCCTCCTCTCTCCCTCCTCTCTACCTCCTCTCCTCCTCCTTTCTCCCTCCTCTCTACCTCCTGTCTTCCTCCTCTCTTCCTCCTCTCCTCCTCCTCACCCCCTCCTTTCTCCCACCTCTCTCCCCCCTCTCCCCCTCATCTCTCCTCGTCTCCCCCTCCTCTCTCCCTCCTCTGTTTTATCTGCCCTCCCTTCAACTGACTCTTTCTCCCTCATGCATCCTAACTCAGCCACAGACACTCTCCTTCCTCCTCTCTCCCTCCTCTCCATCTCCTCTCTTCCTCCTCTCTCCCCTCCTCTCTCCCTCCTCCTCCTCTCTCCATCCCCTCCCCCTCCCCTCCCCTCCTCTCTCACTCCTCTCTCCTTCCTCTCCCCCTCCTTTCTCCCTCCTCTATCCCTCCTCCTCCTCTCTTTCTCCCTCATGCATCCTAACTCAGCCACAGACACTCTCCTTTCTCCTCTGTCTTCCTCTCTTGATTGTCTCTGTCCTCCTCCATGTCCTCCAGTCCTCCCCAGCTCCGTGGTTGTCTGAGAGACACTATGAGAGCAGCAGAAAGGAAATGTAGAAAATCTAACCACCCTGACGACCTGCTCACTTATCAATCTCTCCTCTCCTCTTTCTCTGCCTCTATTTCTGCAGCCAAAAGCTCTTTCTACCAAACCAGGATTCAATCCTCATTTTCCAATCCCAAAAACCTCTTCTCCATCTTCTCCAACCTCCTTGACGCCCCCCCCTCTCCTCCCTCCTCCCTCCTACCAAGCCACTTTGTCAACTACTTTACTAAAAAGATAGATGATATATGATCCTCATTTTCAAACCCAGCTACTGTAACTACAATCTTCTTGACCACCAGTCAGGTTTCAACAGACCACTCAACAGAGACGGTCCTCCTTCTGTCTCTGAGCAGCTTCACACTGCTAGAGCAGCCTCTCTGTCCTCTGTCCTGATCCTTCTAGACCTTCTGCTGCATTTGACACAGTGAACCACCAGATCCTTCTTTCCTCCTTCAGGACCTCGGTGTCTCAGGCTCTGCTCTCTCCTTGTTCTCATCCTACCTCAACGACCTCACTTACCGGGTAACTTGGAGAGGATCTGTGTCTGAACCTTGTCCTCTCACTACTGGTGTCCCTCATGTCTCCGTCCTGGGTCCCCTCCTCTTCTCTCTGTTCACCAACTCTCTCTGCTCTGTTATTCACTCACATGTCTTTTCCTACCACAGCTTTGCTGATGACACCCAACTGATCCTCTCTTTTCCCCGATCTAAAACACAGGTAGCAGCATGAATCTCTGCCTGTCTGACTGACATCTCTCAGTGGATGTCCTCACACCACCTGAAAATCAACCTCCACAAGACTGAACTGCTCTTCCTTCCAGAGAAAGACTCTCCCACCCTCGACCTGACTACTACCTTCAACAACTCTGTTATCCCGACCCTGACTGATAAGAACCTCGGTGACACTCGACAGTCAACTCTCTCTTACTGCCAACATCACTGCAACAACACGTTCCTGTAGATACATGCTGCACAACATCAGGAGAATACGTCCTCTTCTCACTCAGAAGGCGGCGCAGGTTCTGGTCCAGGTTCTGGTCCAAGTTCTGGTCCAGGTTCTGGTCATCTCACGCCTGGACTACTATAACTCCCTCCTGGCAGGTCTACCTGTTAGTGCCATTCGTCCTCTGCAGTTCATCCAGAATGCAGCAGCTCGACTTGTCTTCAACCCTCCCCCTCCTCTCTCCCTCCTCCCTCCCTCCTCCTCCTCTCTCCCTTCTCTCCTCCTCCTGCTCTCCTCCTTCTCTTCTCTTCCCCTCCTCCTTCTCTCCTCCTCTCCCCCTCCTCTCCCCCTCCTGTCTCCCTCCTCTCCCCCTCCTGTGTCCCACCTCTCCCCCTTCTCCTCCCTTCCTCTCCACCTTCTCTCTACCTCCTCCTCTTCTCCTCCTCTCCTCCTCCTCTCTTCCTCCTCTCTACCTCCTCTCCCCCTTCTCTCTCACTCCTCTCTCCCTCCTCTCTTCCTCCTCCTCTCTCCCTTCTCTCCCTCCTCTCCCCCTTCTCTCCCCCTCCTCTCCCCCCTCCTGTCTCCATCCTCTATCCCTCCTCCTCCTCTCTTTCTCCCTCATGCATCCTAACTCAGCCAGTACCCTCATGGTTGAAATGCACTTATTGTGAGTCGCTTTGGACAAAAGCGTCAACTAAATTAAATTAAATGTAATGTAATGTGTGTCAGTCAAACTTACACTTCCTCAGACCAGGTTTTAACCTCTGCTCTCCACCATGGTCCACCCTGGAGGAAGAAACAGTCACAATGATTTTCTATCCAACAGGAGTCCTAACTGCTGTTCAACATGAAGCAGAGTTCCTCAGTTTGTCAGTGAGACACAGAAACAGGCTGAAACTCATCAGTGTCAACTGTCTCTCTGATGGTTTCACTGCTGTGTGTGAGGAAAACACCTGAAGAAGAAGAAGATATGTAGAAATAATCAGAGAGCTCAGTCTCCACTGATCTGCTCTGTTTTTATTGATGTCCTCCCACATGTGAAATATTGGTCTCTGCATGTTGTCCCTTAAAATGAACAGTTTGACCAACATTCACATGAACAGCTGAACTGTTTTCAGACTGTTCACAGATCAGTCCAACCACCACATTCAGTTGGTTTGTGTAATTTACATGTTCAGAATCGAGGGTGTAATGATGGAGGGAGTCAGCTGTAGAGACTGAAGCTCTGGGAGGAAAAGTTGTAACTCTGGACTAAAAAATAAAACTGACTTGATTTTAGAACTTCACATAAAAACGACTGTATTTCAGAGTGAAGACTGAGGCTGAACTTTGAGTCCTGAACTTCTCAAATTTGTGTGAACAGAAGTTCATCTCATTATGTTTATTAGTTGTTGAGATGAATCAGTTTGGACCAAAGTGGTGATCGACTGATGAACACTGTCGTCCCTACAGCCAGGCTGATAACATAGTTCAAGATGAGAAGGATTTGACACCAACTTCACAATGTTTCTAATGAACAGCTGTTTCCATTTGATAAAAGACTTCTGAGGATCCACATGTTTCCTAACTCAGACCTCCTCATTCCTCTGAACAGACACAAGAGAAACAAGTCATCCTTCATGATGATGGACCTCAGCAACAACACATGAAGTCAAATCAATGAGACAAACCTACACTGTGCGAGCTCTGGTTGTCTGTCCATACCTGACAGTGTCCAGTCTCCAGTGAGGATCCTCCAGACCAGCAGACAGCAGCTTCACTCCTGAGTCTCCTGGATGATTGAAGCTCAGGTCCAGCTCTCTCAGATGGGAGGGGTTGGAGCTCAGAGCTGAGGCCAGAGAAGCACAGCCTTCCTCTGAGATCAGACAACCTGACAGACTGGAGTCAGAAAAATATCATCAACTCCAGAAACAAGAAGGAAAATCTTACAGATGTTGAACATATGCACCAACATGAACTAAAAGATAATTTAACTGATCAACAACCAGATATTTCCTGACCTGAGAGTCTCCAGTTTACAGTGAGGACTCTCCAGACCAGCAGACAGCAGCTTCACTCCTGAATCCAGCAGGTCGTTGTTACTCAGGTCCAGTTCTCTCAGACAGGAGGACTGGGAGCTGAGAACTGAGGACAGAGCTTCACAGCTTCTCTCTGACAGGTTACAGACAGTCAGTCTGAAAAGAAAATGTACATATTTGACCCAATTTATCTAAATCTCGATATGATTTAAGAACATGTCTTCAATTATACAAATGTGACATCACTGAAACTACTGGAATCAAACATTTAGTTAGGTTGTTACTGTACATGTATTTAATTTAAAAATGTTTTAACGACAACAAAACCACAATAATATAGGGGAGATTTTCTAAAAGATTTGTGATTTGAAAGAAACAAAAAATGTGCTAAATTAGAGTTAAATAACTCAATAAAAGTCGAGTTTGATGGATTCATTGTTTCCTGACCTGAGAGTCTCCAGTTTCCAGTGAGGATCCTCCACACCAGCAGAGAGCAGCGTCACTCCTGAGTCTCCTGGATGATTGTAGCTCAGGTCCAGCTCTCTCAGATGGGAGGGGTTGGAGCTCAGAGCTGAGGCCAGAGAAGCACAGCCTTCCTCTGAGATCAGACAACCTGACAGACTGGAGTCAGAAAAATATCATCAACTCCAGAAACAAGAAGGAAAATCCTGCAGATGTTGAACATCTGCATCAAAATGAATATTAAGAAATATTTAACTGATCAAAAACCAGATGTTTCCTGACCTGAGAGTCTCCAGTTTACAATGAGGACTCTCCAGACCAGCAGACAGCTGCTTCACTCCTGAATCCTGCAGCTTGTTGTTACTCAGGTCCAGATCTCTCAGACTGGAGGACTGGGAGCTGAGAACTGAGGACAGAGCTTCACAGCTTCTCTCTGACAGGTTACATCCAGTCAGCCTAGAGAAGAATTAACAATGAACACAAACTGTTTTGTTTGTTATTTACAAAATGAAACATGTTTGAAATGGTTGATAAATCCACGTACAGAGCTTTGTTGGAGGCTTTGACCACTGGCAGCAGCCTCAGAAGAGCCTCCTCTGAAGCATAGTATTTCTTCAGGTCAAACACGTCCAGATGTTCTTCTGATGACAGTAAGATGAAGGCCAGAGCTGACCACTGAGCAGGAGACAGTTTATCTGTGGAGAGACGTCCTGATCTCAGGGACTGTTGGATCTCCTCCACTAGAGAACGATCATTCAGTTCATTCAGACAGTGGAACATATTGATGCTTCTCTCTGCAGACAGATTCTCACTGATCTTCTTCTTGATGTACTGGACTGTTTCCTGATTGGTCTGTGAGCTACTTCCTGTCTGTGTCAGCAGGCCTCGTAGGAGAGTCTGATTGGTCTGCAGCGAAAGACCCAGAAGGAAGCGGAGGAATAAGTCCAGGTGTCCATTTGGACTTCTTAAAGATTCGTCCACAGCAGTCTGGTGGAGATGGTTTAGTTTTGTTTTGTTTCTGAAGAAAATAGACAAAGAAGATTTAGTTTGTTGTTCCATCAGCAGGTTGACAGCAGAGTTGATGAAGGTCAGATGGACGTGAAGAGCAGCCAGAAACTCCTGAACGCTCAGATGGACAAAGCAGAACACCTTGTCCTGGTACAGCGCGCTCTCCTCTTTAAAGATCTGGGTGAACACTCCTGAGTACACTGAGGCTGCTCTGATATCGATGCCACACTCTGTCAGGTCGGATTCATAGAAGATCAGGTTTCCTTTCTGCAGCTGATCAAAAGCCAGTTTTCCCAGAGACTCCATCATCTTCCTGCTCTTTTCATTCCAGTGTGGATCTGTCTCAGCTCCTCCATCATACTTGACCTGCTTCACTTTGGCCTGAACCACCAGGAAGTGGATGAACATCTCCGTCAGGGTCTTGGGCAGCTCTCCTCCGTCTCTTCTTTTCAACACGTCCTCCAGAACTGTAGCAGTGATCCAGCAGAAGACCGGGATGTGGCACATGATGTGGAGGCTTCTGGATGTCTTGATGTGGGAGATGATGCTGCTGGCCTGCTCCTCATCTCTGAACCTCCTCCTGAAGTACTCCTCCTTCTGCGGGTCAGTGAACCCTCTGACCTCTGTCACCATGCCGACACACTCGGCAGGGATCTGATTGGCCGCTGCAGGTCGTGTGGTTATCCAGAGGCGAGCGGAGGGAAGCAGTTTCCCCCTGATGAGGTTGGTCAGCAGCACATCCACTGAGGTGGACTCTGTAACATCAGTCAGGATCTCATTGTTGTGGAAGTCCAGAGGAAGTCGACACTCATCCAGACCGTCAAAGATGAACACAACCTGGAAGTGTTCAAAGCTGCAGATTCCTGCTGCTTTGGTTTCAGTGAAGAAGAGATGAACCAGTTCCACCAAACTGAACTTTCTCTCTTTCAGCACATTCAGCTCTCTGAAAGTGAACGGAA
This sequence comes from Embiotoca jacksoni, assembly GCF_022577435.1. Classification (NCBI taxonomy): domain Eukaryota; kingdom Metazoa; phylum Chordata; class Actinopteri; family Embiotocidae; genus Embiotoca; species Embiotoca jacksoni. The sequence continues at coordinate 1,177,560 of NW_027185408.1, forward strand.
ACATGAACTGGATGTTCTGGTTGGTTTTGTCTTCAGCCCAGTCCAGAGTGAACTTCTGTGTTAACACTGTCTTCCCGATGCCAGCCACTCCCTTTGTCAGCACTGTTCTGATTGGTTCATGTCTTCCAGGTGAGCCTTTAAAGATGTCTTCTTGTCTGATGGTTGTTTCTGGTCTGACTGGTTTCCTGGATGTTGTTTCAATCTGTCTGACCTCATGTTGATCATTGACCTCTGCAGTCCCTCCCTCTGTGATGTACAGCTCTGTGTACATCTCATTCAGAAGGGTTCGGTTTCCTGCTTTAGAAATCCCCTCAAACACACTCTGGAACTTCTTCCTCAGGTTACATTGAAGATGTTGTCGACACTCAGGAACAACAGTTCCTAAACAAACAAACAAACAAACAAACAAACAAACAAACAAACAACAAGTGAATGTCTCATTAAACCTGAAGATAAACTTTTTGACGTTTTAAATATTTTGTCTCCATGAAATCTATTCTTCACATCAGTTGTGGACAAACAGTTTCTGACTGTTTTCAGTCCAGAAGAATTCACAGATGTGATGAAGATGTTTGCATCATATTAACAGCAGAGTTTGGAAATCTAAGTTTCTCCCATGTTTCCTCTTTCCATCATGTTCCAGCTGTTAAAATCCTCTTACTGCTCTGCAGACGGTCAGCCAGCTCCTCCTGCTTCAGTCTCCTCAGGAAGTGCAGTGTGATCTTCTGAAATGACTCTCTGCTCCTCCTCTGCTCTTCATCCTCACCCTCCAACACCTCCTCATCCTCACTGTCTAAGCATTCTGGGTAATCTAGACTCAGAATTTTCTGCATCTTCTTCAGCTCGTTCTTTACAAAACTGATCATGTTCTCCTCCAGCAGCTGAAACAGAGAAATATATCAACTTTAATACACAGAACGTATCAGATCATTTTAAATATGGACTGAAATCCTGCTGGTCTACAGAGTGCAGCAGGGAAAATATGAGTTTTGGTAATTCACTATTTAGTTTGTGTGTTTACACACCAGAAATATGGAGTCCAGGTTTGTTTCAGGAACGTCTGAGTCCTGCTGACCAACTCTGTAAAGTCAACATCAAAACAGAAGATGTTTGGTCACAATTAATCCAGAAACATAAAGTAAAGACACTTCATGGTTTTAGTTACCAAGACAACCAACACCTGACAGAAGCTGAACAGGAAGACAAAACATCCATTTTAAATTACTGCCCTTCATCAACAAAACTTCAAAACAGAACTTCTTCAGACTGAGAGACATGTGGAGGCAGCCACCAGCCTGGTCTGTATGGGTCTCCTCTGTGTGGTCCGATGAAGCCCGGCTCTGCATGGAGTCTTTAAATGTATAAATATGATCACCCCTGCTGAACACTGGAAAACCCTCTTTCTGAATACCCGGACACAAGAACAGTTGGGTTTCAGTTTCACACTGAATGGAAAGAAAGTGATCAATGAGTTCAGACATTATGACATCAGGCGGGTTTGATACTAAATGACAAACATTTCACATTATTACCTTTGTTCAACAGACTGGTGTCCATCTTTGAAGTCGATAAGTCTTCCCATAGACCAGTCACTCTTCAAGGACACACAGCTGGGTTCAAGAGAATCTGGTTCCTGCTGAAGGATCCTGATGGAAACAGAGATGTGTAGCTTTCAGTTTTAACCCTGCAGATTGTGTGTTTTGTTGGACGCTAACAGAAACATGAACACATCGAGTGTGTTTCCATGAACCTGCAGTTCCAACAAACTGGCATTGCTGAACTAAAGAGACTAAAGAATCTGAGTCTGACGTCCTTTGATCCTCTGAGCTGAGGTGATCCCACCCCTGTGATCTTTGACCATTTTCTTCTTGTGGGCCTCTTTAATTTGATCTTCACTGTCAGCTCAAACATGATGGCCTGCTCTGAGGTTTCTGACTGTAGGACCACGTCATGCAGGGTTACTTGTTACAGACAACTCTTCCTCCTCTCCAGCTCCCTGAACAGATTTCCTTCTGAGTCTCTGTGTGAAGACAGTTTGGTTCCTTTCAACGAACATACAGATTCAACTGCCTGAGATCATCTGTCCAAGCTGCCAACTGTCTCTCCAGATGTCTCCAATCTTCTATCGAGGTGAATAATAAGTTCAACACAAAGACGTTATGACATCAGGAGGGTTTGAAACCAAAAGACAAACTTTAAACAATATTACCTTTGTTTAACAGACTGGTGTCCATCTTTGAAGTTAATAGTTTTGTCCATAGACCAATCACTCTTCATGGACACACAGCTGCTAACAGGTTCAGGTCCATGTCCAGGTCCAGGTCCAGATTCCGGTCCATGTCCAGGTCCAGGTCCAGATTCCGGTCCATGTCCAGGTTCAGGTCCAGGGCCATGTCCAGGTCCAGGTCCAGCAGGTCCGAGCTGCTGCTTTGTTCTTCAACAGAACACACAGAGCTCTGAGTGAGAATAATGATGGTGCAGTGATGTGAGTGCTGAGCTGTGACGTGGAGAAGAGTCGTGGACAGTTAGAGACGGTCGTCTCACCTCTGAGCTTCGGTCCGGCTCTCATGTTCCCCACACAGAGTGGTTTTAGAGGGACGGACTCCGTCCTCTCTGTCCTCCCACTGATCCATAGCAGAGCCCACAGCTTCACACAAACACAACAACCTGCTCAGTACGTACAACAACATTCACACTACAACAGTGTCACTCTGGATTCCACCACCAGAGGGCGCCAAAGTAAATACAGTTCAGATCCTGTTCAGATTTCCACTGAGGATGGATGTTAGGAAACAACATGAACTCTCTTCATTTCTGTCCAGGTGTGTTTTTCTGATCTACCTGGTAGAAGTTATATTTCACTTGTTTAAAGGAGGTGATGTGATGAATTCAGGCAGAAGTGAATGAAATCCTCACCAGGTGAATTCAGATCCCGTCACAGAGTCGTTCTACCTTCACCTGCAGAGGAAACACAGAGAGAGAAGCTGCTGCTGATTCTGCTTCATCATCAGTCTGACGTCTTCGTCATCCTCTCAGAACCTCACTGTCAAAGTCTGGAAACTTCAAGATGACAGAAAACCAGAGTTCAACTCAGATCACAAGAAAATAAAATATCTCAGAGTCCAAAGATAAATGTGAATATTTCTATCTGCTACATGAAAGAAGGAAAGAACAGAGAGTCTGTAAAAGTATTAAACCTAAACAGGCTGTAACTTTTCTATAAAAGTTCATATTTTCTTTGACTTGTAAAATCTGCTCCATTTGGAGGAGCTGAGGCTGTTTTTCAGCGACGCCTCCATCTGTGTTGAAGCTCAACAAAGAGCTGAGAGAGTCTGAACAGATCCATGAAAACATTCAACACAGCTGTAGTTTCTAAGAGTCGCTGATGTTGAAATATGACCTCAGTGAAAAACATCTTTTTAAACTGTTTCTGTAGTCGTGTCGTATTTGATGTCTTTGCTGTTTAATCATTGATGGATGATAACGATGTCATCACAGAAGGTTTTATCATTTTATAGCTGCAATAAAAGAACTTTGAACCTTGTTGTTTTTTTATGAATCCCACATCATCTACAGCAAAACATTCATCAGTGAGACAGTGAGAATATAAAACATGTTTCTGAACACATGATGCAGACATGATGTGAAAAACATGCTCCGTTATTCCAGAAAGAGAATTGAACGTGTTTCTGTTTCCTCCTCACTGTGAACATTTTCAAAGATCTCTGACTGACTGTCACATATTTGATGACTTTATTACCTGTTAATAACCAACCAGTCCAGCTGTGAACAACGTCAGACCGGACAGTGAACGCTCCCCACTAACTGAATCACACGGGCCGTTAAAATGATCGACGGTTTCAAAGTTACTGAACATGTCGACTCTTCATGCGGTCGCAACAGAAAACACAGAACGAGTTCAGGAAAACTGAGCTGGGTTTAAAAGTTCAGGAGCTGCTTCAGAAGAGTCAGCGTTGATCTGACAGACAGCGACGGCATTTTTATTGATCGGACCGGTTCCGTGTCAAAAACCTATCAGATGAAGATGGAAACTGTTTGTTACCTTCTGATGGAGGAAATAATCGTCGTGAAGCCGGCGAGTGAAGAAGTTAATCAGCAGCTTTAAGATGGAAACCGAGCAGAGAAAGAAGAAACATGGAGCGGACAGCAGGACGAGTTCAGACGTCTCTCAGCTCTCAGACTTCCTCCGAACAAGGAAATAAAAGTTTGAGGAAGTTGACAGGTGGTTTTTGGAGCCCCTAGTGGCCCGTAGAGGTTTTACACTTCATGGTTTCACTTTTCAAACCCAGAGAACAGTTTTCTCATCAGTCTGTGGTTTTCCTTCGTCCTCCTCTTTCCACCTCAGGCTCCTTTTCATTTCTGCTACCAGCTCGGCTCTCCTTCTTCACGGTCCCTGGACACTTCCTGCTACTTTCAATAAGTGCAAATATGCAATAAGACTGTACAATAACTCACCTCTGGTCAAATCAATCTCACAACAATAACACCGTTGGTTGTTTGTTTATATCCTTGTACTATTGTTTAGTTAAGGTTAATTTAATTAATATTATTCTATTTTATTGTATATATTGTGCATCTTTATGTTTAGTATTTCATATTTTTACTCTGTTGTTTGATTGCTTTTCCTGTATCTATAATGTTGCTGTAGTGAAAAAAAAAAAAAATGTATCCGTCGAGGTTCAGGTTTTTATCCAGTAAGCTGTTTACTTTACTAGACTAGTTTTAATCCAGTTATTTACTAAAAGTAGCTTTCTAGATGACACTAGCACACTCCAAACTGTTTGAATGACAGAAAATGTATTTCTACAACAGTTTAATACTCATGTAAGACGAGATTATTGTTATTTTATGTGTTAATTTTCTTTTACAAGTCAGTTGGAAAACATGAGTATGTGTAAAACAATAGTGTAAAGATGGTAATACTGGGGATCGGTCATGTTTTTTAAATCGTGGTTAAAATATAAAAAAAAAATCAACTACTAAAAAGTAGACTTTTTACTTTTATTGATAACAAACCAACAGAAGCTCTTATAAACTTCTAATTTCACATATTTGGAGCTGATAAATTGTCAATAATTCTAAAAGCTGCATTTGTTTGATACAGACTTTAGTTTTCATTCATGAACAACTTCTTTCAGCTGGAAACAAACTGTAGATTCAGCAGAAACAGGTTAAGTTCAACAATTATTGTCAGCTGATAGAAATGTGAATTATTTACAATACTTGAACATTTCAGTGATATTACAGAGGGTTGGACATAGTTTGTTCAAACAACATCTTAAACACAACCTCTACAGCAAACAGACATTAAATGAGCCTTTCTTCAAATATCTAAGTACGGTCACGTTTCATTTCATCAACTGAAAGACAGAAAACATTTCAACAGGATTTATGAGGTGTAAAAGTTTGTGCCCCTCCAGTTCGGAGACATTTTCAGGCCATCTTGCAGCAGGTTTCAGATCTCCCCACAGATGTTCAGTGATGTTCAGGTCAGGGGCCCCTGAGGGCCACTCCAACAGCCTGAGCTGGTGTTTCTTCAAGCAGTTCATGGTGGATTGTGAGGTTTTGCTCTGATCGTTGTCCTGTTGTAGAATCCAGCCTCTTTTCACTGTCCTGACTGACTGCAGGACGTCTGCATCCAGAATCTGCTGATGTTTAGCAGCCAAAGAGCTCAGTTTGACCTTCATCTGTCCACATGGAAGTGAAGGTCAAAGTTCAGAGGTGAGGACATCATTTCACTACTTCTGACACAAAACATATTCTGACATCACAATCAGTGATTCAACGGTGAACCAAAGAGAAACTTCATCCACCATCAACATTTAAAGCTGCTGTCACTTCCACAGACTCTTCCTCCTACAGAGAACACAGAGACACTGAGGAACCATCTGACCAGAACCTAAATCCAGGATACAGAGGTTCAGTGAATGTGGTGTTGAAGGTGTGGAGGTGGATCAGAGTGTCGGAGGAGATTCTGTAGAAGGACAGAGTGCCAGCAGGACAGTCCACATACACTGCTACTCTGTTGGAGGAGGAGAAGGAGGAGGAGGAGGAGATGATGAATGTTACTGTGTTATTGTGACAGACAGAGTAACAACCACCATCAGAGCAGATCAGAATCCAGGACTGATTGTTCCCTCCAAACCAGCAGTCATTACTGTCTCCTCTCCTTCTGATTCCTCTGTAACTCACTGCTATAACAACTCTTCCTCTCCACTCGACCTCCCAGTAACAGCGACCAGTCAGACCAGTTCTACACAGCAGCTGAGGACACCAGTCAAATCTGTCTGGATGATCAGGATATGACTGATCTTCTTCCACCTTCGTCACCTTCCTGTTGTTGTCAGACAGTTTGAGTTTTCTGTTTACTGAGTTTGTGTCCAGTTCAAGTTCACAGAAATCTGATGGAGAGAAAAAGACACGACACAGCTGCAGTTTATCATCTGACACATCTGATGGCTTTTTTCTTTCTTTACTTCCTGACTTGTTGTTCGTTCATAGAAAGTTTAATGATGATACTTTTTGTCAGGCTTTGACTTTTGGGGGACGACATCCAGCTGGATCACTTGAACTAAGACAAAGTAGAATCTTTAAATACGCTTCTCTGATCAAGTTTATTATTGCATCTGCTGTTTTAGGATATCTTGACTGATAAAGCTTGGATGGTTTTTGGTAGCTGGAATTGTTTGTGATTGGATTCTTGTTTTCACTCAAGTAACTGAGAGTCAAAGAGAACAAGTTTAGAGTTCAACTGATGGTCTTTTATTCTAATTCTATTAAGGACTAAGTTGTCTGCCTCCTCTCCCCCTCCTCCTCCTCTCTCACTCATCTCTACCTCCTCCCCACCTCCTCTCTCCCTCCCCTCCCCTCCTCTCTCACTCCTCTCTCCCTCCTCTCCCCCTACTCTCTCACTCCTCTCTCCCTCCTTTCCCCCTACTCTCCCCCTCCTCCTCCTCTCTCACTCCTCTCTCCCTCCTCTCTACCTCCTCCCCACCTCCTCTCTCCCTCCCCTCCCCTCCTCTCTCACTCCTCTCTCCCTCCTCTCCCCCTCCTCTCTCACTCCTCTCTACTTGCTATCCCCCTCCTCTCTCCCTCCTCCTCCTCTCTCCCTCCTCCTCCTCTCTCCCTCCTCTCCACTGCCTCTCTCTCCACTGCCCCCCCTCCTGTCTCCCTCCTCTCCCCCTCCTCTCTCCCTCCTCCTCCTCTCTCCCTCCTCTCTACCTCTTCTCTTCCTCCTCTCTCCCTCCTCTCCACCGCCTCTCTCCCCACTCTCTCCACTCCCCCCCTCCTGTCTCCCTCCTCTCCTCCCCCTCTCCCCCTCCTGTCTCCCTCCTCTCTCCCTCTTCCTCCTCTCCTCCTCCTCTGTACCTCCTCTCCCCCACCTGTATCCCTCCTCTCCCCCTTCTCTTCTCCTCCTCTCCCCCTCCTCTCTCCCTCCTCTCCCCCTCCCCTCCCCTACTCTCTCACTCCTCTCTCCCTCCTCTCCACCTCCTCTCCCCCTCCTCTCCCCCTCCTCTCTCCCTCCTCTCTCCCTCCTCTCCTCCTCCTCTCTCCCTCCTCTCTACCTCCTCTCCACCTCCTCTCTTCCTCCTCTCTCCCTCCTCTCTCCCTCCTCTCCACCGCCTCTCTCCCCACTCTCTCCACTCCTCCCCCTCCTGTCTCCCTCCTCTCCTCCCCCTCTCCCCCTCCTGTCTCCCTCTTCCTCCTCTCCTCCTCCTCTCCTCCTCTCCTCCTCCTCTGTACCTCCTCTCCCCCACCTGTCTCCTTCCTGTCCCCTTTCTCTCTTTCTCCTCTCCTCCTCCTCCTCTCCCCCTCCTCTCTCCCTCCTCCTCCTCTCTCCCTCCCCTCCCCCCTCCCCTCCTCTCTTCCTCCTCTCTCCCCTCCTCTCCCCCTCCTCTCTCCCTCCTCTCTTCCTCCTCTTTCCCTCCTCTCTCCCTCCTCCTCTCTCCCTCCTCACCCCCTTCTCTCCCCCTCCTCTCTCCCTCCTCTCTACCTGCTATCCCCCTCCTCTCTCCCTCCTCCTCTCCCCCTCCTCTCCTCATCCTCTCTCCCTCCTCTCTTCCCCTCTCTCCCTCCTGTCTCCCTCTTCTCCCTCTCCTCTCTTCTCCCTCTCTCCCTCCTCTCCTCTCTCCCTCCTCTCAACCTCCCCTCCCCTCTCCCTCCCCCTCCTCTCCCCCTCCTCTCTCCCTCCTCTGTTTTATCTGCCCTCCCTTCAACTGACTCTTTCTCCCTCATGCATCCAAACTCAGCCACAGACACTCTCCTTTCTCCTCTGTCTTCCTCTCTTGATTGTCTCTGTCCTCCTCCATGTCCTCCAGTCCTCCCCAGCTCCGTGGTTGTCTGAGAGACACTATGAGAGCAGCAGAAAGGAAATGTAGAAAATCTAACCACCCTGACGACCTGCTCACTTATCAATCTCTCCTCTCCTCTTTCTCTGCCTCTATTTCTGCAGCCTAAAGTTCTTTCTACCAAACCAGGATTCAATCCTCATTTTCCAATCCCAAAAACCTCTTCTCCATCTTATCCAACTTCCTTGACCCCCCCCCCTCTCCTCCCTCCTCCCTCCTACCAAACCACTTTATCAACTACTTTACTAAAAAGATAGATGATATATGATCCTCATTTTCAAACCCAGCTTCTGTAACTACAATCTTCTTGACCACCAGTCTGGTTTCAACAGACCACTCAACAGAGACGGTCCTCCTTCTGTCTCTGATCAGCTTCACACTGCTAGAGCAGCCTCTCTGTCCTCTGTCCTGATCCTTCTAGACCTTCTGCTGCATTTGACACAGTGAACCACCAGATCCTTCTTTCCTCCTTCAGGACCTCGGTGTCTCAGGCTCTGCTCTCTCCCTGTTCTCATCCTACCTCAACGACCTCACTTACTGGGTAACTTGGAGAGGATCTGTGTCTGAACCTTGTCCTCTCACTACTGGTGTCCCTCAAGGCTCCGTCCTGGGTCCCCTCCTCTTCTCTCTGTACACCAACTCTCTCGGCTCTGTCATTCACTCACATGGCTTTTCCTACCACAGCTTTGCTGATTACACCCAACTGATCCTCTCTTTTCCCCGATCTGAAACACAGGTAGCAGCATGAATCTCTGTCTGTCTGACTGACATCTCTCAGTGGATGTCCTCACACCACCTGAAAATCAACCTCCACAAGACTGAACTGCTCTTCCTTCCAGAGAAAGACTCTCCCACCCTCGACCTGACTACTACCTTCAACAACTCTGTTATCCCGACCCTGACTGTTAAGAACCTCGGAGACACTCGACAGTCAACTCTCTCTTACTGCCAACATCACTGCAACAACACGTTCCTGTAGATACATGCTGCACAACATCAGGAGAATACGTCCTCTTCTCACTCAGAAGGCGGCGCAGGTTCTGGTCCAGGTGTTTATCCAGGTTCTGATCCAGGTTCTGATCCAGGTTCTGGTCATCTCACGCCTGGACTACTATAACTCCCTCTTGGCAGGTCTACCTGTTAGTACCATCCGTTCTCTGCAGCTCATCCAGAATGCAGCAACTCGACTTGTCTTCAACCCTCCCCCTCCTCTCCCCCTCCTCTCCCGCTCCTCTCTACCTCCTCTCTCCCTCCTCCTCCTGCTCTCCTCCTTCTCTCCTCCTCCTCTCCTCCTTCTCCTACCCTCCTCCTCCTCTCCTCCTCTCCCCCTCCTCTCCTCCTCCTCTCCCCCTCCTGTCTCCCTCCTCTCCCCCTTCTCCTCCCTTCCTCTCCACTTTCTCTCTACCTCAGAGTTCCTCCGTTTGTCAGTGAGTCACAGAAACAGGCTGAAACTCATCAGTGTCAACTGTCTCTCTGATGGTTTCACTGCTGTCTGTGAGGAAAACACCTGAAGAAGAAGTGATGTAGAAATAATCAGAGAACTCAGTCTCCACTGATCTGCTCTGTTTTTATTGATGTCCTCCCACATGTGAAATATTGGTCTCTGCCTGTTGTCCCTTAAAATGAACAGTTTGACCAACATTCACATGAACAGCTGAACTGTTTCCAGACTGTTCACAGATCAGTCCAACCACCACATTCAGTTGGTTTGTGTAATTTACATGTTCAGAATCGAGGGTGTAATGATGGAGGGAGTCAGCTGTAGAGACTGAAGCTCTGGGAGGAAAAGTTGTAACTCTGGACTGAAAAATAAAACTGACTTGATTTTAAAACTTAATGTAAAAACGACTGTATTTCAGAATGAAGACTGAGGCTGAACTTTGAATCCTGAACTTCTCAAATTTGTGTGAACAGAAGTTCATCTCATTATGTTTATTAGTTGTTGAGATGAATCAGTTTGGACCAAAGTGGTGATCGACTGATGAACACTGTCGTTCCAACAGCCAGGCTGATAACATGGTTCAAGATGAGAAGGATTTGACACCAACTTCACAATGTTTCTAATGAACAGCTGTTTCCATTTGATAAAAGACTTCTGAGGATCCACATGTTTCCTAACTCAGACCTCCTCACTCCTCTGAACAGAAACTAGAGAAACAAGTCATCCTTCATGATGATGGACCTGAGCAACAACACATGAAGTCAAATCAATGAGACAAACCTGCACTGTGTGAGCTCTGGTTGTCTGTCCATACCTGAGAGTGTCCAGTCTCCAGTGAGGATCCTCCAGACCAGCAGACAGCAGCTTCACTCCTGAGTCTCCTGGATGATTGTAGCTCAGGTCCAGCTCTCTCAGATGGGAGGGGTTGGAGCTCAGAGCTGAGGCCAGATAAGCAAAGCCTTCCTCTGAGATCAGACAACCTGACAGACTGGAGTAAGAAAAATATCATCAACTCCAGAAACAAGAAGGAAAATCTTTCAGATGTTGAACATCTGCACCAACATGAACTAAAGGATAATTTAACTGATCAACAACCAGATATTTCCTGACCTGAGAGTCTCCAGTTTACAGTGAGGACTCTCCAGACCAGCAGACAGCAGCTTCACTCCTGAATCCAGCAGGTCGTTGTTACTCAGGTCCAGTTCTCTCAGACAGGAGGACTGGGAGCTGAGAACTGAGGACAGAGCTTCACAGCTTCTCTCTGACAGGTTACAGACAGTCAGTCTGAAAAGAAAATGGACATATTTGACCCAATTTATCTAAATCTTGATATGATTTAAGAACATGTCTTCAATTATACAAATGTGACATCACTGAAACTACTGGAATCAAACATTTAGTTAGGTTGTAACTGTATATGTATTTAATTTAAAAATGTTTTAACGACAACAAAACCACAATAATATAGGGGAGATTTTCTAAAAGATTTGTGATTTGAAAGAAACAAAAAAATTGTTAAATTAAAGTTAAATAACTCAATAAAAGTCGAGTTTGATGGATTCATTGTTTCCTGACCTGAGAGTCTCCAGTTTCCAGTGAGGATCCTCCAGACCAGAAGAGAGCAGCATCACTCCTGAGTCTCCTGGATGATTGTAGCTCAGGTCCAGCTCTCTCAGATGGGAGGGGTTGGAGCTCAGAGCTGAGGCCAGAGAAGCACAGCCTTCCTCTGAGATCAGACAACCTGACAGACTGTAGTCAGAAAAATATCATCAACTCCAGAAACAAGAAGGAAAATCCTACAAACATTGAACATCTGCATCAAAATTAATATTAAGAAATATTTAACTGATCAACAACCAGATATTTCCTGACCTGAGATTCTCCAGTTTACAGTGAGGACTCTCCAGACCAGCAGACAGCAGCTTCACTCCTGAATCCTGCAGCTTGTTGTTACTCAGGTCCAACTCTCTCAGACTGGAGGACTGGGAGCTGAGAACTGAGGACAGAGCTTCACAGCTTCTCTCTGACAGGTTACAGTCAGTCAGCCTGAAAACCAAATGTACATATTTGACCCAATTAATCTTAATCTTGATATGATTTAAGAATATGTCTTCAATTATAAAAATGTTTCCATTTTGTTTGGCTAATAACTGGCTACCCCACATTTATTTAAAAGCTGACATCACTGAAACTACTGGAATCAAACATTTAGTTTGGTTGTTACTCTACATGTATTTAATTTAAAAATGTTTTAATTACAACAAAACCACAATAATGTAGGGGAGATTTTCGCAAAGATTTGTGACTTGAAAGAAACAAAAAACGTGTTAAATTAGAGTTAAATAACTCAATAAAAGTCGAGTTTGATGAATTCAGTGTTTCCTGACCTGAGAGTCTCCAGTTTACAGTGAGGACTCCCCAGACCAGCAGACAGTAGCTTCACTCCTGAATCCAGCAGGTCGTTGTTACTCAGGTCCAGCTCTCTCAGATGGGAGGGGTTGGAGCTCAGAGCAGAGGCCAGAGAACCACAGCCTTCCTCTGAGATCAGACAACCTGACAGACTGGAGTCAGAAAAATATCATCAACTCCAGAAACAAGAACAAAAATCCTACAAATATTGAACATCTGCATCAAAATGAATATTAAGAAATATTTAACTGATCAAAAACCAGATGTTTCCTGACCTGAGAGTCTCCAGTTTACAGTGAGGACTCCCCAGACCAGCAGACAGTAGCTTCACTCCTGAATCCAGCAGGTCGTTGTTACTCAGGTCCAGCTCTCTCAGATGGGAGGGGTTGGAGCTCAGAGCAGAGGCCAGAGAACCACAGCCTTCCTCTGAGATCAGACAACCTGACAGACTGGAGTCAGAAAAATATCATCAACTCCAGAAACAAGAACAAAAATCCTACAAACATTGAACATCTGCATCAAAATGAATATTAAGAAATATTTAACTGATCAAAAACCAGATGTTTCCTGACCTGAGAGTCTCCAGTTTACAGTGAGGACTCTCCAGATGAGCAGACAGCAGCTTCACTCCTGTGTCTCCTGGATGATTGTAGCTCAGGTCCAGCTCTCTCAGATGGGAGGGGTTGGAGCTCAGAGCTGAGGCCAGACAAGCACAGCCTTCCTCTGACATCAGACAACTTGACAGACTGGAGTCAGAAAAATATCATCAACTCCAGAAACAAGAAGGAAAATCCTACAGAGGTTGAACATCTGCAGCAAAATTAATATTAAGAAATAATTAACTGATCAATGACCAGATATTTCCTGACCTGAGAGTCTCCAGTTTACAGTGAGGACTTTCCAGACCAGCAGACAGCTGCTTCACTCCTGAATCCTGCAGGTCGTTGTTACTCAGGTCCAGATCTCTCAGACTGGAGGACTGGGAGCTGAGAACTGAGGACAGAGCTTCACAGCTTCTCTCGGACAGCTTACAGACAGTCAGCCTGGAGAAGAATTAACAATGAACACAAACTGTTTTATTTGTCATTTACAAAATGAAACATGTTTGAAATGGTTAATAAATCCTCGTACAGAGCTTTGCTGGAGGCTTTGACCACTGGCAGCAGCCTCAGAAGAGCCTCCTCTGAAGCAGAGTATTTCTTCAGGTCAAACACATCCAGATGTTCTGCTGATGACAGTAAGATGAAGACCAGAGCTGACCACTGAGCAGGAGACAGTTTATCTGTGGAGAGATGTCCTGATCTCAGGAACTGTTGGATCTCCTCCACTAGAGAACGATCATTCAGTTCATTCAGACAGTGGAACAGATTGATGCTTCTCTCTGCAGACAGATTCTCACTGATCTTCTTCTTGATGTACTGGACTGTTTTCTGATTGGTCTGTGAGCTACTTCCTGTCTGTGTCAGCAGGCCTCGTAGGAGAGTCTGATTGGTCTGAAGTGAAAGACCCAGAAGGAAGAGGAGGAACAAGTCCAGGTGTCCATTTGGACTTCTTAAAGCTTCGTCCACAGCAGTCTGGTGGAGATGGATTAGTTTTGTTTTGTTTCTGAAGACTTTAGATAAAGAAGATGTTGTTTGTTGTTCCTTCAGCAGGTTGACAGCAGAGTTGATGAAGGTCAGATGGACGTGAAGAGCAGCCAGAAACTCCTGAACGCTCAGATGGACGAAGCAGAACAGCTTGTCCTGGTACAGCGCGCTCTCCTCTTTAAAGATCTGGGTGAACACTCCTGAGTACACTGAGGCTGCTCTGATATCGATGCCACACTCTGTCAGGTCGGATTCATAGAAGATCAGGTTTCCTTTCTGCAGCTGATCAAAAGCCAGTTTTCCCAGAGACTTCATCATCTTCCTGCTCTTTTCATTCCAGTGTGGATCTGTCTCAGCTCCTCCATCATACTTGACCTGCTTCACTTTGGCCTGAACCACCAGGAAGTGGATGAACATCTCCGTCAGGGTCTTGGGCAGCTCTCCTCCGTCTCTTCTTTTCAACACGTCCTCCAGAACTGTAGCAGTGATCCAGCAGAAGACCGGGATGTGGCACATGATGTGGAGGCTTCTGGATGTCTTGATGTGGGAGATGATGCTGCTGGCCTGCTCCTCATCTCTGAACCTCCTCCTGAAGTACTCCTCCTTCTGCGGGTCAGTGAACCCTCTGACCTCTGTCACCATGCCGACACACTCGGCAGGGATCTGATTGGCCGCTGCAGGTCGTGTGGTTATCCAGAGGCGAGCGGAGGGAAGCAGTTTCCCCCTGATGAGGTTGGTCAGCAGCACATCCACTGAGGTGGACTCTGTAACATCAGTCAGGATCTCATTGTTGTGGAAGTCCAGAGGAAGTCGACACTCATCCAGACCGTCAAAGATGAACACAACCTGGAAGTGTTCAAAGCTGCAGATTCCTGCTGCTTTGGTTTCAGTGAAGAAGAGATGAACCAGTTCCACCAAACTGAACTTTCTCTCTTTCAGCACATTCAGCTCTCTGAAAGTGAACGGAAACATGAACTGGATGTTCTGGTTGGTTTTGTCTTCAGCCCAGTCCAGAGTGAACTTCTGTGTTAACACTGTCTTCCCGATGCCAGCCACTCCCTTTGTCAGCACTGTTCTGATTGGTTCATGTCTTCCAGGTGAGCCTTTAAAGATGTCTTCTTGTCTGATGGTTGTTTCTGGTCTGTCTGGTTTCCTGGATGTTGTTTCAATCTGTCTGACCTCATGTTGATCATTGACCTCTGCAGTCCCTCCCTCTGTGATGTACAGCTCTGTGTACATCTCATTCAGAAGGGTTCGGTTTCCTGCTTTAGAAATCCCCTCAAACACACTCTGGAACTTCTTCCTCAGGTTACATTGAAGATGTTGTCGACACTCAGGAACAACAGTTCCTAAACAAACAAACAAACAAACAAACAACAAGTGAATGTCTCATTAAACCTGAAGATAAACGTTTTAAATATTTTGTCTACATGAAATCAATTCTTCACATCAGTTGTGGACAAACAGTTTCTGATTGTTTTCAGTCCAGAAGAATTCACAGATGTGATGAAGATGTTTGCATCATATTAACAGCAGAGTTTGGAAATCTAAGTTTCTCCCATGTTTCCTCTTTCCATCATGTTCCAGCTGTTAAAATCCTCTTACTGTTCTGCAGACGGTCAGCCAGCTCCTCCTGCTTCAGTCTCCTCAGGAAGTGTAGTGTGATCTTCAGAAATGACTCTCTGCTCCTCCTCTGCTCTTCATCCTCACCCTCCAATACCTCCTCATCCTCACTCTCTAAGCATTCTGGGTAATCTGGACTCAGAATTTTCTGCATCTTCTTCAGCTCGTTCTTTACAAAACTGATCATGTTCTCCTCCAGCAGCTGAAACAGAGAAATATATCAACTTTAATACACAGAACGTATCAGATCATTTTAAATTTGGACTGAAATCCTGCTGGTCTACAGAGTGCAGCAGGGACAATGTGAGTTTTGGTAATTCACTATTTAGTTTGTGTGTTTACACACCAGAAATATGGAGTCCAGGTTTGTTTCAGGAACGTCTGAGTCCTGCTGATCAACCCTGTAAAGTCAACATCAAAACAGAAGATGTTTGGTCACAATTAATCCAGAAACATAAAGTAAAGAGACTTCATGTTTTTAACTACCAAGACAACCAACACCTGACAGAAGCTGAACAGGAAGACAAAACATCCGTTTTAAATTACTGCCCTTCATCAACAAAACTTCAAAACAGAACTTCTTCAGACTGAGAGACATGTGGAGGCAGCCACCAGCCTGGTCTGTATGGGTCTCCTCTGTGTGGTCCGATGAAGCCCGGCTCTGCATGGAGTCTTTAAATGTATAAATATGATCACCCCTGCTGAACACTGGAAAACCCTCTTTCTGAATACCCGGACACAAGAACAGTTGGGTTTCAGTTTCACACTGAATGGAAAGAAAGTGATCAATGAGTTCAGACATTATGACATCAGGCGGGTTTGATACTAAATGACAAACATTTCACATTATTACCTTTGTTCAACAGACTGGTGTCCATCTTTGAAGTCTACATGTCTTTCCACAGACCGGTCACTCTTCATGGACACACAGCTGGGTTCAAGAGAATCTAGTTCCTGCTGAAGGATCCTGATGGAAACAGAGATGTGTAGCTTTCAGTTTTAACCCTGCAGATTGTGTGTTTTGTTGGACGCTAACAGAAACATGAATACATCCAGTGTGTTTCCATGAACCTGCAGTTCCAACAAACTGGCATTGCTGAACTAAAGAGACTAAAGAATCTGAGTCTGACGTCCTTTGATCCTCTGAGCTGAGGTGATCCCACCCCTGTGATCTTTGACCATTTTCTTCTTGTGGGCCTCTTTAATTTGATCTTCACTGTCAGCTCAAACATGATGGCCTGCTCTGAGGTTTCTGACTGTAGGACCACGTCATGCAGGGTTACTTGTTACAGACAACTCTTCCTCCTCTCCAGCTCCCTGAACAGATTTCCTTCTGAGTCTCTGTGTGAAGACAGTTTGGTTCCTTTCAACGAACATACAGATTCAACTGCCTGAGATCATCTGTCCAAGCTGTCAACTGTCTCTCCAGATGTCTCCAATCTTCTATCGAGGTGAATCATAAATTCAACACAAAGACGTTATGACATCAGGAGGGTTTGAAACCAAAAGACAAACTTTAAACATTATTACCTTTGTTTAACAGACTGGTGTCCATCTTTGAAGTCAATAAATCTTTCCACAGACCAGTCACTCTTCATGGATACACAGCTGGGAACAGGTCCAGGTCCAGGTCCATGTCCAGGTCCAGGTCCAAGTCCAGGTCCAGGTCCAGGTCCAGGTCCAGGTCCAGCAGGTCTGAGCTGCTGCTTTGTTCTTCAACAGAACACACAGAGCTCTGAGTGAGAATAATGATGGTGCAGTGATGTGAGTGCTGAGCTGTGACGTGGAGAAGAGTCGTGGACAGTTAGAGACGGTCGTCTCACCTCTGAGCTTCGGTCCGGCTCTCATGTTCCCCACACAGAGTGGTTTTAGAGGGACGGACTCCGTCCTCTCTGTCCTCCAACTGATCCATAGCAGAGCCCACAGCTTCACACAAACACAACAACCTGCTCAGTACGTACAACAACATTCACACTACAACAGTGTCACTCTGGATTCCACCACCAGAGGGCGCCAAAGTAAATACAGTTCAGATCCTGTTCAGATTTCCACTGAGGATGGATGTTAGGAAACAACATGAACTCTCTTCATTTCTGTCCAGGTGTGTTTTTCTGATCTACCTGGTAGAAGTTATATTTCACTTGTTTAAAGGAGGTGATGTGATGAATTCAGGCAGAAGTAAATTAAATCCTCACCAGGTGAATTCAGATCCCGTCACAGAGTCGTTCTACCTTCACCTGCAGAGGAAACACGAAGAGAGAAGCTGCTGCTGATTCTGCTTCATCATCAGTCTGACGTCTTCGTCATCCTCTCAGAACCTCACTGTCAAAGTCTGGAAACTTCAAGATGACAGAAAACCAGAGTTCAACACAGATCACAAGAAAATAAAATATCTCAGAGTCCAAAGATAAATGTGAATATTTCTATCTGCTACATGAAAGAAGGAAATAACAGAGAGTCTGTAAAAGTATTAAACCTAAACAGGCTGTAACTTTTCTATAAAAGTTCATATTTTCTTTGACTTGTAAAATCTGCTCCATTTGGAGGAGCTGAGGCTGTTTTTCAGCGACGCCTCCATCTGTGTTGAAGCTCAACAAAGAGCTGAGAGAGTCTGAACAGATCCATGAAAACATTCAACACAGCTGTAGTTTCTAAGAGTCGCTGATGTTGAAATATGACGTCAGTGAAGGTTTGCAGATCAGGATTCAGAAACGTTTTATTTTTCAGAATAAAAACATCTTTTTAAACTGTTTCTGTAAAAATGTTTCTGAACACATGATGCAGACATGATGTGAAAAACATGCTCCGTTATTCCAGAAAGAGAATTGAACGTGTTTCTGTTTCCTCCTCACTGTGAACATTTTCAAAGATCTCTGACTGACTGTCACATATTTGATGACTTTATTACCTGTTAATAACCAACCAGTCCAGCTGTGAACAACGTCAGACCGGACAGTGAACGCTCCCCACTAACTGAATCACACGGGCCGTTAAAATGATCGACGGTTTCAAAGTTACTGAACATGTCGACTCTTCATGCGGTCGCAACAGAAAACACAGAACGAGTTCAGGAAAACTGAGCTGGGTTTAAAAGTTCAGGAGCTGCTTCAGAAGAGTCAGCGTTGATCTGACAGACAGCGACGTCATTTTTATTGATCGGACCGGTTCCATGTCAAAAACCTATCAGATGAAGATGGAAACTGTTTGTTACCTTCTGATGGAGGAAATAATCGTCGTGAAGCCGGCGAGTGAAGAAGTTCATCAGCAGCTTTAAGATGGAAACCGAGCAGAGAAAGAAGAAACATGGAGCGGACAGCAGGACGAGTTCAGACGTCTCTCAGCTCTCTGACTTCTTCAGACTGAAGTCTTCTTCCAGGAAATCTGATCCTTCAGACCTTTGGAATAAAGATTAAACAATAACAGACATCATAACTCCTCATCAGCTGCATCATAAAGATATCAGTATTTAATCTGAGATTTGTTGCCTAACAAGGAAATCAAAATTCGATGAAGTTGATACAGTCGGCAAAACCAACAGATCAGCTTCACTCCATTATTCATTATTGTTCCATTAATCTGTCAAATATAATGATGTCATCAAATGTAACACAGACACAGTCATGTTTTTCTATCTTTTTGAGGACATTCATTCATACAGCAACCAACCGTGACGTCACCTGTCGGTATGTGAAGCCTCCAGTCTGACATTTCAGCTGTCGCCATCTTTGGAGTCAGAGGTGACCATATTTGGACGTGCTGGGGAGGAGCGAGGGGACACTATGCCCCGCCCACCTAGAGCAGAAAACCTGACTGGTGCCTATTAAACATGTTTGAGTCCTAACAGCTGAAGAATGCTGGAATTATTTTCAGAAGGAAACACTGATCAAAAGGAGGGAGTTCATCTCATGTCACCAGAATGACTTAAGATCTGCTGACTTTGGATTTCAGGAGAACTTGATGCTTTTTTAATGGCAGTCTATTGGAGACAGATGGTTTTTGGAGCCCCTAGTGGCCCGTAGAGGAATTTCACTTCATGGCTTGACTTTTCCGACCCAGAAAACAGTTTTCTAAGCAGTCTGTGGTTTTCCTTCGATATCCATGCCACTTGGAGTTTTAAAACGTCCTTAAAAAAAACATAAAAAACAAGTAATTTAACTTTCCTGCTGCGGATTTATTAAAATTAGCGGGACGACTGGCTTTACAAACAATTTTTTTCAAGAAAGTTAGCATCATTTGTGGTGTTTCCGTCCTCCGAGCTGCTGCTCTCTACTCCTGTTATATTTGAGATTTCGCTGAAAGCAGAGCTCGCGACGTTACGTGGTCGCCATTTTGTTTCACCGGGAGTAAAGAAACCAGCCCGAGGAAGCACCGGCATCTGGGAAAACTGAACCGTCTCCCTGACAGATCTGAAAACACACGAAGAAAAGCTGAAGTCGGGAACTTCACTGCCGTTAATTCTGCATGGTTTTCATATTTTATTCCAGTCAGGCAGTTTTCGGTTGATGTGTCCAGGAGACGTCTTCCTGCATCACACTGATCCAGGCTCACGGGTTTTATTCTTTACAGACATTTATACAACAGACGGTTGAAGGTCATTTGCTGTATTTGATTAAATGAAGATTACGAGCATTTCCGAGGTTTTGTCGTTTAATTCGGACCGGTGGTGACCGCAGTCAGCCCTGCCTTCTGATTGGTCGAAACATTTAACGTGCTATGTGTGCTTGTTGTCCAAAATTAACATGTTTCACTGGTTCAACGTGGCCGTTTGCATCTGATATAAAAACACAAGGTGCTTTACGTGAAGGAACCGGAAACAAAGCGGTCGTGGTTCAGAAAAAAACGTCCTTTTTTTGGTCACTTCAAAGAATCCCTGGTGGACGTTGGCTTTGTCCTGGACCGGAACACCAGGTGTCCAGTGGGAAAGTCCTGATTTGTTCATCTGTTCCCCAAACGGACTTCCCCCCTTATTTAATTACTGAAACTACCTTGTGCGTATCGCTGTGACGCTCATGCAGTTTGTTCTTTTGAAGGAAACAGTTGAAGCAGTTGAATTTTCCAAAACCTTATTTGGTTGAGAGCTTCAGATTTTTCAGTTCAGGTGTGAAAGGATCCTCGGAAACAAAGTCCGGACCAAAGTACCAGAATCTGATCTGACTAAAAGAGAACGTTTCCGTCCGGATCAAACTGAACCACGGTTTGGTTCGTTCGCAGCGTGACAAAACTTTCTGGTTGATTCACACTTGTAGGCCGTAAACAGGAAGTTGAGGCCAGATATCGTTGCCCAGGAAACAGTCGGTGCTAACGACAGGACGGAGACGACGACATTGATACGCAAGTGATGACATCGGGTCGTAGATGATGATGATGACAGAACGGGCAGTAGTGAATACCTTGAACATTGCTATGTTTGGGGGCGTGTCTGTTTGATTGACAGGCCTGGGAGGAAGTCATGTTTCCGGAATAGTTGGGCAGGGCATTACTCCTCCCCAGTTCGTCCAAATATGGTCATGTGGTGGCGGGGTGTGGTTAGCTCAGCTGCGGGGGGTAGAGAGTGGGAGGAGTGGTTCAGGGAACAGTGCCGGGCAGGTATAATGAGCACAGCTGAGCCGAATACGGACTGATGAGCACAGCTGAGCTGGATGTGGACTAATGAGCTCTCCCCTATGAAGGGAGCAGGGAGAAGGAGGACCAGGGGAGGAAGTGGTTACATGAGTGCATGGTGTATGGGCCGGGCAAATAAAAGCATTTTACACCTGAACGTACGGCTGAGCGTGTCATCTGTGTCCAGGAGAGACCCCGGTAGCACCAAGCTTGCTACAGTGGCGCCCACTGTGGGGGCATGGACACAGGTGAACAGCAGAGCGGAATGCCGACGCAGCCGATCGTCGCGTAGGGGCAGATGCTGGACGGGATCGCGGCGATCCAGCGCGATCAGGGGGAGGCGAGCCGCCAGCTCCTGGGCGCGTTGCAGGCCCAAGCCGAGCGACAGACCCGCAACAGACCCACGCCTGGGAACAGCTAGAGGCCCGGCCAGCGGCGGCCCCACCAGCGGCAGGACCGGCGTCCTTCACAGGTGTGGCCATGCACAAGATGACGCCGGCGGATGACGTACAGGCCTTTATGGACATGTTCGAGTCGATGGCGGAGGCGTGTGCCTGGCCGGCAGCGGAGTGGGCGGTGCGACTCCTGACTCTTCTGACAGGGGAGGCGCAGACAGCGGCTCTGGGGCTGCCTCCTGGGTCCCGATGACAGTACACAGACATGAAAAGAGTCATTATGGACCGGCTCGGCCTGTCCCCGGAGGACCACAGGAGGAGCTTCCGGGAGGCTTGGGCCCGGGACCGGCCATTCGCCTTCGCTCAGCGATTGAGGGACTCGGCGACCAGATGGCTGCAGCCAGAGAGCGCCGGAGGAGCGCCGGCAATGGTGCACAAGATCGTGGGGGAGCAGTTCACTGAGGAACTGCCGGCCAGGACAGTGGCATGGGTCCGCTGCCACCGTCCGGCGACGCTAGAGGCCGCCATCACCCTTGCCGAGGACCACCTCGCGGTTTATCCCAGCAGGCAGGGGGATGGCAGTCGGCCGCCAGCTGCAGCCCGACCGATTCCTGCGCCGCGGAGGACGATCCAGCAACCGGGGGTGGCTCGGGCCCTGCCATCTCCGCGGGCACTAACAACCTCCAGGTTCACTGATCCCACGGGTCCGGCCGGCCCCGGCACCCTTCCCAACCTACAGGGGGTTCCTCAACCGCCAGGGCAGGAGTGTTGGAGGTGTGGGCAGCCCGGACACTGTTGGAGGGAATGTCCGTTAATGGAGGCGGGACAGACGGTTCAGGTTGCCGGCCCTCCAACACCCTCCCCCGGTCCAGGAGCGTCGTATCGTGTTCCGGTAAGGATCCAGGGGGTTACACATCAGGCGATGGTGGATTCGGGCTGTATGCAGTCGCTGATCCACCAGAGCCTGGTTCGGCCCGGGGCATTGGTGGAGGCATCGTGGGTAAGAATTAAGTGTGCGCATGGGGATGTTCACGATTATCCGGTGGTGGCTGTAGAAATTAGATATGGGGGAAAAAAAACACAAAGTGAAGGCTGCGGTTAGCTCCCACCTTACGCACCCCCTAATCTTGGGGACAGATTGGCCCGGGTTTCATAAATTAATGGGGCAGTGTATGGAGGTGCGTTCACGACCGGCAGGGACATGCGGGATGTGTGCTGCGCTCAGCGGTGACGCGAGGTCGTCCGACGCTGCAGAAAGGGAGAGGGAACCAGCGGAGACTCCTGTGGAGACTCCACCGGTTCCCGAATTACGCTCCATGGAGGATTTTCGACTTGAGCAGTCTCGGGACGATACTCTACGCTTTGCCTTTGACCAAGTGATGAGAATTGATGGTCAGCTGGTGCGCCCTGAGGCAGCGCCGTCATACCTGCACTTTTCATTGATTAGGGACAGGCTGTATAGAGTGAGTCGTGACACTCAAACAGGTCAAGAAAACACCCAGTTGTTGGTGCCGAAAAGCCGTCAGGAAATGATTTTCCAGGCGGTTCACTATAACCCGATGGCTGGCCACATGGGATATGATAAATCTCTGGACCGGATAATGGCCCTGTTTTACTGGCCGGGCATCCGGGGGGATGTGCGCCGTTGGTGTGCATATTGCCCGGAGTGTCAGCTGGTAAACCAGCCGGCCATTCTGAGGGCGCCTTTACATCCTCTACCCTTGATGGAGGTCCCATTTGAACGTATTGGCATGGACCTCATCAGGCCATTTCACCGGAGCGCACGCGGATATCGCTTTGTGTTAGTTCTGGTGGATTACGCAACACGATATCCCGAGGCAGTGCCGTTGTGCAGCATTTTGGCAAAGAGTGTTGCGCAGGCTCTGTTTCAGGTCATTCTCCCGAGTCGGAAGACCGAAAGAGATTCTGACTGACCAGGGAACCCAGTTCATGTCACGAACACTGAGAGAACTTTATGGATTACTGGGCATTAAGTCTATTTGGAACAGTGTTTATCACCCACAGACTGACGGGCTTGTGGAGCGTCTGAACAAGACTTTAAAATCCATGATTGGTAAATTTATACATGACGATGAACATAATTGGGATAAATGGCTTGATCCTCTGTTGTTTGCAGTGCGGGAGGTCCCCCAGGCCTCGACGGGATTTTCTCCCTTTGAACTGCTGTTTGGCTGGAAACCACGAGGGGTGCTCGACCTGCTTAAGGAAAACTGGGAGGAAGGTCCGAGCTCCAGCAAAAGTGAAATTCAATACGTCCTGGACCTGCGAGCAAAACTCCACACACTGGGTCAGATGTCACGGGAGAATTTGCTCCAGGCCCAGGAGCGTCAACAACGGCTGTACAACAGAGTGGCCAAGCTGAGGCAATTCACACCGGGAGAAAAGGTACTTGTATTGCTTCCTTCTTCCAGCTCAAAACTCCTCGCCAAGTGGCAGGGGCCCTTTGTGGTCACACGGCGAGTAGGGGACGTCGACTATGAGGTGGTGCAATCTGACAGGGGCGGAGCTACACAGCTCTACCACCTCAACCTCTTAAAAGCATGGAGAGAGGCGGAGTCTGTTTCTCTGGTGTCCGCGGTATCTGAGAGAGAGGAGCTGGGGCCAGAGGTTCCAAAGTCCACCAATCCTGCCTCGCTCCCTTTCGACGCCAATCTCTCTGGGACCCAGAGAACAGACGTTGCCCAGTTACAGAAGCAGTTTGCTGATGTGTTCTCCCTCCTGCCAGGACGCACGAACCTCATAGTGCACAACATTGAGACGTCTCCGGGCGTGACGGTGCGGTCGCGACCCTCCAGGCTACCTGAACACAAGAGAAAAATTGTTCAGAGAGAATTGGCGGCTATGCTGGAGATAGGAGTAATAGAAGAGTCCAACAGTGCCTGGTGTAGCCCCATTGTTCTTGTTGTCAAGAAGGATGGATCTATTCAGTTCTGTGTGGACAATCGCAGGGTGAATGATGTGTCACGATTTGATACGTACCCAATGCCCTGGGTCGATGAACTCCAGGACCGGCTGGGCACTGCACGTTTCTTCACGACACTGGATTTAACCAAGGGCTACTGGCAGATTCCTCTCTCGCCAGAGTCCAAGGAAAAAACGGCCTTCTCCACTCCGTTTGGGTTATACCAATTCACCACATTTCCCTTTGGGTTGTTCGGTGCCCCAGCCACTTTCCAATGCCTCATGGACCGGGTGCTGCGTCCGCACGCTACATATGCGGCCGCCTACCTGGATGATGTCATCATCCACAGCACCAGCATGTGCAGCGGGTGGGCGCAGTGCTGGAGTCCCTGAGGCAGGCTGGGCTCACCGCCAACCCAGGGAAATGTGCAGTTGAACGTAGGGAGGTACGGTATCTGGGGTACCACTTGGGCAGCGGGCAGGTGCGCCCTCAGGTGGACAAGACGGCGGCTATCGCGGCCTGTCCGCAGCCCAAGACAAAAAAAGACGTGAGGCGGTTTTTGGGGCTGGCGGGGTATTACAGACGGTTCATCCTGGGTTTCGCGGATCTGACCAGCCCCTTGACCGACCTGACCCGGAAAGGTGCCTCAGATCCAGTCCAGTGGACGGAGCAGTGCCAGCGGGCGGTTGAGAAGGTAAAACAGGCTCTCTGTGGGGAACCACTTCTCCACACCCTTAACTTTTCTCTCCCCTTTACTCTGCAGACTGATGCGTCGAACAGAGGACTGGGGGCCGTTTTGTCCCAGGAGGTGGGGGGGGGGGAGGTGGACCGCCCTGTTGTGTACATCAGCCGGAAGTTATCGGAGAGGGAGGCCAGGTACAGCACAGTGGAGAAGGAGTGCCTGGCCATCCGGTGGGCGGTCGACTCCTTGCAGTACTACCTGCTGGGACGCTCATCCACCCTCTGTTCGGACCACGCTCCGCTCCAGTGGCTCCACCGCATGAAGGATACCAACGCCAGGATCACTCGGTGGTATCTGGTGTTACAGCCTTTTAACTTCAAGGTGATCCATAGGCCGGGGGCGCAGATGACTGTGGCCGACTTCCTCTCCCGCTCTCAGGAGACTGAAATAGACTATTTCAGACCCCTGAAATAGTTTTTTGTTTCAGCAGCTGTTGAACAGCTGAACGTTGTTTTCAGCATCACATCCAACAGTGAAACTACCAGCAACACTTGTTCAGGTAATTCAAGTAAAATTAGTTCTGGAACTGAAACTCCAGCAAACAGGAACAGTTCAGTGGTTTTAGAGGGACGGACTCCGTCCTCTCTGTCCTCCCACTGATCCATAGCAGAGCCCACAGCTTCACACAAACACAACAACCTGCTCAGTACGTACAGCAACATTCACAGCACAGGACACATCAGTTCTCATCACTGTCTGTAACATGGCTCTAAAACTCAGGACTGACAGACACTTTTCTGCAAACACATTATAATCCTGTAATTACTGTTCTTCTCTCAGTGCTGCATAAACCTGCAAAACATGTCACAGTCACAACAGTTGGTGTGGCATATCATATAAAATCCTAAATTTCATTTCAGCAACCAGAAATATGATAAATTTGTTCCTCCTGCTCCATTTTTTCACATTTTCTAACAAACTTGGTATTTGTGTTGATCACTAAAGGAATGAAATGTGTTCTTCCAGTTTGTCCAACGTGATGACAAACAAAATGTATTCAGAGGAAATCTGCATGTTAAGAGGATATAAAAGCCTCTTTTTTCTGTGTATAAACATGTCTTTAAATCTGATCACACAAACCAGGATAATTCCTCTTTTTGTTTTCCTCTGTGGGACCCTGACGGTTGAGAAGCCACACAGCTCCTCTTCACCTTCAACCACTTCTGGTCCTTCTGAAGGATTTTTGGACCTTTGAGAAATGGACTATGCGAAAGGTGCTGCACAGAAAAAGTGTGTTCCAGCCGTGAATGAAGAGTTGAACGGGAAACACAGTGAAGTTGATCCAAGCTGTCAGACCAGTTCAGATATGGTTTGCATTTTTATCAGCTGACTAGATCGAATTACATTCAGACTGCTGCCGGTTTTATTCAGGAACCACCGACAGAAAATCATTTTACAATCATTCTACTTTAACTCGCGGACAAATTCAACTGCATGTTTGAAATAAATGGACTGAAAAATAAAATCAGGATCAAGAAAGACCTCTACGGTCGACTCAGTGATCCAACAGGTCAGAGTTCATCAGACATGTCCAGATTTCTCTGGGAGGATTCTCACCTGCTCGACTTCAGGTCCACTTCCAGACACTTTCCACCTTCGTGTGTGGAGGAAAGATTCGGAGAGAAGAAGCTGCTCGTTGTCCCTCGTCAGTCCTGGTGTCTGAGAGTGTTTGATCTGAGGACGCCGTCACTTCCTCATAACTTCAGAGTCCGAGTCTAAAAGCATCAGAGTGACGTCAGAACCAGTCTTACCTGTGGCAGAGAAATCCAAGATCACATGATGCAGCTCTGCTGTCTGTCCACTAGATGGAGCTGACAAACCAACCAAAGATCAGCACAGAGACATGAGATGAAGCAGCAGCAGTTTGGACCACATACAGGACTGTATGTTGGACATGTTGGTTTGTTATGAGGCAGAAAGCAGCCTGAGCTTCCTGCCAGGGACCTGAAATCTGGTCCTCAGTCCTGGTTCCAGGTGTCTCTGCTTTAAATGGACTTTTCATCCCAAACACTTTTCTTTAACAGCCTTTTTATTCATTTGTCTCCAGAAAGAGACTGTATATAAAAGTGGACTTAATTTCAGGGTGTTAAAATCAAGGGGGATGCAGAAGTGTCATAAACTGCAATACCTTCTAGTCCCAGTAGAGGTTGTCTCTAAAAAGCCTCCGGCTCCATAGACTCCCATTCAACTTCTCATGAAATTCAATAAATGTTTTCTAAGGAGTTATCTCGGTGTTGTTAGTTAAAGTCACTCCTTCTTATTAGTTTTCTGGAGGTCCATCTGAAAATAATCCCTCATTCATTAGAAAATAAAGGTGGAGTTTCACTCAAATACCTGCAGTATTTAACTTCCTTCTGCATGTTTCAAATATGTCCATAAACACTTGTAGCGTCCTGCTAATTTGTTTACATGTGTTTCTTTGTAATTCTGTAACAGTGAATTTGCATTTGTGTTCATAAGCAGAGAAGTGTAGTTTGGAAAAGTCCTGAAGTGTCCTACAGTTTTGAGTTGCCCTTGAACCTCTCGTGTCCTCACCGTATTGGTTGGTCAGGTGTCAATCTGTTGCCAGCCAATCAGGACAAGCAGAGAGACCTTCTTGGTAACCTACCGGGTTCTTAGAGGGGCGGGGCTAACGACAGGAGCGCGCGCAGGAAAACCTTTGGAAGTTGTATTTGTATAAAACTTTAGTTGTTATCAGCTGTTAGGTGGATTCAGTTCATCAAAGCAGACAGAAAAATAGATATTTCCTGCTTTAAATCAGAACATGTGACGGACTGAACACACGCCGAGTGACAGTTGAGGTCAGGACAGATTCAGATGGTGTTTCGGTCAAATGAAATTAAACTGTGTTTTACCGACGAAGGAAGAAGTTAGAAAATCCCCGTTTTTCAGACGAAGTTCGGCAGCGAGAGGAACACATCGGGACTGATGTTTCACCATCACTTCAAACTTCACTAGAAACTTTCACCAGTTTACTAACGTGATGTTTGAACGGTTCATCGATGATCTCCGACTGACAGCGTCATCCTTCATGTCGGATTAAGAGCTAACGTGTCGGAGAGCAGCGGGCAGCGGCTCACATGGACCCTCACCGTGGTGGAGGAGGGCGGCCATTTTCAGTCGGTCCCAAAGAATTCTCTGAGTCGTGTTCGTGGAGCCGAGAACAAAAAGTTCAATGGAGGGATTTAAAAAGAGCAGAAGATGGAGATTCAACCACCTCTGAGGTCATGTGAGTTTTGTGTCACGTCAGTTCCAGATCTTAAAATCATGATGATCTTAAAGCTCCTTTAGTTTCACCATGAATTGGTGAACTCCAGTTGAAGCCAGCTATCATTTGTCCTGAGCTCATGTTAGCCGCCCTGATGTCAGACAGTCACTGCTCTGCTGCTGATGGCTTGTTATCCAGTAAGCTGCTTACTTTACTACACTAGTTTTAATACACTTATTTACTAAAAGGAGCTTTCTAGATAACATCAGCACACTCACAACTGTTTGAATGACAGAAAACGTATTTCTACGACAGTTTATTATTCACGTAAAATGACATTATTATTATCTTAGAGATGAATTTCCTCTTTCTGGAACTCAAAGCATTCATGGAGTGAAAGAGTCATTTATTTAACGTGTATTTCTCTGTCGTAGATTGAATTTAGCATCATGTGTGTTTGATAATCAACTTGAAGGTGTTTTGAAGTTTCTATTATCAGAGTATCATATTATGAGCTGCATAGTTTGGTGTTTCTTCTGAAAGCATTTCCTTTCCTTTCCCAGTCAGCCAGCAGGGATGTGAGGCTTCAGAGAGACTCAACAGTACCGTGGATGTTCCAGGCAGGTATGTTGAGGAACAACTGTTTTTAATTATAAGTTCTACCTGATTTATATTTACAAATATATATAATTCCTGCATGTTCATGGAGCAGCAGGAAGCAACAACCTTCATGAGGAAGTGTTCCAACGTTGGTCTCTTTATCAACATCAACACCTGAGTTCCTCACGTTTTAGTGACCACAGGTACGTGAACATTTGGGATTTCACCGTGGAAACCTGGACGAAGTCTGGATGAAGGTTTCACTGACTCACAGGAAGCTGACAAATCTCCTCCTCCTCCTCTCCCCTCCTCTCTCCCTCCTCTCCTCCTCTTCTCCTCCTCTCTCCCTCCTCTCTCCCTCCTCTTCCTTCTCCTCCTCTTCTCATCCCCTCCCCCTCTTCTCTCTCCCTCCTTTCCTCCTCCTCTCTCCCTCCTCCCCCTCCTCTCTCCCCCTCTCTCCCTCCTTTCCTCCTCCTCTCCCTCCTCTCTCCCTCCTCTGTCCCTCCTCTCCTCCTTTCCTCCTCCTCTCTCCCTCCTCTCCCCCTATCTCCCTCCTCTCTCCCTCCTCTCCTCCTCTTCTCCTCCTCCTTCTTGCACATCATTCAGTCCAAACAACTGATTGATGGAAGAAACAGAAAATATCGTATCAACAGTGATAATTTGTGGAAATATAAATATATAAACATTCAAAGTTGAAGAAAGTCCAACATGTTGTCAGAGGAGACGAGTTAAAGGAGCTGCAGCTTCTCTGAAAACACTTCAAACATTCCTGCATGTTTGTATGCAGCTGCAGGTCTGAACACGCAACACACAACATGCAACATGCAACACACACACACACACACACACACACACACAGTTGTTGTTTTTTTTAAGTAAAACCTTTTGAGCTTTTTGATTTCAAATTTTGTCTTAGGAAACACTTCATGTTTTAAATCACTATTTTGACTTTTTATCTTTTCTTACCTAAATATTTGACTAAGTTAGAATTATTTTTTTTACTTTTATCCAAGTTTGATTGTTTTTATCACAATCTTGAACAATTCTAATAATAATTTTGACTTTTTTTCTCCGAATTTTGGACTAATTCATACAAATGTTTTTACTTTCATCGCATAATTACATTTTATTATTTTTTTTTAATCACAATTTTGACATAATTCTTCAAATAGTTTTGACTTCTCTCTTATTGATCTTCTGACTACTAATAATGTCCGACAGCCGAACAAAGCTCCGCTCGACTCGTCCGATTCTCTGAAGGAGAAAAGCAGAAAATATGACGTGACGGAAGAAAATATCAAAACTCATTTCCATAAAAACAGAAATCAGAAGGGAAGTTTAGAAGAGCAGCTGAAGATGAAGAGAAGACAATCTGCACCTCAACACATTTATTCTTTAAAACAAACAAAATCAAACTCTAGTTTTTACAATTTGAAAGCCGAGAAAATTCAATTTCCAAAGTAAAGTACATAAAAATGACTTCATTCTTTTATATGTCCAAACAAGCGCTG
The DNA here is from genome assembly GCF_022577435.1 of Embiotoca jacksoni. NCBI lineage: Eukaryota > Metazoa > Chordata > Actinopteri > Embiotocidae > Embiotoca > Embiotoca jacksoni. Next base: position 1,207,968 of record NW_027185408.1, read on the forward strand.
CTCCTGCGGTGACCTTTGACCTTCAACCCTTCTCTCTCTCTCTGAAACCCGTTTCTGTGGTTGGGTTTCCCGTCATCTCCGCGGCGCCTTGCGGCTCTCCAGCAGCAGCACCACCAGACGTCTGAGCAGCGCCGGCAGCTTGCTGCTGTAGTTCTGCTGCAGGACCGACGCCAGCCGGCACCGGAGGCTCCGCAGGCTCGGCGCCGAGCCGCCGTCCGGCACGTTGAGCAGGACGTGGAAGAAGTCCAGCCAGAGGTCGCCGTGAGGGTTCCCGGAGGACGAGAAGAGTCCCGGTTAGCTTCCACCCGGTCAGACGACCTCTGGTCCCGGTCCGATTCAAACTGGACTCGTATTGTTGTCACAATATTGGTGTTTCTAAAAGTAATACAAATTAATCGGACAAAACGACTCTGCGGACCGGAGACGGACCGGAGACGGACGTTACCTCCTGAAGACACCGTTCGTCTTCCACGCCGCCGTCGTTCGTCACCTGCATGTACGTCCCGAACAGCATGCGGTGGACCGTCCCGGCGAGCCCGAAGTAGTCGGTCTGGAAAACACACGAGGTGAAGATGCAGGAAAACGGAGAGACGTGTGAAAGACAAACCGCGGCAGCGCGTCCTCACCTGGTAGCTCCACGGCTTCCCGCTGAGCATCTCGGTGCACTGGAAGCCCGACGTCAAACAGCGGGCGGTGAACGCCGTGCCTTCTGGGAAAAGCCGCATGTCGATGCTCTGTCCGAGGTCGATGAGGACGAGGCCGTGGTCCACGCCGTCCGGGTCGAAGCAGCTGTTCTCCAGGAACCTCCAAAAAAACACAGCGGCAGCTTTGAAAAAATAAAACAAACACACGAAGACGTTTCCTTCCAAAGTCAACGCGTCCACGTCGGTAGAATCGATGGTGTCGCGGGCGTACCGCTCTCCCAGCAGGAAGTTGTCGGGTTTGACGTCGGCGTGGACGATGCGGGCGGCGTGCGGCCGCTCCAACGTGCGCAGGATGCAGACGCTGAAGTACAGGACGAGCGGCGGAGGCATCGCCTCGTCGCTCAGGGATTTGTAGACGTTCACCGCGTTCTGAAGGTGGAGGTGAAAAAAAGAAAGAATCAAACTTCACACGTGGAAAAAGGAGCAGAGACTCTCTGGGCGTGAAGGAGCGGTTATAAACCAGCGGACCAGCAGGGTGCCGTAGTCGTGCAGCTCGCCGACCGGCACGCTGCCGTCGTGGAAGAGGTGGGCGGAGCTGACGCGGCCGTACAGGTGACGGACGGCGGGCTGCAGCCGGGCGTCCGGCTGCGTGTGGATGTAAAACTCCCACGGGTTGGCCGGCTTCTGGACCTGCAGGGAGACACGTTGGACGTCAAGAGTCTTTCTGTCCAACGTCACTCAGATCCAATAAACTGAACTGTGACTGTTTGGACATGTTTCACAGGAAAAGTCAAATCTCTGAGATTTAGACAAAAAAAACATACAACACATTAAAAAAACAATATTGTTTCATACCAATGGACCACTGGGGGGCGCTGCAACTTTATTAAATCCTTTAAAAGGAGTTTAAATTAGGTTCAGGGACTCAAAATATTGGCTTTCATTATGTAAAAGAAAATGATTCAGCTATGATTTAGCTTTACTGTTTTTTTATGTGTCCAAATGCTGCATTCAACTATATTCAGGACATTTAAAAGAATTTAATTTAAGAATTTTTAACCCTTTCTGGGGCATTTATTTGTTTTGTTTCCGCAGGAAAGTTTTCAAGTTCTGCAGATCTCCTAAAAAAACTAATGTTGCGGTCACTAAAAAGAAAGAATCACATCCGTTGAGGAGTTTTGTGAAAAGAGAGCGAATCGTGGAGATGACGTCTCACCTTTAAAACCACCTTCTCCGAGGTCACCGGGTTCGTCGCCTGGTAAACGGTCGCGAACGCACCTTCGCCGAGATCCTCCGTGATCTGAAAAGGTTCGCTGCCGGGTCGAGCCGAGGCCGCGGAGGTCCCGGAGGAGTCGGCGGGACAAAGCGTCTGGTCTCTGAAGGACAGCACGGCGGGGGGAGGAGGCTGCACCACGGTGATGGAGGAGGTGACGGAGGAGGTGGCGAGGCAGTGCTGAGCCAGACCCTCCCCAACGATGGTGCCCTGCCTCGCCGAGGAGGGAACCAGCTGGCTGACGGCCGTCTCAGAGAGCTTGTCGTCGGTCGGACTCTGTTCCCTGATGGGGCTGCAGGGGGGGAGACACCGGGGGAGGGAGGGTGGGAGGAGGGGGGTCGGTCAGTCAGTGAGACATGCTCATCACAACCTCTGTTACCTGAGGACACAACGCTTACCTGAGTTTTTGGGTCTGACGTCGGATGAAAGCGTCGTCGTCAGCATCGCCGCCGTTGTTCTCTGTGAAGAACCGAAAAAGTCTTCGTTTGTCACCAGATTAAGAAGAAGAAGAAAAAGAACCGTGTTGTGAGGCGGGGAGGTCCGGGTCCGGTACCGGTACCTGGGTCCTGGTAGAAGTTGCCGCTGAGGGGGGTCTTGTGAGTGAACGGCGTGGAGACGCACTGGGCCAACATGGCGAAGTCCAAGGTGCTGTTGGGACAGGCGGCCAGCGAGTGGAGCGAGTTGTAGCGAGCGCCCCACATGGTGCTCTCGTCCGGCATCGGGTCGGGAGGAGTGTCCTGGAGAGACGGGGACAAAAACAACAACGTCTGTTTCACCACTTCGCCGACGAAGTGCGTTCGTGACGAATCGACGTCTTCGTAAAAACGAACTCACGTTGGGTTTGTCTGCCTTCGGCGGCGCGACCGGAGCCAGAGCTCGGACGGGTTTGGACTTCTCGGTGGGACGAGCAGCAGCGCTGAGCAGAAACCACGAAGTAAAACCATGAGAGTCTGCCGATTGTTTTCCACTTCTTAGTCAAACCCCGTGTGTTGCCGTGGAAACGGAGCTCGCACTGACAAAAAGTCAGTCTGACGAAAACATGTGATTGAGTTGTTGTTTTGTTTACCTTCCGTTTTGTTTGTGGTTGTTGTCCTGGAAGATGGTGAACGGGGCAGCGGAGGGGGGCTGATGCACGAGGAGGGGCCTCCTGTCAATCATAAAGGAGGATGAAGGTCAGCAGGAAACTGGCTTCAGTTGAGGTGAATACTGACAATAATAATCATATTTAATAGTTCAGAAGTTGATGTTCAACACAGGTGACAGATTCCACTTGTAGAAATGTTCTTCATGTAAACAAACACAGTTCGCTGCGTATTTACCGTTCGTCGGGCCGCCGGCGTCCAACTCCCGCTCGGCGGCGTGGAGCGCCGAGGCGTCGCCGAACGGGTCTCGGAGGAACGTCGGGGCCGCGAACGTGTCCCTGATCACACCTGAGAGACGACACGGAGACGGTTCGATGGCGCCGGACAAACTACGTCAACTAGAAACGGTGCGCTCGGAGAGCTGCGGTGAATTCACAGTAAAAGTAGGGTTAGCTCTATTTACGTTTCCATAGCAACACTGAGATGTAATCTGAGGAGTTTTACCTGAGTTTCACCTCCTCCCCCCCCTCCCCATCCGACGGTTGTGCTCACCCAGCGCCTCCCTCCTGTTGACGGTGGGCGACGGCACCCTGGAGGGCGTGGCCTGAACGAAGCCCAGCCAGGTGTTGGGAGTGACGTGAGACAGGTTGGACGTCCCGCCGTGAGACACTGAGGGAGACGCAGAGAGAGAGAGGGAGGTGTGGGGACAGTCACAGGAAGCTGAGAGGGACAGAAAGGGGGAGGAGCTTGCTGGTGAACGGGCGGTTTACTTCCCGTCCAGTTTCTGCTCTGCTGGCGGTTCACCGACGTCTCTGAGAAACAAAAAACAAAAACAAGATGAAGAAAGAAAAGATTCTCAGATGGCCGACGCGCTGCAGGAGGACTCGACTCACTGCTGCGTGCCGTCGGCCTCCTCCGGTTCTCCGGCGTCCTGGTGGGGAACATCGGCGGGTTCGTGGAGCGGCGGCTCCGCATCTGCCGGCACAGAGGCATGATGGGAAATCTCAGAGCGCAGAGCGTCTGTCTGCTGAGGAGGAGGAGGAGGAGGAGGAGGAGGAGGTTCGGCGGCCTCGTGGATGAAGGCCGGCTCGGTGTGCAACCTCAGGCCCAGAGAGTTCCTGCTGCTCAGGCGGTCGGAGGGTCGGGGACACCCAGAGGCATGCTGGGAAGGATCCGGGTTCCCACTGGTGGCTGGTTCTGCTGCACAGAGCTGAAAAAAACAAGGAAAAGGATGTTTTCTCATGAGATGAGTTTCCTGCTGAAATGTTGAAGAACCAGACATACCAGGTTTCAGATGTTTAAAAGCAGCCTTTGATTGAATAAATATTTAATTGTCTCTTTACTTTTTACTCTGTTGTAGTTTTTATATTTAACTGTTAATGCAGCATTGAAGGAGTTTGAAGTTTCACCTCCTGAGACTCAGCCGGTCCTGAAACACCGAAACACCCCAGATCCTGGTTCATTATCTCCATCAGACCTGTCAGGCTGCGGACTCCCTCCTTCTGCTCCTTCTGCTCCTTCTGCTCCTTCTGCTCCTTCTGCTCCTTCTCCGCTTCAAGCCAAACCAAAAACCACGTCATAATCTCACTTAATGAAGGTTTTTCTTTTTAAACGGTAGATTGAGAAAGCGCTGACTCACCGGTTTCCCTCCGCTCCTCCTCCTCCTCCTCCTCCTCCTCCTCCTCCCGTCTCTCCTGGACTTTACGGAAGTATTTCTGAGCTCGGACCTCCTTGAAACAAAGTTGGGATCCTTCGCAGACGAGTTCGTCCTCCAGGTACTCGGACACGTTCTGAACCCCGGAGCTCCGGCCGGACGGGATCGTCCCCGACGTCTCCGAGCGGGACACTCTATGGAGGAGACCGTGGATGAGACATCCTGGAGTTATTTGAGTCAACTAATTAAAAACAACACAATACAATCTAAAAAAAAGATCCTAAAACTGAAACCGTCCACTTACGTCACGGTCGTCCTGTTCAGAGACATTTTTAACGGGCACTCCACAGACGGCTGGGACAGAGAGCACAGAGGGTGTTAGCGAGGTTTGAAAAACAAAAACACAGGATAACGCGGCGTTATTAAACCGTTACCACGGAGACGCACACCCACCACGCTCTGAGCCTGTCCGTCGGAGGACATCTGATCGGTCAAGTGGGAGTTCTGCAGCGCGGTCCGACCCGCTTTCACGAAATAAAAGTCAAGACGGCAGACGCGACTTTTAAAAAGGAACCAACGGAGGAGAACCAGAAGTCCCACCTGAGGCCGGCGCCGGGATCCTGGTTCTGGTCTGAAACCGCCTGCAGGATTTAAAAAGGTCCTGTCGGTGACACGTCGTTCTACAGTTTGAAGCGCTGAATCGGACACCTCCAAAACATCTGGTTTACCTGTACTCGTGCAGGACGGCGTCGGCCGGCCGGGCCCGGTTCTCCACCGCTTTCTGGTCCACGGCGTCCGCCTGCTCGTCCGTCCCCCAGAGCTCCGGCCGCCGGGCCCGGGCCGCGTACGGGGCGGCCGTCCCGCCGCCGACGCCGCGGCCGAAAACGTGGCCGTACGGGGCGACGGGGTCGGACCGGTGCCTCGCCTGCCGAAGACGCGGGAAGAGAAGCGTGAAGAAGGAAAAAGGCGTGACCGCTTCACGCCGTCGTCGTGTTTGAAGTCCGGACTCACGCATTTGATGCAGTAGTTCACGTATCTGACGTCGTTGGCGTATCGCTCCACGTTCAGAAATCTCTGGACGAGGCTGTCCAACACCAGCGACATCCCGCCGCCCTCCGCCGGTCGCATCTGCTCCAGGTACTCCACCAACCTGATGGGGGGAGGAGGGGGGACACTGAGCTGTCAATCACACAATATAACAAAACATCCAGGTTGGGAGACATGAAGCTAAAAAAATAAGAGAATGAAACAAATGGATCTGAGGTAGGAACCGGATAATCACAGGAAGGTCAAAAAAAGAAGCTTTTAAAGGTCAATAAAAACTGGAACACAAGAGGAAGACTTCTTTAAACACTTCTTAAAGAAATATAACAGATGCACAGCTGATACCTTCATACTCGGAGCTGAGTCTGTATTCATGACAACTCAAGCTTTTAATGCAAATGTCTCTTATGTCCATAGTTTGAAGTGATGCCTGGTGTGATTTCAGATGTGCATTTGTATTGTTTTTGCTGTTAAAGTGTGTTTTCTCTAATTCTCTCCGTTACAGACAATAAAGAGACGAACGTTTCCTCATTTAAAAACAATCCCGTTACTCACTTGTCCCACGGATCCAGTGGGTCGTCTCCCGTGTACGAGGACAAACTGTCTTCAAAACACCTCCAAAAATAAAGTCGGAGAAATCCATGAAAATGAAGGAACGTTAAGGCCATTTTATAAAAGTTAAATCTTTTATAAAGTGCTCATAACACAGCAATACGTTAGCAGTCAGCTAACACCGGCTAACGTCCGCGCGACTTCCTGTAAATACGCAGCGATGTCCATTTGAAGAGTTTTTAAGACGTCTGAACAAAACAAGTAATTTAACTCCTCTGCTGTGGATATATTAAACTCTTATCGGGACGACTGGATGAACAAATCCGTTTTCTGCTGATAAGTTCCATCGTTTGTGGTGTTTCCGTCCTCCGAGCTGCTGCTCGCTGCTCCCGTTACGTTTCAAATTTAACGCTCAGCCAATAGCGTTTCAGAGTGTCGTAAAGCCACGCCCCCAACGCGTGACGTCTACCGTGGGGCGCAAACACAAAACAAAAATACTTTTGCATCGAGGGAATTTATGTATTTAAATCGATGTATGTTTCTTCATTTGTATTTTCTTTGTTCCTTTTGTTGTTTGTTATTTACTGTCCGGTTATCTCCACATTGCTGCCTTTTCTGTACGAAATAATGAGTGTTAATCTACACTGTTTGTAAACTTACATCTTGTTCAATAAAGTTCTGAAAAAAAGAAAAGAAAAATTACAAAAAGCTGACACATAAGAAAATATGTGTCTATAAAAGTGTCATTTTGATTTGACTTTAATTAGTGGATTTTAATTATAGAGCATTTCTATCTTTATATCGAACGTTTTACTTGATTTTTTAAATTAAAATAAACTATATTGTGAATTGTGTGAAAGGAGCCTCGGACCAAAGTACCAGAATCTGATCTGACTAAAAGAGAACGTTTCCGTCCGGATCAAACTGAACCACGGTTTGGTTCGTTCACATCGTGACAAAACTTTCTGGATGATTCACATTTGTAGGCCGTAAACAGGAAGTTGAGGCCAGATATCGTTGCCCAGGAAACAGTCGGTGCTAACGACGGGACGGAGACGACGACGACGGGACGGAGACGACGACATTGATACTCAAGTGATGACGTGGAGTCGTAGGTGATGATGACAGAACGGGCAGTAGTTCACACCTTGAACATTGTTATGTTTGGGGGCGTGTATGTTTGATTGACAGGCCTGGGAGGAAGTCATGTTTCCTGTATAGGTGGGCGGGGCATAGCGTCCTCCGTCTCCGTTAGACCCCTCCCTCCTCCCCAGCTCGTCCAAATATGGTCATTTCTGGCGGAGATGTCGACGGCTGAATGTCATAACGGAGGGTTTAAAACATCCGTTCACAAACCGACGGGTGACGTCGTTGTTGGTTTTCTCACATTAAGAAGCAGAACAGAAGCAGAACCTTTCAGGGAGATCACACAGGGGTGGACTCAGTTTGTTCTAACAACATATTAAACAACCCGGCAGAAAACACACATTAAATGAAACTTTATTCAAATATTCACGTTTTATTTCATCAACTCAAACACAGAAAACATTTCAACAGGATTCATGACGAGTGTAAAAGTTATTTTCAGGCCGTCTTGCAGCAGGTTTCCAGAATCTGCTGATGTTTATCAGCCAAAGAGCTCAGTTTGACCTTCATCTGTCCACATGGAAGTGAAGGTCAAAGTTCAGAGGTGAGGACATCATTTCACTACTTCTGACACAAAACATATTCTGACATCACAATCAGTGATTCAACGGTGAACCAAAGAGAAACTTCATCCACCATCAACATTTAAAGCTGCTGTCACTTCCACAGACTCTTCCTCCTACAGAGAACACAGAGACACTGAGGAACCAACTGACCAGAACCTAAATCCAGGATACAGAGGTTCAGTGAATGTGGTGTTGAAGGTGTGGAGGTGGATCAGAGTGTCAGAGGAGATTCTGTAGAAGGACAGAGTGCCAGCAGGACAGTCCACATACACTGCTACTCTGTTGGAGGAGGAGGAGGAGGAGGAGGAGGATGTTATTGTGTTATTGTGCCAGACAGAGTAACGACCATCGTCGTAACAGTTCAGACTCCAGGACTGATCGTTCCTTCCAAACCTGCAGTCATCACTGTCTCCTCTCCTTCTGATTCCTCTGTAACTCACTGCTATATGAACCCTTCCTCTCCTCTCGACCTCCCAGTAACAGCGACCAGTCAGACCAGTTCTACACAGCAGCTGCCACCAGTAGTCAAATCTGTCTGGATGATCAGGATATGACTGATCTTCTTCCACCTTCGTCACCTTCCTGTTGTTGTCAGACAGTTTGAGTTTTCCGTTTACTGAGTTTGTGTCCAGTTCAAGTTCACAGAAATCTGATGGAGAGAAAAAGACACGACACAGCTGCAGTTTATCATCTGACACATCTGATGGCTTTTTTCTTTCTTTACTTCCTGACTTGTTGTTCGTTCATAGAAAGTTTAATGATGATACTTTTTGTCAGGCTTTGACTTTTGGGGGACGACATCCAGCTGGATCACTTGAACTAAGACAAAGTAGAATCTTTAAATACGCTTCTCTGATCAAGTTTATTATTGCATCTGCTGTTTTAGGATATCTTGACTGATAAAGCTTGGATGGTTTTTGGTAGCTGGAATTGTTTGTGATTGGATTCTTGTTTTCACTCAAGTAACTGAGAGTCAAAGAGAACAAGTTTAGAGTTAAACTGATGGTCTTTTATTCTAATTCTATTAAGGACTAAGTTGTATTTTACTTTCTACCGTTTGAGGTAAAAAGACTCTCCGGGAACAGTTTGGGACCAAATTTAGAGACTGTGTGAAAGTTTTCTTTGTTTAGAAATCAGTGGTGAGTTTCTATTGCTGCTCATTTGTAACACCTGGTGACGGGAGGCCTAACGAGCAGGGGGTGTGGTCTGACCAGCTGTAGCCAACCCTGTTGGAAAACCAGGAAGTGTTTGAAGAGTCAGCTTCAGTGTCTGTGAGGGCTCGTCGTAGGAAGACTCGGAGGACGGAGACAAAGGAGTCTTTTGTTGGAGTCTCCGGGGGAAGCTGAGTATAACTACTGCTATCTGAATATGTGTGTACTTTCCGTACCTGTGCGTATATCTACTCGTAGATACTATCAGCCTCCCACTCGTTCACACCAACACCGTAACCTTTCCTCTCTTATCTATCCCACCCGTTCCACACATACCCAACACCTCGTCACAGGAGGACTCTGGAACTGACAGTCAGCTGAAGACAGACTTCATCTCTGGCTTTGATATCCAGCAATCGCTGGACTTCCTTGGTCTCACTGAGACCTGGATCACACCGGACAACACATTCACCCTGCTGCTCTCTCCTCTGCCTTCTCCTTCAGCCACACCCCCAGACCTCCTGGTAGAGGAGGAGGGGGGAGGAGTTGGTACAGGTTTACTCATCTCCCCCAAATGAAGTTTTTCTCTTTACCCACTTCCGCTTCCTACCTCACTGTCTTCTGAGTTTCATGCTGTGACAGTTTCTCATCCGGTCCAATTAAACATTGTTGTCTTCTACCGTCCTCCAGGTTCTTTGGAAGATTTCTTGGATGAATTAGACGTCCTCCTGTCAAACTTCCCAGAAAATGGTCCTCCACTTGTCCTTCTGGGTGACTTTAACATCCAGACAGAGAAGTCATCTGACCTTTTCCTTTTCCTGTCTTCCTTTGCTGTCTCCCTCAGTCCTTCCCCTCCTCCTCACAAAGGTTTGAACCACCTGGACTATATTTCACCAGAAACTGCTTCACATCTAACCTCACTGTAACTCCACTTCATGTCTCCGACCACTTCTTTATCTCTGACTCTCTCAAACTGACAACCTGACCACATCAACAGACTCTGGACCTGTCAGTCACAACATTCACTCCCTCTCCCCCTCCTCTCTCCCTCCTCTCCCCTCCTATCTCACTCCCTCTCCCCACCTCTCTCCCTCCTCTCTCCCTCCTCTCTCCCTCCTCTCCCCCTCCTCTCTCCCTCCTCTCTCTCTCCCTCCTCTCCCCCTCGTTTCCCCCCTCTCCTCCTCATGTCCCCCTCCTCTCTCCCTCCTCTCTCTCCCCCTACACTCCCCTTCCTCTCTCCCTCCTCTCTCTCCTCTCCCTCTCCTCTCTCCCTCCTCTCTTCCTCCTATCTCCCTCCTCTCCCCCTCCCCTCTTCCTCCTCTCACCCTATTCTCCTCCTCCTCTCTCCCTCCCTCCTGTCCTCCTCCTCTTGGTCCCTCCTCTCTCTCTCCTCTCCCCCTCCTCTCTCCCTCCTGTCCCCCTCCTCTCTCCCTTCTCTCCTCCTCCTCTCTCCTCGTCTCCCCCTCCTCTCTCCCTCCTCTGTTTTATCTGCCCTCCCTTCAACTGACTCTTTCTCCCTCATGCATCCTAACTCAGCCACAGACACTCTCCTTTCTCCTCTGTCTTCCTCTCTTGATTGTCTCTGTCCTCCTCCATGTCCTCCAGTCCTCCCCAGCTCCGTGGTTGTCTGAGAGACACTATGAGAGCAGCAGAAAGGAAATGTAGAAAATCTAACCACCCTGATGACATGCTCACTTATCAATCTCTCCTCTCCTCTTTCTCTGCCTCTATTTCTGCAGCCAAAAGCTTTTTCTACCAAACCAGGATTCAATCCTCATTTTCCAATCCCAAAAACCTCTTCTCCATCTTTTCCAACCTCCTTGACCCCCCCCCCCCTCTCCTCCCTCCTCCCTTCTACCAAGCCACTTTGTCAACTACTTTACTAAAAAGATAGATGATATATGATCCTCATTTTCAAACCCATTCTCTGTAACTTCATGTCCATCATCCTCTTTCACCCCCCCCGCCCCCGTCTCCCAATCAAGTTGTGACCTTGGTAACCTCCACCCCCCCAACCACCTGCCCCCTTGACCCCATCCCATCTCACATTCTCCAATCTATTGCTCCTGACCTTCTTCCTTTTCTCTCCATCTCATCAACACTTCTCTGTCAACGGTCTGTTTCCTGAACTCTCTGAAGGAGAGAGTGAACCCTCTCCTGAAGAAACCCTCCCTCAACCCATCTGAAGTAAACAACTACAGACCGTTTCTCTTCTTTACTTTCTTTCCAAAACTCTGGAGCGAGCTATCTTCAACCAACTCTCCTCCTATCTCCGCCATAATAACCTACTTGACCACCAGTCTGGTTTCAACAGACCACTCAACAGAGACGGTCCTCCTTCTGTCTCTGAGCAGCTTCACACTGCTAGAGCAGCCTCTCTGTCCTCTGTCCTGATCCTTCTAGACCTTCTGCTGCATTTGACACAGTGAACCACCAGATCCTTCTTTCCTCCTTCAGGACCTCGGTGTCTCAGGCTCTGCTCTCTCCTTGTTCTCATCCTACCTCAACGACCTCACCTACCGGGTAACTTGGAGAGGATCTGTGTCTGAACCTTGTCCTCTCACTACTGGTGTCCCTCAAGTCTCCGTCCTGGGTCCCCTCCTCTTCTCTCTGTTCACCAACTCTCTCGGCTCTGTCATTAGCTCGCATGGCTTTTCCTACCACAGCTTTGCTGATGACACCCAACTAATCCTCTCTTTTCCCCGATCTGAAACACAGGTAGCAGAATGAATCTCTGTCTGTCTGACTGACATCTCTCAGTGGATGTCCTCACACCACCTGAAAATCAACCTCCACAAGACTGAACTGCTCTTCCTTCCAGAGAAAGACTCTCCCACCCTCGACCCGACTACTACCTTCAACAACTCTGTTTTCCCGACCCTGACTGCTAAGAACCTCGGAGACACTCAACAGTCAACTCTCTCTTACTGCCAACATCACTGCAACAACACGTTCCTGTAGATACATGCTGCACAACATCAGGAGAATACGTCTTCTTCTCACTCAGAAAGTGGCGCTGGTCCAGGTTCTGGTCCAGGTTCTGGCCATCTCACGCCTAGACTACTGTAACTCCCTCCTGGCAGGTCTACCTGTTAGTACCATCCGACCTCTGCAGCTCATCCAGAATGCAGCAGCTCGACTCGTCTTCAACCTCCCGAAATTCACTCCTCCTCCTCCTCCTCCTCCGCTCCCTTCACTGGTTACCAGTAGCCTCCCGCATCCTTTTCCAAACATTGGTACTTCGTACCGTACTGTGAACAGATCGGGTCCAGTCTACATCCAGGACATGGTCCAACCTTACATCCCAGCCCGTTCACTCCGCTCTGCATCGGCCAATCAGCTTGTTGCTCCTCACTGAGCTAAACACTCTACAAAATCATGACTGTTTGTTGTCCTGGCTCCTAAATGGTGGAATGAGCTCCCCAACAACATCAGGACAGCAGAAACTCTGTACATCTTCCGTCGCAAACTAAAAACACACCTCTTCTGACTTTACCTTGAATAGGAGAACTTTAGTAGATTAAAATGGAACTTACTTTTAGCACTTTGTAGTTTGGCTTTCTAGAAGAAATTGTATTTTCTTGATTCGTGTTGTTCTGGGTTTTGTACCCTCATGGTTGAAAAGCATCAGCTAAATAATGTAATGTAATGTTTATCAGTCAAACTTACACTTCCTCAGACCAGGTTTTAACCACTGCTCTCCACCATGGTCCACCCTGGAGGAAGAAACAGTCACAATGATTTTCTATCCAACAGGAGTCCTAACTGCTGTTTAACATGAAGCAGAGTTCCTCAGTTTGTCAGTGAGACACAGAAACAGGCTGAAACTCATCAGTGTCAACTGTCTCTCTGATGGTTTCACTGCTGTCTGTGAGGAAAACACCTGAAGAAGAAGAAGATATGTAGAAATAATCAGAGAGCTCAGTCTCCACTGATCTGCTCTGTTTTTATTGATGTCCTCCCACATGTGAAATATTGGTCTCTGCATGTTGTCCCTTAAAATGAACAGTTTGACCAACATTCACATGAACAGCTGAACTGTTTTCAGACTGTTCACAGATCAGTCCAACCACCACATTCAGTTGGTTTGTGTAATTTACATGTTCAGAATCGAGGGTGTAATGATGGAGGGAGTCAGCTGTAGAGACTGAAGCTCTGGGAGGAAAAGTTGTAACTCTGGACTGTAAAATAAAACTGACTTGATTTTAGAACTTCATATAAAAACGACTGTATTTCAGAGTGAAGACTGAGGCCGAACTTTGAGTCCTGAACTTCTCAAATTTGAGATGATGATGGAGAAAAATGAAAATTCAGGTTATCTCTGAGGTCATGAAGGTTTATTCTTTCTGCACTGTGGATATCTGCTGCGTGTTTTTATGGTAATACATCAATCAATAGTTGTTGAGATACTTTAGTACAAACTAAAAGTGTAAACCTACTGGGTTCATCCGCTGGGGATCATAAATGTCTGAACTGAAGTTCATCTCATGTTTATTAGTTGTTGAGATGAATCAGTTTGGACCAAAGTGGTGATCGACTGATGAACACTGTCGTCCCTACAGCCAGGCTGATAACATGGTTCAAGATGAGAAGGATTTGACACCAACTTCACAATGTTTCTAATGAACAGCTGTTTCCACTTGATAAAAGACTTCTGAGGATCCACATTTCCTAACTCAGACCTCCTCACTCCTCTGAACTGAAACAAGAGAAACAAGTCATCCTTCATGATGATGGACCTGAGCAACAACACATGAAGTCAAATCAATGAGACAAACCTGCACTGTGTGAGCTCTGGTTGTCTGTCCATACCTGAGAGTGTCCAGTCTCCATTGAGGATCCTCCAGACCAGCAGACAGCAGCTTCACTCCTGTGTCTCCTGGATGATTGTAGCTCAGGTCCAGCTCTCTCAGATGGGAGGGGTTGGAGCTCAGAGCTGAGGCCAGAGAAGCACAGCCTTCCTCTGAGATCAGACAACCTGACAGACTGGAGTCAGAAAAATATCATCAACTCCAGAAACAAGAAGGAAAATCCTACAGACGTTGAACATCTGCACCAACATGAACTTAAAGATAATTTAACTGATCAACAACCAGATGTTTCCTGACCTGAGAGTCTCCAGTTTACCGTGAGGACTCTCCAGACCAGCAGAAAGCAGCTTCACTCCTGAATCCTGAAGGTCGTTGTTACTCAGGTCCAGCTCCCTCAGACTGGAGGACTGGGAGATGAGAACTGATGACAGAGCTTCACAGCTTCTCTCTGACAGGTTACATCCAGTCAGCCTAGAGAAGAATTAACAATGAACACAAGCTGTTTTATTTGTTATTTAAAAAATGAAACATGTTTGAAATGGTTGATAAATCCTCGTACAGAGCTTTGTTGGAGGCTTTGACAACTGGCAGCAGCCTCAGAAGAGCCTCCTCTGAAGCAGAGTATTTCTTCAGGTCAAACACATCCAGATGTTCTTCTGATGACAGTAAGATGAAGACCAGAGCTGACCACTGAGCAGGAGACAGTTTATCTGTGGAGAGACGTCCTGATCTCAGGGACTGTTGGATCTCCTCCACTAGAGAACGATCATTCAGTTCATTCAGGCAGTGGAACATATTGATGCTTCTCTCTGCAGACAGATTCTCACTGATCTTCTTCTTGATGTACTGGACTGTTTCCTGATTGGTCTGTGAGTTACTTCCTGTCTGTGTCAGCAGGCCTCGTAGGAGAGTCTGATTGGTCTGCAGTGAAAGACCCAGAAGGAAGCGGAGGAACAAGTCCAGGTGTCCATTTGGACTCTTTAAGGCCTCGTCCACAGCAGTCTGGTAGAGATGGATTAGTTTTGTTTCGTGTCTGAAGACTTTAGACAAACATGTTGTTTGTTGTTCCTTCAGCAGGTTGACAGCAGAGTTGATGAAGGTCAGATGGACGTGAAGCGCAGCCAGAAACTCCTGAACGCTCAGATGGACGAAGCAGAACACCTTGTCCTGGTACAGCCCGCTCTCCTCTTTAAAGATCTGGGTGAACACTCCTGAGTACACTGAGGCTGCTCTGATATCGATGCCACACTCTGTCAGATCGGATTCATAGAAGATCAGGTTTCCTTTCTGCAGCTGATCAAAAGCCAGTTTTCCCAGAGACTCCATCATCTTCCTGCTCTTTTCATTCCAGTGTGGATCTGTCTCAGCTCCTTCATCATACTTGACCTGCTTCACTTTGGCCTGAACCACCAGGAAGTGGATGAACATCTCCGTCAGGGTCTTGGGCAGCTCTCCTCTGTCTCTTCTTTTCAACACGTCCTCCAGAACTGTAGCAGTGATCCAGCAGAAGACCGGGATGTGGCACATGATGTGGAGGCTTCTGGATATCTTGACGTGGGAGATGATGCTGCTGGCCTGCTCCTCATCTCTGAACCTCCTCCTGAAGTACTCATCCTTCTGCGGGTCAGTGAACCCTCTGACCTCTGTCACCATGCCAACACACTCGGCAGGGATCTGATTGGCCGCTGCAGGTCGTGTGGTTATCCAGAGGCGAGCGGAGGGAAGCAGTTTCCCCCTGATGAGGTTGGTCAGCAGCACATCCACTGAGGTGGACTCTGTAACATCAGTCAGGATCTCATTGTTGTGGAAGTCCAGAGGAAGTCGACACTCATCCAGACCGTCAAAGATGAACACAACCTGGAAGTGTTCAAAGATGCAGATTCCTGCTGCTTTGGTTTCAGTGAAGAAGAGATGAACCAGTTCCACCAAACTGAACTTTCTCTCTTTCAGCACATTCAGCTCTCTGAAAGTGAACGGAAACATGAACTGGATGTTCTGGTTGGTTTTGTCTTCAGCCCAGTCCAGAGTGAACTTCTGTGTTAACACTGTCTTCCCGATGCCAGCCACTCCCTTTGTCAGCACTGTTCTGATTGGTTCATGTCTTCCAGGTGAGTCTTTAAAGATGTCTTCTTGTCTGATGGTTGTTTCTGGTCTGTCTGGTTTCCTGGATGTTGTTTCAATCTGTCTGACCTCATGTTGATCATTGACCTCTGCAGTCCCTCCCTCTGTGATGTACAGCTCTGTGTACATCTCATTCAGAAGGGTTCGGTTTCCTGCTTTAGAAATCCCCTCAAACACACTCTGGAACTTCTTCCTCAGGTTTGACTTGAGTTGTTGACACACTGCAGGTTTACGTCCTGAACAAAAAAACAAACAAAGAAACAACAAGTGAATGTCTCAGTAAACCTGAATACAAACTTTTGAACAGTTTAAACATTTTGTGTCTCCATGAAATAATTTCTTCACATCAGTTGTGGACAAACAGTTTCTGACTGTTTTCAGTCCAGAAGAATTCACAGATGTGATGAAGATGTTTGCATCGTATTAACAGCAGAGTTTGGAAATCTAAGTTTCTCCCATGTTTCCTCTTTCCATCATGTTCCAGCTGTTAAAATCCTCTTACTGCTCTGCAGACGGTCAGCCAGCTCCTCCTGCTTCAGTCTCCTCAGGAAGTGTAGTGTGATCTTCAGAAATGACTCTCTGCTCCTCCTCTGCTCTTCATCCTCACCCTCCAACACCTCCTCATCCTCACTCTGACTCTCTAAGCATTTTGGGTTATCTGGACTCAGAATTTTCTGCATCTTCTTCAGCTCGTTCTTTACAAAACTGATCATGTTCTCCTCCAGCAGCTGAAACAGAGAAATATATCAACTTTAATACACAGAACGTATCAGATCATTTTAAATATGGACTGAAATCCTGCTGGTCTACAGAGTGCAGCAGGGAGAATGTTAGTTTTGGTAATTCACTATTTAGTTTGTGTGTTTACACACCAGAAATATGGAGTCCAGGTTTGTTTCAGGAACGTCTGAGTCCTGCTGATCAACTCTGTAAAGTCAACATCAAAACACAAGATGTTTGGTCAGAATTAATCCAGAAACATAAAGTAAAGAGACTTCATGTTTTTAGTTACCAAGACAACCAACACCTGAGAGAAGCTGAACAGGAAGACAAAACATTAATTTTAAATCACTAATCCAGTCAGACGCCAGTATTTCTCATTCTTAGTTTTGATAATCAGACTTTTATCAACCTTTGGATTCAGTGGGTTTAAACCCTGCAGGTGATGTGCAGGAGATTCTCTGTTGCTGCTTTATGATGAAAAGAAACTCACTCAAAGCTCGGCCTGAAGTACTTTTTCAATATCAAACTTCTTCTGCTTGCCTTAATTAGTTTAATCAATGTAAATGCAATTTTTTTTTTTTTTTTTTTTTTTTTTTAATATCATGTATTTGCAACCCCTCCCTGCAGGTTTATATTACAGATATGATGTTTGGGTCAATTTGACCCGGCAGTGAAAGTTGAGGCTGTAAGGGGTCAAAAGTGTCAAGTTTAGATCATTTCTTTCTTTGAAAATGTGAGACAGTCTTTCTTACTTCCTCCCACCATGTTTCACCCCATTTCTGTCTCTCACACACACACACACACACACACACACACACACACACACCCACACCCTATTTCATCCCAATCTCACACTCTCTCTTTCTAACTACCACCTGTGTTAGAAATACAGATACTGTTTTGAAGTGAACCTTTTCTTTCCTGCAGGAAACCTCCACCCACACTTAGCAGGAGAGGGCCGAAACATACAAAATGGTGTCTTCGGAGTCCTACCAACTATACACTCTGCAGATACAACTCAGCAGCTTACTGTAGGACAACATGAGCAACAGAAACTAAAGGATGACCGCCCTGGAGGCTCTGGAGCACATCCTTGATCACGACAGTGAAATAGAGGAGGATGTGTCTGAAGATGAAGACCATGTTGAGGTCAATTCAGATTATAATGGGACTGATTATGAACCATCAGATGAGGAAAGTGATAAACCTGTTCCTCCAAGCGAGACATTCGTGTCAACAAATCATGAAATACAGCGGTCATCCTCACCTGATACACATCAGCTAAGACTGTCTGTTGAAAACATTGTAAAGACAGTGCCAGGCCCAACCAGGATGGTAGTGACTCGTATCACAGACATCAAGTCAGCTTTTGAGCTGGTCATTCAAAACTCAATACAGAAAGTCATTGTAGAAATGACTAATCTAGAAGGGACACATGTTTTGGGGGAGAAGTGGAAGGAGCTGGATGAAACACAATCCTTATGACTCATTTGGCTTGATTTTGAGTGAGCGGGTCAATATGACCCTGAACAGCAGAGATGTCTCATCTCTATTTATCTACATCACCCCATGAAAAAAAGAACGTTTCAAAATGCAAATAAAAGTTAGGAAAAAATACATGATATGGTAGAATAATGAGATTTATATCTAGGTTTTTCCAGTGTACCTAAAAAATAGTTTGAACATGTATTTTTCATGAAAACGAGTGAGTTATCCTCATTGAACTATGATCTATGGAGGGGTGAATAACTCCATTCCACTAAACACTGATTGAATTGTTAGTAATGGTGTTGGTGATGAGGTACAAACTATATTTATTAGGATTCTTTGGTTTCTGACAACTTTTGGATGATTAAACATGCACCGGGTCACATTGACCCGGGAACATCATTGCTGTACCGAAGAAACAAACATAACAGGAGGGTTAACAAGCAGCTGCCTGAATACAGGTCCAGTTAGAAAGCTTCACTTTTTTGACATTATTACCTTTGTTCAACAGACTGGTGTCCATCTTTGAAGGTAATACGTCGTCCCATAGACCGGTCACTCTTCATGGACACACAGCTGGGTTCAGGAGAATCTGGTTCCTGCTGAAGGTTCCTGATGGAAACAGAGATGTGTAGCTTTCAGTTTTAACCCTGCAGATTGTGTGTTTTGTTGGACGCTAACAGAAACATGAATACATCCAGTGTGTTTCCATGAACCTGCAGTTCCAACAAACTGGCATTGCTGAACTAAAGAGACTAAAGAATCTGAGTCTGACGTCCTTTGATCCTCTGAGCTGAGGTGATCCCACCCCTGTGATCTTTGACCATTTTCTTCTTGTGGGCCTCTTTAATTTGATCTTCACTGTCAGCTCAAACATGATGGCCTGCTCTGAGGTTTCTGACTGTAGGACCACGTCATGCAGGGTTACTTGTTACAGACAACTCTTCCTCCTCTCCAGCTCCCTGAACAGATTTCCTTCTGAGTCTCTGTGTGAAGACAGTTTGGTTCCTTTCAACGAACATACAGATTCAACTGCCTGAGATCATCTGTCCAAGCTGCCAACTGTCTCTCCAGATGTCTCCAATCTTCTATCGAGGTGAATAATAAGTTCAACACAAAGACGTTATGACATCAGGAGGGTTTGAAACCAAAAGACAAACTTTAAACAATATTACCTTTGTTTAACAGACTTGTGTTCATCTTTGAAGTCAATAGCTTCGTCCATAGACCAGTCACTCTTCATGGACACACGGCTGGGAGCAGGTCCATGTCCATGTCCAGGTCCAGGTCCAGGTCCAGCAGGTCTGAGCTGCTGCTTTGTTCTTCAACAGAACACACAGAGCTCTGAGTGAGAATAATGATGGTGCAGTGATGTGAGTGCTGAGCTGTGACGTGGAGAAGAGTCGTGGACAGTTAGAGACGGTCGTCTCACCTCTGAGCTTCGGTCCGGCTCTCATGTTCCCCACACAGAGTGGTTTTAGAGGGACGGACTCCGTCCTCTCTGTCTTCCAACTGATCCATAGCAGAGCCCACAGCTTCACACAAACACAACAACCTGCTCAGTACGTACAACAACCTTCACAGTACAGGACACATTAGTTCTCATCACTGTCTGTAACATGTCTCTCAAACTCAGGACTGACAGACACCTTTGATACCTGAACAGGACGAGTCTAAAACTGTTTAAAGTTTCCCCAGATTCCTCCACAAATACAGAAAGTTGAACACCAAATATATTTGATGTTTTAAAGTTTGACTCAGAAAATAAATCTTTAATTCTAGAATTTGTGCGTCCACAACATACTTTATTAAAATCCACAAATCTCCTGCGACAACGTCATAAAAATGTTAAAATAACTTTTCATCCCCAAAATGTTAGTGATGCAGGTGTTGAGTGAAACCGAGTGTCTCAGTGCTGTAAGACAGCTGTTTGAACACTGCAGGTATTAAAAGGTTAAAATAAATGCTCTTCTGTTTACAGTTGATCAAAGCTGTCCAACCAGTTCTGACATTCCCTGAATGTTTTCACTGAAGACTCCAGATCAGATTACAGTCAGACTGATGTTCACTTTACCAGGTAATCACCAACAACAATCCTGGAAATCAGTCTGAAGTCATGTTCTTTAACTCAGAGAAATTCTGAAACAATATTTAAACCTACAAGCATCCAGGAGACGATTTGAAACAGCCGATCGACATCAGGAAACATTTCTAGGGTCCAGTCAGTGATCCAACATGGTGAGGTCAGAGTTCATCAGACATGTACAGATTTCTCTGGGAGGATTCTCACCTGCTCGACTTCAGGTCCACTTCCAGACACTTTCCACCTTCGAGTGTGGAGGAAAGATTCGGAGAGAAGAAGCTGCTCGTTGTCCCTCGTCTGTCCTGGTGTCTGAGAGCGTTTGATCTGAGGACGCCTTCACTTCCTCATAACTTCAGAGTCCAAGTCTAAAAGCATCAGAGTGACGTCAGAACCAGTCTAACCTGTGGCAGAGAAATCCAACATCACATGATGCAGCTCTGCTGTCTGTCCACTAGATGGAGCTGACAAACCAACCAAAGATCAGCACAGAGACATGAGATGAAGCAGCAGCAGTTTGGACCACATACAGGACTGTATGTTGGACATGTTGGTTTGTTATGAGGCAGAAAGCAGCCCGAGCTTCCTGCCAGGGACCTGAAATCTGGTCCTCAGTCCTGGTTCCAGGTGTCTCTGCTTTAAATGGACTTTTCATCCCAAACACTTTTCTTTAACAGCCTTTTTATTTACTTGTCTCCAGAAAGAGACTGTATATAAAAGTGGACGTAACTTCGGGGTGTGAAAAATCAGGCCAATGCGGAAGTGTCTTAAACTGCAATACCTTCTAGTCCCAGTAGAGGTTGTCTCTAAAAAGCCTCCGGCTCCATAGACTCCCATTCAACTTCTCATGAAATTCAATCAATGTTTTCTAAGGAGTTATCTCGGTGTTGTTAGTTAAAGTCACTCCTTCTTATTAGTTTTCTGGAGGTCCATCTGAAAATAATCCCTCATTCATTAGAAAATAAAGGTGGAGTTTCACTCAAATACCTGCAGTATTTAACTTCCTTCTGCATGTTTCAAATATGTCCATAAACACTTGCAGCGTCCTGCTAATTTGTTTACATGTGTTTCTTTGTAATTCTGTAACAGTGAATTTGCATTTGTGTTCATAAGCAGAGAAGTGTAGTTTGGAAAAGTCCGTAAGTGTCCTACAGTTTTGAGTTGCCCTTGAACCTCTCGTGTCCTCACCGTATTGGTTGGTCAGGTGTCAATCTGTTGCCAGCCAATCAGGACAAGCAGAGAGACCTTCTTGGTAACCTACCGGGTTCTTAGAGGGGCGGGGCTAACGACAGGAGCGCGCGCAGGAAAACCTTTGGAAGTTGTATTTCTATAAAACTTTAGTTGTTATCAGCTGTTAGGTGGATTCAGTTCATCAAAGCAGACAGAAAAATAGATATTTCCTGCTTTAAATCAGAACATGTGACGGACTGAACACACGCCGAGTGACAGTTGAGGTCAGGACAGATTCAGATGGTGTTTCGGTCAAATGAAATTAAACTGTGTTTTACCGACGAAGGAAGAAGTTAGAAAATCCCCGTTTTTCAGACGAAGTTCGGCAGCGAGAGGAACACATCGGGACTGATGTTTCACCATCACTTCAAAGTTCACTAGAAACTTTCACCAGTTTACTAACGTGATGTTTGAACGGTTCATCGATGATCTCCGACTGACAGCGTCATCCTTCATGTCGGATTAAGAGCTAACGTGTCGGAGAGCAGCGGGCAGCGGCTCACATGGACCCTCACCGTGGTGGAGGAGGGCGGCCATTTTCAGTCGGTCCCAAAGAATTCTCTGAGTCGTGTTCGTGGAGCCGAGAACAAAAAGTTCAATGGAGGGATTTAAAAAGAGCAGAAGATGGAGATTCAACCACCTCTGAGGTCATGTGAGTTTTGTGTCACGTCAGTTCCAGATCTTAAAATCATGATGATCTTAAAGCTCCTTTAGTTTCACCATGAATTGGTGAACTCCAGTTGAAGCCAGCTATCATTTGTCCTGAGCTCATGTTAGCCGCCCTGATGTCAGACAGTCACTGCTCTGCTGCTGATGGCTTGTTATCCAGTAAGCTGCTTACTTTACTACACTAGTTTTAATACACTTATTTACTAAAAGGAGCTTTCTAGATAACATTAGCACACTCACAACTGTTTGAATGACAGAAAACGTATTTCTACGACAGTTTATTATTCACGTAAAATGACATTATTATTATCTTAGAGATGAATTTCCTCTTTCTGGAACTCAAAGCATTCATGGAGTGAAAGAGTCATTTATTTAACGTGTATTTCTCTGTCGTAGATTGAATTTAGCATCATGTGTGTTTGATAATCAACTTGAAGGTGTTTTGAAGTTTCTATTATCAGAGTATCATATTATGAGCTGCATAGTTTGGTGTTTCTTCTGAAAGCATTTCCTTTCCTTTCCCAGTCAGCCAGCAGGGATGTGAGGCTTCAGAGAGACTCAACAGTACCGTGGATGTTCCAGGCAGGTATGTTGAGGAACAACTGTTTTTAATTATAAGTTCTACCTGATTTATATTTACAAATATATATAATTCCTGCATGTTCATGGAGCAGCAGGAAGCAACAACCTTCATGAGGAAGTGTTCCAACGTTGGTCTCTTTATCAACATCAACACCTGAGTTCCTCATGTTTTAGTGACCACAGGTACGTGAACATTTGGGATTTCACCGTGGAAACCTGGATGAAGTCTGGATGAAGGTTTCACTGACTCACAGGAAGCTGACAAATCTCCTCCTCCTCCTCCTACCCTCCCCCTCTCCCGCTCTTAGCTCCCTCCTCTCTCCATCCTCTCCCCCTTCTCTCCTATGGTGGAAACTATAACATGTCGTCCGAAATATGATAAAAAAAAAGTCATACTGTAGCATGTTGTCTTAAATATGAAAAAGAAAGTCCTACTATAGGATGTCATCCAAAATATGATAAAAAATAAAGTCATTTATGTCGTCTAAAATATGGTAAAAAAAAAATCATACTCAAATCATATAGAATGTCATCCAAAAATTTACAAAAAAAACTCACTATAGCATGTCGTCGAAAAATTTCAGATAGTGGAAGAACATGCAAATCATGATGTGAAATGACCCAGCATGGGATCGAAGCTATTACTTCTTGCATCAGAGCCTAAAGTGCAAACCACTTCACCAACTGTTATTTAGTAAAGTCATCAAAAAATTTAACAAACAGTCATACATACAGCATGTCGTCTTAAATATGAAAAAAAGTCAAACATACATGTCGTCCGAAATTTGATAAAAAATTCATACTATATCATGTCGTCTAAAATATGATAAAAAAAAAATAAATAAAAAAAAAAGTCATAATACAGCATGTCGTCTAAAATATGATAAAAAAGTCATACTATAGCATTTCGTCAAAAAATGTCAGGTCGTGGAAGAACATGCAAATCACAAAGGGAAATAACCAGGATGGGATCGAACCTATAAACTCTTGCATCGGAGACCAAAGTGCGAATCACTTCACCATCGGTTATTTAGTAATGTCACCTAAAAATTTAATAAACAATCATAGCATGACATGTCGTCCACAATATGAATAAAAAGTCAAATTATAGGATGTCGTCCGAAATATGGTAAAAAAGTCATACACATCAGGTTCACGGTTTACCCACCAAGGTAACACACGAGGTTCACGGAGGGCAAGACCTCCTAAGGCGAGTCCCTGTAAGGGTAAACCACAGCCACAAACCAAAGATAAAAAAAAAATATGATAAAAAAGTCATACTATAGCATGTCGTCCGAAATATGATCAAAAAGTCATATTTTCAACGACATGCTATAAGTATGACTTCCGTTCAAGTTATGGATGCCAGCATAGTGATGCACCTGTCAGCGTTGTCGTCTCTCAGTCTGGAGGTACCAGGTTCAATTCCCGCCTGGATTGTTAAAGGTGGAATTTGCACGTTCATGCAAAACTAATAACCTAAAAGTAAAGTTTGTTATCCATAATGTGGATGACTAACTTATGCATGTAGTCCATAATGTAAAACATTACATTCAAGCAATAAGCTGTTTCATTCTTTTGCTTGCACTTTGCGGTTTTATTTTTTTCTATTTAGAATATATGTGTAAAGGCCTATCTAAACTCGTTTTGTCTTAACTTGAAGAAAAACATTATTATTAAAAATTAAAACTGCAATCTATAACTCCACCGTCCACAAATATTCATTCAAATGTGACCAAAATTGCTGCAGACATTCTTTGGATAGTAGATATACGTGTTTTCAAGGAGGTCTGCAGTGATTTTAAATATCTTCCTGTAATGTGTAGTGTATGCAAAACTTTTTCAATTTCTCCAAACATTTCAACTTCTTTGAAAGTTGAATCACCATCAACAGGTGGAATTTGAATCTTTAATAACAACCTTGGTGAATTTAGTCACCATTTTTAGCGATTCACACATGTTGTACTTTAACGAATTTCTCCCACAGATCTTTTCGGACCAACTTGAAATTGAGTCTGTGCACTCTGAACATGTTTGGAATTAAAAGTTATCAAAATAATTTGTTTTAGTCGATCGGTGTGCCAGTGGTGTCGTGGACAAACAGTGACCCAAAAGTCATGCTACGGCATGTTGTTCAAAAAATAACTGGCATTTTCAAAGTCAGAAATTACTAATGTCCTTTTTTGTGAGTCATGACAAAAGGGTGGAATTGAACCCCAAACCTTCCACCTGAGAGGCAGCAATGCTAACCACTGCACCACTAATCTTCCCAGGAGTTAGGCAGCATTGTGACAAATCTTTAGCTCACTGCAACCTATACCTCCACCGTCCACAAATATTCATTCAAATGCGACCAAAATTGCCGCAGACATTCTTTGGATAGTAGATATACATGTTTTCAAGGGGGTCTGCAGTGATATTAAATATATTCCTGTAATGTGTTGCGAATGCAAAACTTTTTCAATTTCCCCAAACGTTTCAACTTCACTAAAAGTTGAATCACCATCAACAGGTGGAATCTGAACCATTAATATCAACCTTGGTGAAGTAGAATCTTTTACCTTTTGAGTTAACCAGACTGTCGGCTGAGTCTCTGGAAGCTCTGAGTGACTTTCTCCTGCCACGACTGATTCTCCGGCGCCGAAGATAGTCCTGCGGTCTACGACGCCGACTCCCAGCTGGAAACGACCTCATGAAGACACGGGTTCGAGCCCCGCAGAGGTAACACAACACACATGGTTCACGGTTTACCCGCCGAGGTAACACACCGCACGAGGTTCACGGTTTACCCGCCGAGGTAACACAACGCACGAGGTTCACGGTTTACCCGCCGAGGTAACAAAAGGTTCACAGAGGGCAAGACCTCCTAAGGCGAGTCCCTGTAAGGGTAAGCCACAGGTAAAAAAAAACAAAGTCCAAAAGAGACTTTTTTTTTTCATTGTGTACTGGTTGAGTTGACTCACGGTGAGAAGTAATTTGAGGCATGTCAGTTCAGAAAAAGGTCATACTCCAAAAAGTCGCAAAAAAGTCATACTATAACATGTCGTCCAAAATATGATTAAAAAAAACCAAAAAAACAACTCATTATAGCATGTCGGCTAAAATATGAAAAAAAAAGTCATACTATGAAAATATCAGATAGTGGAAGAACATGCAAAACACTGAAAATAGCGAGAACGGGATCAAACCTATAACCTCTTCCATGGGAGCCTAAAGTGCTAACTACTTCACCATCTGTCATTTAGTAGTCATCTAAAAATTGAATAAACAATCATACTATAACATGTCGTCCAAAATATGATAAAAAAGTCACACGATAGCATATCGTCCGAAATATGATAAAAAAAAGTCATACTACAGCATGTCCGAAATATGATTAAAAAAAAAGTCATACTATAGCATTTCATCGAAAAATATCAGGTCGTGGAAGAACATGCAAATCACAAAGGGAAATAACCCAGCGTGGGGTCGAAAATATAACCTCTTCTATCAGAGCCCAAAGTGCTAAACACTTCACCAACGATGTAGCAAGGCCATCAAAAAATTTAACAAAAAGTCATACTGTAGCATGTTGTCTTAAATATGAAAAAGAAAGTCCTACTATAGGATGTCATCCAAAATATGATGAAAAAGTCATGATGTTATGTCGTCTAAAATATGATAAAAAAAAAAATCAGACTACATCAGACTACATCGTGACTTTTTTGGATGTTATCCAAAAATGTATAAAAAACTCACTACCTCCAAAAAAACACAGCGGCAGCTTTGAAAAAATAAAACAAACACACGAAGACGTTTCCTTCTAAAGTCAACGCGTCCACGTCGGTAGAATCGACGGTGTCGCGGGCGTACCGCTCTCCCAGCAGGAAGTTGTCGGGTTTGACGTCGGCGTGGACGATGCGGGCGGCGTGCGGCCGCTCCAACATGCGCAGGATGCAGACGCTGAAGTACAGGACGAGCGGCGGAGGCATCGCCTCGTCGCTCAGGGATTTGTAGACGTTCACCGCGTTCTGAAGGTGGAGGTGAAAAAAAGAAAGAATCAAACTTCACACGTGGAAAAAGGAGCAGAGACTCTCTGGGCGTGAAGGAGCGGTTATAAACCAGCGGACCAGCAGGGTGCCGTAGTCGTGCAGCTCGCCGACCGGCACGCTGCCGTCGTGGAAGAGGTGGGCGGAGCTGACGCGGCCGTACAGGTGACGGACGGCGGGCTGCAGCCGGGCGTCCGGCTGCGTGTGGATGTAAAACTCCCACGGGTTGGCCGGCTTCTGGACCTGCAGGGAGACACGTTGGATGTCAAGAGTCTTTCTGTCCAACGTCACTCAGATCCAATAAACTGAACTGTGACTGTTTGGACATGTTTCACAGGAAAAGTCAAATCTCTGAGATTTAGACAAAAAAAACACACAACACGTTAAAAAAACAATATTGTTTCATACCAATGGACCACTGGGGGGCGCTGCAACTTTATTAAATCCTTTAAAAGGAGTTTAAATTAGGTTCAGGGACTCAAAATACTGGCTTTCATTATGTAAAAGAAAATGATTCAGCTATGATTTAGCTTTACTGTTTTTTTATGTGTCCAAATGCTGCATTCAACTATATTCAGGACATTTAAAAGAATTTAATTTAAGAATTTTTAACCCTTTCTGGGGCATTTATTTGTTTTGTTTCCGCAGGAAAGTTTTCAAGTTCTGCAGATCTTCTAAAAAAACGAATGTTGCGGTCACTAAAAAGAAAGAATCACATCCGTTGAGGAGTTTTGTGAAAAGAGAGCGAATCGTGGAGATGACGTCTCACCTTTAAAACCACCTTCTCCGAGGTCACCGGGTTCGTCGCCTGGTAAACGGTCGCGAACGCACCTTCGCCGAGAACGCCGTCGACTCGGAGGGACGACGTTCCTGTCGGAGGGCAAAACGTTTAAAGAACACGCCATCTAGTGGCAGCTTTAATAACTTCACCTCCAACGAGTGGAAAAAAACCATCAGTGTGAGTTATTGACTGTTATATGACTGACATGCAGACACAAGAATAAAATGATAATAAAGGAGAATTAATCATCATAAGCATAGATTTGGTCAAAATGTACGAAATAAAACTTCCAAAATAAACAAAAAGAGATAAAAGGTATTTTTTGTTTAAATAAAAGAACCGGTGCTCGGATTTAAAAAAAAAAAAAGTATTTCCTTTTTAAAACTAGTTTTTCATTTGTTTTTGATAGCTGACATACGTAGTTGATAGGAAATTAAATATAACTATTTATTGCAGCCACCTAAAAAACCTAAAACTCACTGTCAAACGAATTATTGTGAATTTAATTGAATCCTAATCATACGTGTGATTTCATACAGACTAAACAAACAAAATATGTTAATTGCTCAAGATCGGTAAAGTGTATTTATCAGGCTTGATGCTAAGCTAAGCTAACTGCTTTGACTCCTCCCACTTCACAGATATAAGTAAATAATAAATAAGAGATGTGAAGCAGCAGCTGTGCTTCTTACCCATGCTGAGGGTCCTCCCGGGGGAGAAGCTGGGGACGCCACACCTCCAGCTGACGCAGCAGGGGTGGGCGGAGAGGGGCGGAGTCAGCGAGGCCAGCAGGCCGGAGATCAGCTGGTCGTCCCACGGATCCGACACCAGGTGGACGGCTGCCGTCGCCGCGTTCATGGACACGTCGGCGCTCGGCTCTCCGTGCGGACTCATCACGGGCTCGTCGGCGCAGAGCCGCGGCTGCTCCGGACTCACGGGGACGTCTCGGTTCCGGGTGGACGGCGCGTCCGGGACGACGGGACGACGGGGACTCACGAAGGCGTCCGGGTCCGGCTCCACCGCGGCCTCGGGGCTCCTGACGGACAGCCAGTCCGGTTTGAGCGCGCACTCGGGGCTCATGGGAACGTCGTAGGCGGGTTCGTCCGGTTCCTCCGTGATCTGAAAAGGTTCGCTGCCGGGTCGAGCCGAGGCCGCGGAGGTCCCGGAGGAGTCGGCGGGACAGAGCGTCTGGTCTCTGAAGGACAGCACGGCGGGAGGAGGAGGCTGCACCATGGTGATGGAGGAGGTGACAGAGGAGGTGGCGAGGCAGTGCTGAGCCAGACCCTCCCCAACGATGGTGCCCTGCCTCGCCGAGGAGGGAACCAGCTGGCTGACGGCCGTCTCAGAGAGCTTGTCGTCGGTCAGACTCTGTTCCCTGATGGGGCTGCAGGGGGGGAGACACCGGGGGAGGGAGGGTGGGAGGAGGGGGGTCGGACAGTCAGTGAGACATGCTCATCACAACCTCTGTTACCTGAGGACACAACGCTTACCTGAGTTTTTGGGTCTGACGTCGGATGAAAGCGTCGTCGTCAGCATCGCCGCCGTTGTTCTCTGTGAAGAACCGAAAAAGTCTTCGTTTGTCACCAGATTAAGAAGAAGAAGAAAAAGAACCGTGTTGTGAGGCGGGGAGGTCCGGGTCCGGTACCGGTACCTGGGCCCTGGTAGAAGTTGCAGCTGAGGGGGGTCTTGTGAGTGAACGGCGTGGAGACGCACTGGGCCAACATGGCGAAGTCCAAGGTGCTGTTGGGACAGGCGGCCAGCGAGTGGAGCGAGTTGTAGCGAGCGCCCCACATGGTGCTCTCGTCCGGCATCGGGTCGGGAGGAGTGTCCTGGAGAGACGGGGACAAAAACAACAACGTCTGTTTCACCACTTCGCCGACGAAATGTGTTCGTGACGAATCAGCAGGAAACTGTCTTCAGTTGAGGTGAATACTGACAATAATAATCATATTTAATAGTTCAGAAGTTGATGTTCAACACAGGTGACAGATTCCACTTGTAGAAATGTTCTTCATGTAAACAAACACAGTTCGCTGCGTATTTACCGTTCGTCGGGCCGCCGGCGTCCAACTCCCGCTCGGCGGCGTGGAGCGCCGAGGCGTCGCCGAACGGGTCTCGGAGGAACGTCGGGGCCGCAAACGTGTCCCTGATCACACCTGAGAGACGACACGGAGACGGTTCGATGGCGCCGGACAAACTACGTCAACTAGAAACGGTGCGCTCGGAGAGCTGCGGTGAATTCACAGTAAAAGTAGGGTTAGCTCTATTTACGTTTCCATAGCAACACTGAGATGTAATCTGAGGAGTTTTACCTGAGTTTCACCTCCTTCCCCCCTCCCCATCCGACGGTTGTGCTCACCCAGCGCCTCCCTCCTGTTGACGGTGGACGATGGCACCCTGCTGCATGCCGTCGGCCTCCTCCGGTTCTCCGGCGTCCTGGTGGGGAACATCGGCGGGTTCGTGGAGCGGCGGCTCCGCATCTGCCGGCACAGAGGCATGATGGGAAATCTCAGAGCGCAGAGCGTATGTCTGCTGAGGAGGAGGAGGAGGAGGAGGAGGTTCGGCGGCCTCGTGGATGAAGGCCGGCTCGGTGTGCAACCTCAGGCCCAGAGAGTTCCTGCTGCTCAGGCGGTCGGAGGGTCGGGGACACCCAGAGGCATGCTGGGAAGGATCCGGGTTCCCACTGGTGGCTGGTTCTGCTGCACAGAGCTGAAAAAAACAAGGAAAAGGATGTTTTCTCATGAGATGAGTTTCCTGCTTAAATGTTGAAGAACCAGACATACCAGGTTTCAGATGTTTAAAAGCAGCCTTTGATTGAATACATATTTAATTGTCTCTTTACTTTTTACTCTGTTGTAGTTTTTATATTTAACTGTTAATGCAGCATTGAAGGAGTTTGAAGTTTCACCTCCTGAGACTCAGCCGGTCCTGAAACACCGAAACACCCCAGATCCTGGTTCATTATCTCCAGCAAACCTGTCAGGCTGCGGACTCCCTCCTTCTGCTCCCTCTGCTCCCTCTGCTCCTTCTGCTCCCTCTGCTCCTTCTGCTCCTTCTCCGCTTCAACCCAAACCAAAAACCACGTCATAATCTCACTTAATGAAGGTTTTTCTTTTTAAACGGTAGATTGAGAAAGCGCTGACTCACCGGTTTCCCTCCGCTCCTCCTCCTCCTCCTCCTCCCGTCTCCTGGAGTTTACAGAAGTATTTCTGAGCTCGGACCTCCTCGAAACAAAGTTCGGATCCTTCGCAGACGAGTTCGTCCTCCAGGTACTCGGACATGTTCTGAACCCCGGAGCTCCGGCCGGACGGGATCGTCCCCGACGTCTCCGAGCGGGACACTCTGCGGAGGAGACCGTGGATGAGACATCCTGGAGTTATTTGAGTCAACTAATTAAAAACAACACAATACAATCTAAAAAAAAGATCCTAAAACTGAAACCGTCCACTTACGTCACGGTCGTCCTGTTCAGAGACATTTTTAGGTAGGTAGGTATTTACTTTTTAATCCCCGAGGGGAAATTTTGTCGCTACAGCAGCATACAGAAGCAATAAGATAATAATAGAAATAATAGAATAAAATAATAGAATAGAATAGAATATAATAATAGAAAAGCAAAAAAATAGCAATATAAATATAAAATGTACAGTATATACAGTACATTATATATCTATATGTATTATATACAAACAAACCAAGAAACACAGTCAACAGTGTTTTTGTACTTTGATGGATTTTGCCAGAGGTGAGTTATTGTACTGTCTTATTGCAGTCGGCAGGAATGATCTCCTGTATCTGGAATGATCTCCTGTATCAGGAATGATCTCCTGTATCTGGAATGATCTCCTGTATCTGGAATGATCTCCTGTATCTGTCCTTGTGACAGCAGCTGGAGGAGTATTTTGGAGAACCTCCTCCTCTGTCCTGCAGCAGGTGGTGGAGAGGGTGGTCAGGATTATCCAATATGGACAATAGTTTGTTCAGCGTCTTCCTCTCCACCACCTTTTCCAGGCTGTCCAGTTTGTAGCCAATGATGGAGCCGGCCTTCTTAACCAGTTTGTTAAGTCTGTTGGTATCACCGGCTCCAATGCTGCTCCCCCAGCAGACCACAGTGAAGTACAGTTCACTGGCCACAACAGATGGTAGAACATCTCCAACATCTCGCTGCACACATTGAAGGATCGAAGTTTCCTCAAGAAAAAGAGTCTACTCATCACCTTCTTGTAGACAGCGTTGATGTTGGTCTTCCAGTTCAGTCTGTTGTCATGGACACACCCAGGTACTTGTACTCCTCCACCATGTCCACCTCCTCTCCCAGAACTCTCAGCGGTTGTGGAGCCGTCGTCTTCCTCCTGAAGTCGACCACCATCTCTCTGGTCTTGGCCACGTTCAGGAGCAGCTGATTTCTTCCCGCCCACTCCACAAAGTCCTCCACTACTGCCCTGTACTCGTCCTCCCGTCCATCCCTTATACATCCTACCACTGCAGAGTCATCAGAGAACTTCTGCAGATGTCTTGACTCTGAGTTGTTCTGGAAGTCAGTGGTGTATAAGGTGAACAGGAAGGAGACAGAACAGTTCCCTGAGGAGCTCCAGTACCACTGACCACCGTATCAGACAGCACACTGCCCAGACGGACAAACTATGGTCTGCCTGTCAGGTAGTCATTGATCCAGGAGACGGTGGACGCGTCCACCCCCACCACCCGCAGCTTCTCAGTCAGCAGCAGTGGTTGGATGGTGTTGAATGCACTGGAGAAATCAAAGAAAGTGATTCTCACAGATTCACTGATTCCATCCAGGTGAGACTGAGCTCGTTGCAGCAGGTAGATGATGGCATCGTCCACTCCCACATGAGGCTGGTACGCAAATTGCAGAGGGTCCAGAGAAGATTTCACCAGCGGCCTGAGGTGGGCCAAGACCAGCCTCTCCAGCACCTTCATCACATGAGATGTGAAGGCAACCGGTCGGTAGTCGTTGAGGCCAGATGGAGTCGTCTTCTTGGGGACAGGAACCAGGCACTCCACAGACGGCTGGGACAGAGAGCACAGAGGGTGTTAGCGAGGTTTAAAAAACTAAAAAACAGGATAACGCGGCGTTATTAAACCGTTACCACGGAGACGCACACCCACCACGCTCTGAGCCTGTCCGTCGGAGGACATCTGATCGGTCAAGTGGGAGTTCTGCAGCGCGGTCCGACCCGCTTTCACGAAATAAAAGTCAAGACGGCAGACGGGACTTTTAAAAAGAAACCAACGGAGGAGAACCAGAAGTCCCACCTGAGGCCGGCGCCGGGATCCTGGTTCTGGTCTGAAACCGCCTGCAGGATTTAAAAAGGTCCTGTCGGTGACACGTCGTTCTACAGTTTGAAGCGCTGAATCGGACACCTCCAAAACATCTGGTTTACCTGTACTCGTGCAGGACGGCGTCGGCCGGCCGGGCCCGGTTCTCCACCGCTTTCTGGTCCACGGCGTCCGCCTGCTCGTCCGTCCCCCGGAGCTCCGGCCGCCGGGCCCGGGCCGCGTACGGGGCGGCCGTCCCGCCGCCGACGCCGCAGCCGAAAACGTGGCCGTACGGGGCGACGGGGTCGGACCGGTGCCTCGCCTGCCGAAGACGCGGGAAGAGAAGCGTGAAGAAGGAAAAAGGCGTGACCGCTTCACGCCGTCGTCGTGTTTGAAGTCCGGACTCACGCATTTGATGCAGTAGTTCACGTATCTGACGTCGTTGGCGTATCGCTCCACGTTCAGAAATCTCTGGACGAGGCTGTCCAACACCAGCGACATCCCGCCGCCCTCCGCCGGTCGCATCTGCTCCAGGTACTCCACCAACCTGATGGGGGGAAGAGGGGGGACACTGAGCTGTCAATCACACAATATAACAAAACATCCAGGTTGGGAGACATGAAGCTAAAAAAATAAGATCATGAAACAAATGGATCTGAGGTAGGAACCGGATAATCACAGGAAGGTCAAAAAAAGAAGCTTTTAAAGGTCAATAAAAACTGGAACACAAGAGGAAGACTTCTTTAAACACTTCTTAAAGAAATATAACAGATGCACAGCTGATACCTTCATACTCGGAGCTGAGTCTGTATTCATGACAACTCAAGCTTTTAATGCAAATGTCTCTTATGTCCATAGTTTGAAGTGATGCCTGGTGTGATTTCAGATATGCATTTGTATTGTTTTTGCTGTTAAAGTGTGTTTTCTCTAATTCTCTCCGTTACAGACAATAAAGAGACGAACGTTTCCTCATTTAAAAACAATCCCGTTACTCACTTGTCCCACGGATCCAGTGGGTCGTCTCCTGTGTACGAGGACAAACTGTCTTCAAAACACCTACAAAAATAAAGTCGGAGAAATCCATGAAAATGAAGGAACGTTAAGGCCATTTTATAAAAGTTAAATCTTTTATAAAGTGCTCATAACACAGCAATACGTTAGCAGTCAGCTAACACCGGCTAACGTCCGCGCGACTTCCTGTAAATACGCAGCGATGTCCATTTGAAGAGTTTTTAAGACGTCTGAACAAAACAAGTAATTTAACTCCTCTGCTGTGGATATATTAAACTCTTATCGGGACGACTGGATGAACAAATCCGTTTTCTGCTGATAAGTTCCATCGTTTGTGGTGTTTCCGTCCTCCGAGCTGCTGCTCGCTGCTCCCGTTACGTTTCAAATTTAACGCTCAGCCAATAGCGTTTCAGAGTGTCGTAAAGCCACGCCCCCAACGCGTGACGTCTACCGTGGGGCGCAAACACAAAACAAAAATACTTTTGCATCGAGGGAATTTATGTATTTAAATCGATGTATGTTTATTCATTTGTATTTTCTTTGTTCCTTTTGTTGTTTGTTATTTACTGTCCGGTTATCTCCACATTGCTGCCTTTTCTGTACGAAATAATGAGTGTTAATCTACACTGTTTGTAAACTTACATCTTGTTCAATAAAGTTCTGAAAAAAAGAAAAGAAAAATTACAAAAAGCTGACAGATAAGAAAATATGTGTCTATAAAAGTGTCATTTTGATTTGACTTTAATTAGTGGATTTTAATTATAGAGCATTTCTATCTTTATATCGAACGTTTTACTTGATTTTTTAAATTCAAATAAACTGAATTGTGAATTGTGTGAAAGGAGCCTCGGACCAAAGTACCAGAATCTGATCTGACTAAAAGAGAACGTTTCCGTCCGGATCAAACTGAACCACGGTTTGGTTCGTTCGCATCGTGACAAAACTTTCTGGATGATTCACACTTGTAGGCCGTAAACAGGAAGTTGAGGCCAGATATCGTTGCCCAGGAAACAGTCGGTGCTGACGACGGGACGGAGACGACGACGACGACGGGACGGAGACGACGACATTGATACTCAAGTGATGACGTGGAGTCGTAGGTGATGATGACAGAACGGGCAGTAGTTCACACCTTGAACATTGTTATGTTTGGGGGCGTGTATGTTTGATTGACAGGCCTGGGAGGAAGTCATGTTTCCTGTATAGGTGGGCGGGGCATAGCGTCCTCCGTCTCCGTTAGACCCCTCCCTCCTCCCCAGCTCGTCCAAATATGGTCATTTCTGGCGGAGATGTCGACGGCTGAATGTCATAACGGAGGGTTTAAAACATCCGTTCACAAACCGACGGGTGACGTCGTTGTTGGTTTTCTCACATTAAGAAGCAGAACAGAAGCAGAACCTTTCAGGGAGATCACACAGGGGTGGACTCAGTTTGTTCTAACAACATATTAAACAACCCGGCAGAAAACACACATTAAATGAAACTTTATTCAAATATTCACGTTTTATTTCATCAACTCAAACACAGAAAACATTTCAACAGGATTCATGACGAGTGTAAAAGTTATTTTCAGGCCGTCTTGCAGCAGGTTTCCAGAATCTGCTGATGTTTATCAGCCAAAGAGCTCAGTTTGACCTTCATCTGTCCACATGGAAGTGAAGGTCAAAGTTCAGAGGTGAGGACATCATTTCACTACTTCTGACATAAAACATATTCTGACATCACAATCAGTGATTCAACGGTGAACCAAAGAGAAACTTCATCCTCCATCAACATTTAAAGCTGCTGTCACTTCCACAGACTCTTCCTCCTACAGAGAACACAGAGACACTGAGGAACCATATGACCAGAACCCAAATCCAGGATACAGAGGTTCAGTGAATGTGGTGTTGAAGGTGTGGAGGTGGATCAGAGTGTCAGAGGAGATTCTGTAGAAGGACAGAGTGCCAGCAGGACAGTCCACATACACTGCTACTCTGTTGGAGGAGGAGGAGGAGGAGGAGGAGGAGGAGATGAATGTTATTGTTTTATTGTGAAAGACAGAGTAACCACCATCATAGCAGTTCAGACTCCAGGACTGATCGTTCCCTCCAAACCTGCAGTCATCTCTGTCTCCTCTCCTTCTGATTCCTCTGTAACTCACTGCTATATTAACTCTTCCTCTCCACTCGACCTCCCAGTAACAGCGACCAGTCAGACCAGTTCTACACAGCAGCTGCCACCAGTCGTCAAATCTGTCTGGATGATCAGGATATGACTGATCTTCTTTCACCATCGTCACCTTCCTGTTGTTGTCAGACAGTTGGAGTTCTCCGTTTACTGAGTTTGTGTCCAGTTCAAGTTCACAGAAATCTGATGGAGAGAAAAAGACACGACACAGCTGCAGTTTATCATCGGACACATCTGATGGCTTTTTTCTTTCTTTACTTCCTGACTTGTTGTTCGTTCATAGAAAGTTTAATGATGATACTTTTTGTCAGGCTTTGACTTTTGGGGGACGACATCCAGCTGGATCACTTGAACTAAGACAAAGTAGAATCTTTAAATACGCTTCTCTGATCAAGTTTATTATTGCATCTGCTGTTTTAGGATATCTTGACTGCTAAAGCTTGGATGGTTTTTGGTAGCTGGAATTGTTTGTGATTGGATTCTTGTTTTCACTCAAGTAACTGAGAGTCAAAGAGAACAAGTTTAGAGTTAAACTGATGGTCTTTTATTCTAATTCTATTAAGGACTAAGTTGTATTTTACTTTCTACCGTTTGAGGTAAAAAGACTCTCCGGGAACAGTTTGGGACCAAATTTAGAGACTGTGTGAAAGTTTTCTTTGTTTAGAAATCAGTGGTGAGTTTCTATTGCTGCCCATTTGTAACACCTGGTGACGGGAGGCCTAACGAGCAGGGGGTGTGGTCTGACCAGCTGTAGCCAACCCTGTTGGAAAACCAGGAAGTGTTTGAAGCGTCAGCTTCAGCGTCTGTGAGGGCTTGTCCTACGAAGACTCGGAGGATGGAGACAAAGGAGTCTTTTGTTGGAGTCTCCGGGGGACGCTGAGTATAACTACTGCTATCTGAATATGTGTGTACTTTCCGTACCTGTGCGTATATCTACTCGTAGATACTATCAGCCTCCCACTCGTTCACACCAACACCGTCACCTTTCCTCTCTTATCTATCCCACCCGTTCCACACATACCCAACACCTCGTCACAGGAGGACTCTGGAACTGACAGTCAGCTGAAGACAGACTTCATCTCTGGCTTTGATATCCAGCAATCGCTGGACTTCCTTGGTCTCACTGAGACCTGGATCACACCGGACAACACATCCACCCTGCTGCTCTCTCTGCCTTCTCCTTCAGCCACACCCCCAGACCTCCTGGTAGAGGAGGAGGTGGGGGGGGTGGTGGTATAGGTTTACTCATCTCCCCCAAATGGAGTTTTTCTCTTTCCCCACTTCCACTTCCTACCTCACTGTCTTCTGAGTTTCATGCTGTGACAGTTTCTCATCCGGTCCAATTAAACATTGTTGTCCTCTACCGTCCTCCAGGTTCTTTGGAAGATTTCTTGGATGAATTAGACGTCCTCCTGTCAAACGTCCCAGAAAATGGTCCTCCACTTATCCTTCTGGGTGACTTTAACATCCAGACAGAGAAGTCATCTGACCTTTGACTTTTCC
Organism: Embiotoca jacksoni; assembly: GCF_022577435.1. Taxonomy (NCBI): domain Eukaryota; kingdom Metazoa; phylum Chordata; class Actinopteri; family Embiotocidae; genus Embiotoca; species Embiotoca jacksoni. The sequence goes on from NW_027185408.1 coordinate 1,245,556, forward strand.
TGTCTTCCTTTGCTGTCTCACTCAGTCCTTCCCCTCCTACTCACAAAGGTTGGAACCACCTGGACTATATTTCACCAGAAACTGCTCCACATCTAACCTCACTGTAACTCCACTTCATGTCTCCGACCACTTCTTTATCTCTGACTCTCTCAAACTGACAACCTGACCACATCAACAGACTCTGGACCTGTCAGTCACAACATTCACTCCCTCTCTCCTTCCTTTTTTCCTCCTCTTTCCCTCCCCCTCCTATCTCCCTCCTCTCCCCCTCCTCTCTCCTTCCTTTCTTCCTCCTGTCCCCCTTCTCTCTCCCCCAATACTCCACCTCCTCTCCCCCTCCTCTCTCCCTCCTCTCTACCTCCTCTCTCCCTCCTCTCTATCTCCTCTCTTCCTCCTCTCTCACTCCTCTCTTCCTCCCCTCTCCCTCCTCTCCTCCTCCTCTCCCCGTCCTCTCTCCATCCTCTCTCCCTCCTCTCCCCCTCTCCTCTCCTCCTCCTCCTCTCTCCCTCCTCTCTCCCTCCTCTGTTTTATCTGCCCTCCCTTCAACTGACTCTTTCTCCCCCCCATCCTAACTCAGCCACAGACACTCTCCTTTCTCCTCTGTCTTCCTCTCTTGATTGTCTCTGTCCTCCTCCATGTCCTCCAGTCCTCCCCAGCTCCGTGGTTGTCTGAGAGCCACTATGAGAGAACCAGAAAGGAAATGTAGAAAATCTAACCACCCTGACGACCTGCTCACTTATCAATCTCTCCTCTCCTCTTTCTCTCCCTCTATTTCTGCAGCCAAAAGCTCTTTCTACCAAACCTGGATTCAACCTCATTTTCCAAACCGAAAAACCTCTTCTCCATCTTCTCCAACCTCCTTGACCCCCCCCTACCCCCTCTCCTCCCTCCTCCTTTCTACCAAACCACTTTGTCAACTACTGCTCTCTCCCTGTTCTCATCCTACCTCAACGACCTCACTTACCGGGTAACTTGGAGAGGATCTGTGTCTGAACCTTGTCCTCTCACTACTGGTGTCCCTCAAGGCTCCGTCCCGGGTCCCCTCCTCTTCTCTCTGTACTCCAACTCTCTCGGCTCTGTCATTAGCTCGCATGTCTTTTCCTACCACAGCTATGCTGATTACACCCAACTAATCCTCTTTTCCCCGATCTGAAACACAGGTAGCAGCATGAATCTCTGCCTGTCTGACTGACATCTCTCAGTGGATGTCCTCACACCACCTGAAAATCAACCTCCACAAGACTGAACTGCTCTTCCTTCCAGGGAAAGACTCTCCCACCCTCGACCTGACTACTACCTTCAACAACTCTGTTATCCCGACCCTGACTGCTAAGAACCTCCGTGACACTCGACAGTCAACTCTTTTTTACTGCCTACATCACTGCAACAACACGTTCCTGTAGATACATGCTGCACAACATCAGGAGAATACGTCCTCTTCTCACTCAGAAAGTGGCGCTCGTCCAGGTTCTGGTCCAGGTTCTGGTCATCTCACGCCTAGACTACAGTAACTCCCTCCTGGCAGGTCTACCTGTTAGTACCATCCGACCTCTGCAGCTCATCCAGAATGCAGCAGCTCGACCAGTCTTCAACCTCCCAAAATTCACTCCTCCTCCTCCTTCTCCTCCTCCTCCTCCTCCGCTCCCTTCACTGGTTACCAGTAGCCGCCCACATCCGTTTCAAAACATTGGTACTTGCGTACCGTGCTGTGAACAGATCGGGTCCAGTGTACATCCAGGACATGGTCCAACCTTACATCCCAGCCCGTTCACTCCGCTCTGCATCGGCCAATCAGCTTGTTGCTCCTCACTGAGCTAAACACTCTACAAAATCATGACTGTTTGCTGTCCTGGCTCCTAAATGGTGGAATGAGCTCCCCAACGACATCAGGACAGCAGAAACTCTGTACATCTTCCGCCGCAAACTAAAAACACACACCTCTTCCGACTTCACCTTGAATAGGAGAACTTTAGTAGCTTAAAATGGAACTTATTTTAGCACTTTGTAGATTGGCTTTCTTGAAGAAATTGTATTTTCTTGATTCTTGTTGTTCTGGGTTTTGTACCCTCATGGCAGAAAAGAGTCAGCTCAATGAAATGTAATGTAATGTAATGTGTATCAGTCAAACTTACACTTCCTCACACCAGGCTTTAACCACTGCTCTCCACCATGGTCCACCCTGGAGGAAGAAACAGTCACAATGATTTTCTATCCAACAGGAGTCCTAACTGCTGTTCAACATGAAGCAGAGTTCCTCAGTTTGTCAGTGAGACACAGAAACAGGCTGAAACTCATCAGTGTCAACTGTCTCTGATGGTTTCACTGCTGTCTGTGAGGAAAACACCTGAAGAAGTGATGTAGAAATAATCAGAGAGCTCAGTTTCCACTGATCTGCTCTGTTTTTATTGATGTCCTCCCACATGTGAAATATTGGTCTCTGCATGTTGTCCCTTAAAATGAACAGTTTGACCAACATTCACATGAACAGCTGAACTGTTTTCAGACTGTTCACAGATCAGTCCAACCACCACATTCAGTTGGTTTGTGTAATTTACATGTTCAGAATCGAGGGTGTAATGATGGAGGGAGTCAGCTGTAGAGACTGAACCTCTGGGAGGAAAAGTTATAACTCTGGACTAAAAAATAAAACTGACTTGATTTTAAAACTTAATGTAAAAACGACTGTATTTCAGAGTGAAGACTGAGGCCGAACTTTGAATCCTGAACTTCTCAAATTTGTGTGAACAGAAGTTCATCTCATTGTGTTTATTAGTTGTTGAGATGAATCAGTTTGGACCAAAGTGGTGATCGACTGATGAACACTGTCGTCCCTACAGCCAGGCTGAAAACATGGTTCAAGATGAGAAGGATCTGACACCAACTTCACAATGTTTCTAATGAACAGCTGTTTCCATTTGATAAAAGACTTCTGAGGATCCACGTTTCCTAACTCAGACCTCCTCACTCCTCTGAACAGAAACTAGAGAAACAAGTCATCCTTCATGATGATGGACCTGAGCAACAACATATGAAGTCAAATCAATGAGACAAACCTGCACTGTGTGAGCTCTGGTTGTCTGTCCATACCTGAGAGTGTCCAGTCTCCAGTGAGGATCCTCCAGACCAGCAGACAGCAGCTTCACTCCTGTGTCTCCTGGATGATTGTAGCTCAGGTCCAGCTCTCTCAGATGGGAGGGGTTGGAGATCAGAGCTGAGGCCAGAGAAGCACAGCCTTCCTCTGAGATCAGACAACCTGACAGACTGGAGTCAGAAAAATATCATCAACTCCAGAAACAAGAAGGAAAATCTTACAGATGTTGAACATCTGCACCAACATGAACTAAAAGATAATTTAACTGATCAACAACCAGATATTTCCTGACCTGAGAGTCTCCAGTTTACAGTGAGGACTCTCCAGACCAGCAGACAGCAGCTTCACTCCTGAATCCAGCAGGTTGTTGTTACTCAGGTCCAGCTCTCTCAGACAGGAGGACTGGGAGCTGAGAACTGAGGACAGAGCTTCACAGCTTCTCTCTGACAGGTTACAGACAGTCAGTCTGAAAAGAAAATGGACATATTTGACCCAATTTATCTAAATCTCGATATGATTGAAGAACATGTCTTCAATTATACAAATGTGACATCACTGAAACTACTGGAATCAAACATTTAGTTAGGTTGTTACTGTACATGTATTTAATTTAAAAATGTTTTAACGACAACAAAACCACAATAATATAGGGGAGATTTTCTAAAAGATTTGTGATTTGAAAGAAACAAAAAATGTGTTAAATTAGAGTTAAATAACTCAATAAAAGTCGAGTTTGATGGATTCATTGTTTCCTGACCTGAGAGTCTCCAGTTTCCAGTGAGGATCCTCCAGACCAGAAGAGAGCAGCGTCACTCCTGAGTCTCCTGGATGATTGTAGCTCAGGTCCAGCTCTCTCAGATGGGAGGGGTTGGAGCTCAGAGCTGAGGCCAGAGAAGCACAGCCTTCCTTTGAGATCAGACAACCTGACAGACTGGAGTCAGAAGAATATCATCAACTCCAGAAACAAGAAGGAAAATCCTACAAACATTGAACATCTTCATTAAAATTAATATTAAGAAATATTTAACTGATCAACAAACAGATATTTCCTGACCTGAGAGTCTCCAGTTTACAGTGAGGACTCTCCAGACCAGCAGACAGCAGCTTCACTCCTGAATCCTGCATGTCGTTGTTACTCAGGTCCAACTCTCTCAGACTGGAGGACTGGGAGCTGAGAACTGAGGACAGAGCTTCACAGCTTCTCTCTGACAGGTTACAGACAGTCAGCCTGAAAACAAAATGTACATATTTGACCCAATTAATCTTAATCTTGATACGATTTAAGAACATGTCTTCAATTATACAAATGTTTCCATTTTGTTTGGTTAATAACTAGCTACCCCACATTTATTTAAAAGCTGACATCACTGAAACTACTGGAATCAAACATTTAGTTAGGTTGTTACTCTAAATGTATTTAATTTAAAAATGTTTTAATTACAACAAAACCACAATAATGTAGGGGAGATTTTCGCAAAGATTTGTGACTTGAAAGAAACAAAAACGTGTTAAATTAGAGTTAAATAACTCAATAAAAGTCGAGTTTGATGGATTCAGTGTTTCCTGACCTGAGAGTCTCCAGTTTACAGTGAGGACTCTCCAGACCAGCAGACAGCTGCTTCACCCCTGAATCCTGCAGGTCGTTGTTACTCAGGTCCAGCTCTCTCAGACTGGAGGACTGGGAGCTGAGAACTGAGGACAGAGCTTCACAGCTTCTCTCTGACAGCTTACAGTCAGTCAGCCTAGAGAATAATTAACAATGAACACAAACTGTTTTATTTGTCATTTACAAAATGAAACATGTTTGAAATGGTTGATTAATCCTCGTACAGAGCTTTGTTGGAGGCTTTGACCACTGGCAGCAGCCTCAGAAGAGCCTCCTCTGAAGCAGAGTATTTCTTCAGGTCAAATACATCCAGATGTTCTTCTGATGACAGTAAGATGAAGACCAGAGCTGACCACTGAGCAGGAGACAGTTTATCTGTGGAGAGACGTCCTGATCTCAGGAACTGTTGGATCTCCTCCACTAGAGAACCATCATTCAGTTCATTCAGACAGTGGAACAGATTGATGCTTCTCTCTGCAGACAGATTCTCACTGATCTTCTTCTTAATGTACTGGACTGTTTCCTGATTGGTCTGTGACCTACTTCCTGTCTGTGTCAGCAGGCCTCGTAGAAGAATCTGATTGGTCTGCAGTGAAAGACCCAGAAGGAAGCGGAGGAACAAGTCCAGGTGTCCATTTGGACTCTTTAAGGCCTCGTCCACAGCAGTCTGGTGGAGATGGATCAGTTTTGTTTTAAGTCTGAAAACTTTAGTCAAAGATGTTGTTTGTTGTTCCTTCATCAGGTTGACAGCAGAGTTGATGAAGGTCAGATGGACGTGAAGAGCAGCCAGAAACTCTTGAACGCTCAGATGGACGAAGCAGAACACCTTGTCCTGGTACAGCCCGCTCTCCTCTTTAAAGATCTGGGTGAACACTCCTGAGTACACTGAAGCTGTTCTGATATCGATGCCACACTCTGTCAGGTCGGATTCATAGAAGATCAGGTTTCCTTTCTGCAGCTGATCAAAAGCCAGTTTTCCCAGAGACTCCATCATCTTCCTGCTCTTTTTATTCCAGTGTGGATCTGTCTCAGCTCCTCCATCATACTTGACCTGCTTCACTTTGGCCTGAACCACCAGGAGGTGGATGAACATCTCCGTCAGGGTCTTGGGCAGCTCTCCTCCGTCTCTGCTTTTCAACACGTCCTCCAGAACTGTAGCAGTGATCCAGCAGAAGACCGGGATGTGGCACATGATGTGGAGGCTTCGGGATGTCTTGATGTGGCAGATGATGCTGCTGGCCTGCTCCTCATCTCTGAACCTCCTCCTGAAATACTTCTCCTTCTGCGGGTCAGTGAACCCTCTGACCTCTGTCACCATGCCGACACACTCGGCAGGGATCTGATTGGCCGCTGCAGGTCGTGTGGTTATCCAGAGGCGAGCGTAGGGAAGCAGTTTCCCCCTGATGAGGTTGGTCAGCAGCACATCCACTGAGGTGGACTCTGTAACATCAGTCAGGATCTCATTGTTGTGGAAGTCCAGAGGAAGTCGACACTCATCCAGACCATCAAAGATGAACACAACCTGGAAGTGTTCAAAGCTGCAGATTCCTGCTGCTTTGGTTTCAGTGAAGAAGAGATGAACCAGTTCCACCAAACTGAACTTTCTCTCTTTCAGCACATTCAGCTCTCTGAAAGTGAACGGAAACATGAACTGGATGTTCCGGTTGGTTTTGTCTTCAGCCCAGTCCAGAGTGAACTTCTGTGTTAACACTGTCTTCCCGATGCCAGCCACTCCCTTTGTCAGCACTGTTCTGATTGGTTCATGTCTTCCAGGTGAGTCTTTAAAGATGTCTTCTTGTCTGATGGTTGTTTCTGGTCTGTCTGGTTTCCTGGATGTTGTTTCAATCTGTCTGACCTCATGTTGATCATTGACCTCTGCAGTCCCTCCCTCTGTGATGTACAGCTCTGTGTACATCTCATTCAGAAGGGTTCGGTTTCCTGCTTTAGAAATCCCCTCAAACACACTCTGGAACTTCTTCCTCAGTTTAGATTGAAGATGTTGTCGACACTCTGAAACAACAGTTCCTAAACAAACAAACAATACGTGAATTTATCAGTAAACCTGAAGATAAACTTTTTAACAATTTAAATATTTTCTCTCCATGAAATCAATTCTTCACATCAGTTGTGGACAAACAGTTTCTGACTGTTTTCAGTCCAGAAGAATTCACAGATGTGATGAAGATGTTTGCATCATATTAACAGCAGAGTTTGGAAATCTAAGTTTCTCCCATGTTTCCTCTTTCCATCATGTTCCAGCTGTTAAAATCCTCTTACTGCTCTGCAGACGGTCAGCCAGCTCCTCCTGCTTCAGTCTCCTCAGGAAGTGCAGTGTGATCTTCAGAAATGACTCTCTGCTCCTCCTCTGCTCTTCATCCTCACCCTCCAACACCTCCTCATCCTCACTCTGACTCTCTAAGCATTCTGGGTAATCTGGACTCAGAATTTTCTGCATCTTCTTCAGCTCGTTCTTTACAAAACTGATCATGTCCTCCTCCAGCAGCTGAAACAGAGAAATATATCAACTTTAATACACAGAACGTATCAGATCATTTTAAATATGGACTGAAATCCTGCTGGTCTACAGAGTGCAGCAGGGAGAATGTGAGTTTTGGTAATTCACTATTTAGTTTGTATGTTTACACACCAGAAATATGGAGTCCAGGTTTGTTTCAGGAACGTCTGAGTCCTGCTGATTAACTCTGTAAAGTCAACATCAAAACACAAGATGTTTGGTCACAATTAATCCAGAAACATAAAGTAAAGAGACTGAGAGACATGTGGAGGCAGCCACCAGCCTGGTCTGTATGGGTCTCCTCTGTGTGGTCCGATGAAGCCCGGCTCTGCATGGAGTCTTTAAATGTATAAATATGATCACCCCTGCTGAACACTGGAAAACCCTCTTTCTGAATACCCGGACACAAGAACAGTTGGGTTTCAGTTTCACACTGAATGGAAAGAAAGTGATCAATGAGTTCAGACATTATGACATCAGGAGGGTTTGATACTAAATGACAAACATTTCACGTTATTACCTTTGTTCAACAGACTGGTGTCCATCCTTGAAGGTAAGAGGTTTCTCCATAGACCGGTCACTGTTCATGGACACACAGCTGGGTTCAGGAGAATCTGGTTCCTGCTGAAGGATCCTGATGGAAACAGAGATGTGTAGCTTTCAGTTTTAACCCTGCAGATTGTGTGTTTTGTTGGACGCTAACAGAAACATGAATACATCCAGTGTGTTTCCATGAACCTGCAGTTCCAACAAACCGGCATTGCTGAACTAAAGAGACTAAAGAATCTGAGTCTGACGTCCTTTGATCCTCTGAGCTGAGGTGATCCCACCCCTGTGATCTTTGACCATTTCCTTCTTGTGGGCCTCTTTAATTTGATCTTCACTGTCAGCTCAAACATGATGGCCTGCTCTGAGGTTTCTGACTGTAGGACCACGTCATGCAGGGTTACTTGTTACAGACAACTCTTCCTCCTCTCCAGCTCCCTGAACAGATTTCCTTCTGAGTCTCTGTGTGAAGACAGTTTGGTTCCTTTCAACGAACATACAGATTCAACTGCCTGAGATCATCTGTCCAAGCTGCCAACTGTCTCTCCAGATGTCTCCAATCTTCTATCGAGGTAAATAATAAGTTCAACACAAAGACGTTATGACATCAGGAGGGTTTGAAACCAAAAGACAAACTTTAAACATTATTACCTTTGTTTAACAGACTGGTGTCCATCTTTGAAGTTCATAGGTTTGTCCATAGACCAGGCTCTCTTCATGGACACACAGCTGCTAACAGCTTCAGGTCCATGTCTATATCCAGGTCCTGGTCCAGGTCCAGGTCCATGTCCAGGTCCAGGTCCAGCATGTCTGAGCTGTTGCTTTGTTCTTCAACAGAACACACAGAGCTCTGAGTGAGAATAATGAAGGTGCAGTGATGTGAGTGCTGAGCTGTGACGTGGAGAAGAGTCATGGACAGTTAGAGACGGTCGTCTCACCTCTGAGCTTCGGTCCGGCTCTCATGTTCCCCACACAGAGTGGTTTTAGAGGGACGGACTCCGTCCTCTCTGTCCTCCCACTGATCCATAGCAGAGCCCACAGCTTCACACAAACACAACAACCTGCTCAGTACGTACAACAACATTCACACTACAACAGTGTCACTCTGGATTCCACCACCAGAGGGCGCCAAAGTAAATACAGTTCAGATCCTGTTCAGATTTCCACTGAGGATGGATGTTAGGAAACAACATGAACTCTCTTCATTTCTGTCCAGGTGTGTTTTTCTGATCTACCTGCTAAAAGTTATATTTCACTTGTTTAAAGGAGGTGATGTGATGAATTCAGGCAGAAGTGAATGAAATCCTCACCAGGTGAATTCAGATCCCGTCACAGAGTCGTTCTACCTTCACCTGCAGAGGAAACACAGAGAGAGAAGCTGCTGCTGATTCTGCTTCATCATCAGTCTGACGTCTTCGTCATCCTCTCAGAACCTCACTGTCAAAGTCTGGAAACTTCAAGATGACAGGAAACCAGAGTTCAACTCTGATCACAAGAAAATAAAACATCTCCGAGTCCAAAGATAAATGTGAATATTTCTATCTGCTACATGAAAGAAGGAAAGAACAGAGAGTCTGTAAAAGTATTAAACCTAAACAGGCTGTAACTTTTCTATAAAAGTTCATATTTTCTTTGACTTGTAAAATCTGCTCCATTTGGAGGAGCTGAGGCTGTTTTTCAGCGACGCCTCCATCTGTGTTGAAGCTCAACAAAGAGCTGAGAGAGTCTGAACAGATCCATGAAAACATTCAACACAGCTGTAGTTTCTAAGAGTCGCTGATGTTGAAACATGACCTCAGTGAAAAACATCTTTTTAAACTGTTTCTGTAGTCGTGTCGTATTTGATGTCTTTGCTGTTTAATCATTGATGGATGATAACGATGTCATCACAGAAGGTTTTATCATTTTATAGCTGCAATAAAAGAACTTTGAACCTTGTTGTTTTTTTATGAATCCCACATCATCTACAGCAAAACATTCATCAGTGAGACAGTGAGAATGTAAAACATGTTTCTGAACACATGATGCAGACATGATGTGAAAAACATGCTCCGTTATTCCAGAAAGAGAATTGAACGTGTTTCTGTTTCCTCCTCACTGTGAACATTTTCAAAGATCTCTGACTGACTGTCACATATTTGATGACTTTATTACCTGTTAATAACCAACCAGTCCAGCTGTGAACAACGTCAGACCGGACAGTGAACGCTTCCCACTAACTGAATCACACGGGCCGTTAAAATGATCGACGGTTTCAAAGTTACTGAACATGTCGACTCTTCATGCGGTCGCAACAGAAAACACAGAACGAGTTCAGGAAAACTGAGCTGGGTTTAAAAGTTCAGGAGCTGCTTCAGAAGAGTCAGCGTTGATCTGACAGACAGCGACGGCATTTTTATTGATCGGACCGGTTCCATGTCAAAAACCTATCAGATGAAGATGGAAACTGTTTGTTACCTTCTGATGGAGGAAATAATCGTCGTGAAGCCGGCGAGTGAAGAAGTTCATCAGCAGCTTTAAGATGGAAACCGAGCAGAGAAAGAAGAAACATGGAGCGGACAGCAGGACGAGTTCAGACGTCTCTCAGCTCTCTGACTTCTTCAGACTGAAGTCTTCTTTCAGGAAATCTGATCCTTCAGACCTTTGGAATAAAGATTTAACATTAACAGACATCATAACTCCTTATCAGCTGCATCATAAAGATAAGGCGATTCAATATGACATTAATTTACCAACAAGGAAATAAAAGTTCAAAAAAGTTGATGCAGTCTGCAAAGCCAACAGATCAGCTTCACTCCATTATTAATTATCGATCCTATTAATCTGTCAAATATGATGACAGCATCAAATGTAACAGACACAGTCCTGTTCTTCTATCTTTGTGAGGACATTCACTCATGCAGCAACCAACCTTGACGTCACCTGTCGGTTTGTCAAGCCTCCAGTCTGACATTTCAGCTGTCACCATCTTTGGAGCCAGAGGTGACCATATTTGGACGAGCTGGGGAGGAGCTAGGGGGCACTATGCCCCGCCCACCTAGAGCAGAAAACCTGACTGGTGTCCATCAAACATGTTTGAGTCCTGATATCTGATGAATGCTGGAATTATTTTCAGAAGGAAACACTGATCAGAAGGAGGGAGTTCATCTAATGTCACCAGAATGACTTAAGATCTGCTGACTTTGTATTTCAGGAGAGAATTTGATGCTTTTTGAGTGGAAGTCTATTGGAGACAGGTGATTTTTAGAGCCTCTAGTGGCCCGTAGAGGTTTTACACTTCATGGCTTCACTTTTCAAACCAAGAGAATAGTTTTCTAATCAGTCTGTTGTTTACTTTCGTCCTCCACTTTCCACCTCAGGCTTTTTCACGGTCCGTTGAAACTTCCTGGTACTTTACCCGTCGAGGTTCTAACAGATCTGAGCCGACACTAAATGGTGACGCGAAAAACTGCAAACCTCTGATCGGCCAGAGAGAAAATCGTGACGTGCTGCACATTGCTTCATTGTTAAATACAACGCAGCAGCCACATTTTTAATTCACCGGACGACTCGAGTGATGGCGGCCCGTAAAACCCCGCTGAGGTCCATGAACGAGACGCCGACGCAGCGACTACAGATGTGTAGAAAAGTACAAATAAATTCCTCTGCTGCTGTGAGGTGGAAGAATAACTCTTTATGAAATAACAACAAAAAAAAAGCTCCGGTTCCGGGAAGTCGTACTTCAGAATAAAGCTCAACTCAACGTACTTTGTTTCATCCCTCTTATTATTATGTCAGATGTGAACCGTCAGTTGACAAAGATCACTGCACACGCTCAGTTGTTCCTGTTCGTGGTTTAATGTGGAACAGAACAGACGTCATACGGACATGTTTGTACAGACGACACGCACACGCACACAGTTACAAGAGACACATCACACGTGTTTCTATTGACATCGGCTGGAATAAATAGGACGTTAACAGTGGTTGAGCTGACAGGAGAGTCACAGGTTCGAATCTGCCACAGTGCCTCTGGAGCAAAGCGCCGCCGCTGCGTACGGAGGACAAAACGTGACATCATCGGGAACATATTCAACGAACAGGAGAAATAAAATGATACTTTACAAAAAGGCACACAAATGAGAAACACGTTGATCGATGCGTAAATACATGAATCCGTTTGTACAGCGGAAGTAAAAAAATCTTTCAGGTCACCTCGTCGTGTGCACGTTAACGGAAAGAAATAAAAGAGGCTCATGAACGAGTTCATTTTGAGAAGATGAAGTCTGCTTGAGGTGAAAAAAACTCCACATCCGTTGGACTTATTAGTTCCCTTATTTTCAAAAAACAACTCATTTATGAATTTCATCTTTAAATATCACCCGTTCATTTGTGTTTCTGGTCGTGAGGCAGATTCTGTCCTCCGTACGCTGAACGTTCAGCGTCCCTCTCGTGATCTCGGCACGGATCTTAATCGCTGAAGAGAAAAAAGGGAATTCTGCCGTGAGGCGAAGCTGCAGGACTCTACTTCTGAAAGCTGGAGGTTTTCAGGGGAACGACACCTCTGGAATAAAGAAGTCAAACCCTTCCAGACCCTCAGCTGCATTATAAACTGTGAATATGCGCCCGGAGGCTGCTGGTCTACAAACAGATGAAACCACAACCGTTTTGTTTTCACCCTGAAACCATCAGGTTAGTGAGACACGCAGTCTGCAGACGACTCCACCGACACGTCAGAAAAATCCACAAAACACGACGACAGAAAATTCAGTCGGCGGTTCTTGAATCAGTTTCTGAAACTCTTCGATCAACGACACGTAGATCCACAGACCTCCGCAGCCAGTCTTTGTGCTAAGCTCGGCTAAAACACGTGTTTGAAGGTTCCTTCAGTGTGACTGAACGTTTTAGTGGTTAGGAGTCCCAACGGATGAGCTTCCATGCGTTAAAGTCGCCGGCGGCACTCGAGACGTACGAAGCTGCAGAGCGAGAGACGACTGCAACGACGAGACCGATCTCGTCCGTTTCCTCCGACGACACTGTGAAACATCCTGTAAAAAAACAGGAGCTTCGACACAGAACAAATATTTACAGATTTCTATCTACAAACGGTCAAAAACAGGCCGACACACAGCTGTTTTGGGATTTTTACACAAGAAGCTCACAATTTGTCTTTTTTTCCCCCTTAAAACTCAAAACTGATTTGATATTCAGTTCACGTATAGTTATGAAACTGTAAGAATTTGGCTTGTTTTTAATATTAAATCTTAAACGGCATGATCTGGAAGTATTTAAATATATATATACGATTCAAAACAACTTGTATAATCAAGAATAATCTCTCAGTGAGAATAAATAAGTCTGGATGTGTCCAGCTGTGAACAGCTGTGCTTCTTTGGTTGAGTTTGGTCACAGTTGGAAAACGTTTCTCAGCTCCGGCTCTGGAACTTTTCTCTCAGGTTTCTCACGATGCTCTGCTGACCGGTTTCCGTCTTCTGTCTGCCATTCGATCTCGTCCTCTGGGACTCGTCCTGATCGCCCGAGGCCACCACCGTCTTGTCGAGCTCTTGCGGCCTCGCCTGCTTGGTTCTGACCTTCGACTCTTGCCTTTGTTTGTATTTGTAGGATTCCTGGTAGGCCCGGCAGCGGTCGATGACGGCCATGATGGAGATCTTCTCTCTGCTGGTCGGGGAACGGTTCTGGACGTAGCCATCATCTTCATCATCATCATCATCATCATCGTCGTCGTCGACGTCTTCTTCTTCTTTGGGTTCTTTGGCAGAGTTTTGTGTCTCTGGAAGCTTCTCCACGACGATGACCTTCTGTCCGGGGTTGTTCGGTAGCGGTGCCTCGGCCGCGATGTAGTAACCGTCGCAGTTGCCGTTAGCGACCTGGTCCTGGAGCTTCTGCAGCTCGGTCATCTGCGCAGCGCCCAGCCGAGGGTCCAGAGAATTGGCTCTGTGAAGCCGTTTGCTGCTCTCCTCCCGGCCGCCGCGAGGCCTGTACGAGGGATCCTCGTCGGTGAGGAGGAGGAGGCCGGAGGAGCAGCTGGAGTGCCTCCTCAGACTGACATAGATAAAGATTCAACTGCCTGAGATCATCTGTCCAAGCTGCCAACTGTCTCTCCAGATGTCTCCAATCTTCGATTGAGGTGAATAATAAGTTCAACACAAAGACGTTATGACATCAGGAGGGTTTGAAACCAAAAGACAAACTTTAAACATCATTACCTTTGTTAAACAGACTGGTGTCCATCTTTGGACAGCCTGTCTGTTCAGCTGCGACGCCATAATGTGGCAGCGCTGACACAGTCTCTGCAGCTCCTCCTCCTCCTCCTCCTCCTCCTCCATCTTGCCGTAGCGTCTCAGTTCGCTGGCCGACAACGAGCCTTCGGGATTCGGCCGCGACGCACAGCTCCTCCTCGTCTCCCCCTCCTCCTCTCCAGCAGAACGAAGACGCTTTCGCTGACATGTCCAGCCCAGAGGAAGAGAAGTCTCCCCCTCCACCACCTGCAGCCACACAGAGGAAAAACACTGTCTGAATAAGCCTTCATTCACGCGCCGTGCTTCACTCAGACCTGCAGCTAACTGTTAATGTGAAGTCAGTTCATTAGTGAATAACCTCCCTGATCACCACCTCAGACGTCCCAGGTGATCTCATGACCAGTTAGACCAGTTTAGGGACCGCGTTGACATTTTTGCAGACAGCGTGCCGACCAATCAAGACAGCCGAGGATTGTGGGAAGAATGAGGCAGTTGGTTTGACTGCAAGCAAGAATCGTTTGGGATCTTTGGGAGAACAACACAAGCAAAAAACCTTTTTCTGAAACGGTTCCAGCAGCGAGTTCAGAGAGCTGTTCTCCTTCCAACCAACGACGAGGTAACGACGCACCTTAACGACGACCTCCTACCTACCGGTGCCGTCCGGTCTCACGGATCAATGTATTAACAGAGCAGATACGGTGCCAACTGGTCCCAGAGGTCTCTCCTGGTATATCCAGTGTACAAATTCCCCTGCAGCCCAAAAAGCATTTCCCCAAAAGAAACACCTGTAACACCGCGGACATGAAACCTCCAACAAACTAACAAAGTCGGGTTTCACACTTTATATCACGACGTTTTTAAATCAACGTCAAATCAAGACCGAAGCCGAGGAACGGTGTTAATCTAGTGACCTGATAACAACGGAGAGAAAACGAGAATCACCTTCAAAATGAAAGCAGAACAAAGCAAATCTTTGCACACGTGGGCAAATAAGTACGATGAAAATAAGATTCACATTCAAACACAGAACTGACAGAAACCGGAGCTGGATTTTACCTCCTCGTTTTAACTTCGTTTTATAAGCAAGATGTTATTTTGAAAGTTGTCTGCAGGGCAGATTTTAGAAGATGATGATAAAAGTGTGTGATACTCACGGTGTATCGGCGGTAGTCCGGTCTGCGTCCCCGCGCCGTGTTCCAGTACTCCGAGTACATCTCCGGCAATGAACTCTGCTTTAATCCACTTTAATAAACACTCTGCTTATCTGATGAACTGTCGACTCCTCAGCCTCCGATGGGATCTTCGCTTTCAATACAGCAGGAACAGCCAGGAGCTGAGTGTGTGTGTGTCAGGACGGTGGGAGGAGAACGATGTCGCTGAAGCGTGAACTTTTCAGACTGCAGGACGGGGAGTGAAGGCTCAGATGAGATCTACAGCTCTGACGCGGAGTTACGTAACCGCTGCGTCCAGAAAACCGTTACGACGCGATTACGCGACTAATTGGCGAACATCAGGGAGGTGAGCGGAGCCGCAGATTAACGGCGACGGTGGCGGGACGACCGAGCGGGCCGAGGCGTTCGGAGGAAGAGTCGGCGGGATCCGACGGGAGTTGATTGTCGGCGTAGAGAGCGCGGAGGCCAGTTAGCCTCTGTGGTCTTTGGTTGGGTGACTGAAGGAGCTACAGGCAACTGCTGCTTCTTAATGTACTCAAAGTCAGGGTGAGAGACTGGTGTCAGCTGGCAGAAGACTCGTACACTCTTCCACACCTTATTTGGTCGACGACGAGACTGAAGAGAGGCCGACAGGAAGTACGCGAAAACGAAGACCACAACAACAGTAAGTAGACGACGATGGGAGGAAGTAGGCGACAACGACAGGCCTGGGAGGAAGTCATGTTTCCAGTAAAGGTGGCGGGGCACAGTGTCCGCTAGACCTCCGGCTCCTCCCCAGCTCGTCTAAATATGGTCACTTCTGGTCGAGATGGCGACGGCTGAATGTCATAACGGAGGGTTTAAAACGTCTGTTCACAAACCAACGGGTGACATCGCTGCTGGTTTTCTCACATTAAGAAGCAGAACAGAAGCAGAACCTTTCAGGGAGATCACACAGGGGTGGACTCAGTTTGTTCAAACAACATATTAAACACAACCTGGCAGCAAAAACACATTAAATGAAACTTTCTTCAAATATTCACATTTTATTTCATCAACTCAAACACATAAAACATTTCAACAGGATTCATGACGAGTGTAAAAGTTATTTTCAGGCCGTCTTGCAGCAGGTTTCCAGAATCTGCTGATGTTTATCAGCCAAAGAGCTCAGTTTGACCTTCATCTGTCCAGATGGAAGTGAAGGTCAAAGTTCAGAGGTGAGGACATCATTTCACTACTTCTGACACAAAACATATTCTGACATCACAATCAGTGATTCAACGGTGAACCAAAGAGAAACTTCATCCACCATCAACATTTAAAGATGCTGTCACTTCCACAGACTCTTCCTCCTACAGAGAATACAGAGACGCTGAGGAACCATCTGAACAGAACCCAAATCCAGGATACAGAGGTTCAGTGAATGTGGTGTTGAAGGTGTGGAGGTGGATCAGAGTGTCAGAGGAGATTCTGTAGAAGGACAGAGTGCCAGCAGGACAGTCCACATACACTGCTACTCTGTTGGAGGAGGAAGAGGAGGAGGAAGAGGAGGAGGATGAGGAGGAGGAGGAGATGAATGTTTGTCTGTTATTATGCCAGACAGAGTAACGACCACCATCATAGCAGTCCAGACTCCAGGACTGATCGTTCCCTCCAAACCAGCCGTCATCACTGTCTCCTCTCCTTCTGATTCCTCTGTAACTCACTGCTATATAAACTCTTCCTCTCCTCTCGACCTCCCAGTAACAGCGACCAGTCAGACCAGTTCTACACAGCAGCTGACACCAGTAGTCAAATCTGTCTGGATGATCAGGATATGACTGATCTTCTTCCACCTTCGTCACGTTCCTGTTGTTGTCAGACAATTTGAGTTTTCTGTTTACTGAGTTTGTGTCCAGTTCAAGTTCACAGAAATCTGATGGAGAGAAGAAGACACGACACAGCTGCAGTTTATCATCTGACACATCTGATGGCTTTTTTCTTTCTTTACTTACTGACTTGTTGTTCATTTATAGAAAGTTTAATGATGATACATTTTGTCAGTTTTCTTTTGTGTATCAGTCAAACTTACATTTCCTCACGCCAGGTTTTAACCTCTGCTCTCCACCATGGTCCACCCTGGAGGAAGAAACAGTCACAATGATTTTCTATCCAACAGGAGTCCTAACTGCTGTTCAACATGAAGCAGAGTTCCTCAGTTTGTCAGTGAGACACAAACAGGCTGAAACTCATCAGTGTCAACTGTCTCTGATGGTTTCACTGCTGTCTGTGAGGAAAACACCTGAAGAAGAAGAAGATATGTAGAAATAATCAGAGAGCTCAGTCTCCACTGATCTGCTCTGTTTTTATTGATGTCCTCCCACATGTGAAATATTGGTCTCTGCATGTTGTCCCTTAAAATGAACAGTTTGACCAACATTCACATGAACAGCTGAACTGTTTTCAGACTGTTCACAGATCAGTCCAACCACCACATTCAGTTGGTTTGTGTAATTTACATGTTCAGAATCGAGGGTGTAATGATGGAGGGAGTCAGCTGTAGAGACTGAAGCTCTGGGAGGAAAAGTTATAACTCTGGACTGAAAATAAAACTAACTTGATTTTAGAACTTCATTGAAAAACGACTGTATTTCAGAGTGAAGACTGAGGCTGAACTTTGAGTCCTGAACTTCTCAAATTTGTGTGAACAGAAGTTCATCTCATTGTGTTTATTAGTTGTTGAGATGAATCAGTTTGGAATAAAGTGCTGATCGACTGATGAACACTATCGTCCCTACAGCCAGGATGATAACATGGTTCAAGATGAGAAGGATTTGACACCAACTTCACAATGTTTCTAATGAACAGCTGTTTCCATTTGATAAAAGACTTCTGAGGATCCACATGTTTCCTAACTCAGACCTCCTCACTCCTCTGAACAGAAAAAAGAGAAACAAGTCATCCTTCATGATGATGGACCTGAGCAACAACACATGAAGTCAAATCAACGAGACAAACCTGCACTGTGTGCATAGGGAGGCTGTAGCTCAGGGTTACACACTAATAGGAAGGTTGATGGTTCGATACCAGCTCATCCTGTCCACATGCCTGAGTGTCCTTGAGCAAGACACTGAACCCTAAAATTGCTTCCAATGGTGTACCATCGGTGTGTTGTAAGTCGCTTTGGATCGCGTCAGCTAAATGAAATGCAACGTTAAAAAAAATGTAATGTGTGAGCTCTGGTTGTCTGTCCATACCTGAGAGTGTCCAGCCTCCAGTGAGAATCCTCCAGACCAGCAGACAGCAGCTTCACTCCTGAGTCTCCTGGACGATTGTAGCTCAGGTCCAGCTCTCTCAGATGGGAGGGGTTGGAACTCAGAGCTGAGGCCAGAGAAGCATAGCCTTCCTCTGAGATCAGACAACCTGACAGACTGGAGTCAGAAATATATCATCAAGTCCAGAAACAAGAAGGAAAATCCTACAGATGTTGAACATCTGCACCAACATGAACTTAAAGAATGATTTAACTGATCAACAACCAGCTGTTTCCTGACCTGAGAGTCTCCAGTTTACAGTGAGGATTCTCCAAACCAGCAGACAGCAGCTTCACTCCTGAATCCTGCAGGTCGTTGTTACTCAGGTCCAGCTCTTTCAGACTGGAGGACTCGGAGCTGAGAACTGAGGACAGAGCTTCACAGCTTCTCTCTGACAGGTTACAGCCAGTCAGCCTGAGAAGAAAATGCACATATTTGACCCAATTAATCTGGATCTTGATACGATTTAAGAACATGTCTTCAATTATGCAAATGTTTCCATTTTCTTTGGCTAATAACGAAATACCCCACATTTATCTCAATATGTTTGTGTTTGTCAGGCAACCTGACATCAATGAAACTACTGGAATTAAACATTTAATTAGGTTGGTACTCCATATGTATTTAATTGAACAGTGTTTGACTGACAACAAAACCACAATAATGCAGGGAGATTTTAGAAAAGATTTGCGATTTGATAGAAACAGAAAATGTGTTAAATTAGAAGTAAATGACTCAATGCGACTCCAGTTTCATGGGTTAGTTGTTTCCTGACCTGAGAGTCTCCAGTTTACAGTGAGGACTTTCCAGACCAGTAGACAGCAGCTTCACTCCTGAATCCTGCAGCTTGTTGTTACTCAGGTCCAGCTCTCTCAGACTGGAGGACTGGGAGCTGAGAACTGAAGATAGAGCTTCACAGCTTCTCTTTGACAGGTTACAGCCAGTCAGCCTGAAAAGAAAATGTGCATATTTGACCCAATTAATGTTAATTTTGATATGATTTAAGAACGTCTTCAAATATACAAATGTTTCCATTTTCTTTGGGTAATAACTGGCTACCCCACTTTTATCTCTACATGTTTGTGTTTGTTAGGTAACCTGACATCACCGAAACTACTGGAATTAAACATTTGAGTTTTGTTAGGATACATACATTTAATTTAAAACTGTTTTAACAACAACAACACCACAATAATGTAGGGGAGATTTTCAAAAAGATTTGATTTGAAATAAACAGAAAATGTGTTAAATTAGAATTTAAATAACTCAAATAAAAGTCCAATTTGATGGATTAGTTGTTTCCTGACCTGAGAGTCTCCAGTTTACAGTGAGGACTCTCCAGCCCAGCAGACAGCAGCTTCACTCCTGAGTCTCCTGGATGATTGTAGCTCAGGTCCAGCTCTCTCAGATGGGAGGGGTTGGAGCTCAGATCTGAGGCCAGAGAAGCACAGCCTTCCTCTGAGATCAGACAACCTGACAGACTGGAGTCAGAAAAATATCATCAACACCAGAAACAAAAAGGATAATCCTGCAGATGTTGAACATCTGCACCAACATGAACTTAAAGAATGATTTAACTGATCAACAACCAGCTGTTTCCTGACCTGAGAGTCTCCAGTTTACAGTAAGGACTCTCCAGACCAACAGAAAGCAGCTTCACTCCTGAATCCTGCAGGTCGTTGTTACTCAGGTCCAGCTCTCTCAGACTGGAGGACTGGGAGCTGAGAACTGAGGACAGAGCTTCACAGCTTCTCTCTGACAGCTTACAGTCAGTCAGCCTAGAGAATAATTAACAATGAACACAAACTGTTTTATTTGTCATTTACAAAATGAAACATGTTTGAAATGGTTGATTAATCCTCGTACAGAGCTTTGTTGGAGGCTTTGACCACTGGCAGCAGCCTCAGAAGAGCCTCCTCTGAAGCAGAGTATTTCTTCAGGTCAAATACATCCAGATGTTCTTCTGATGACAGTAAGATGAAGACCAGAGCTGACCACTGAGCAGGAGACAGTTTATCTGTGGAGAGACGTCCTGATCTCAGGAACTGTTGGATCTCCTCCACTAGAGAACCATCATTCAGTTCATTCAGACAGTGGAACAGATTGATGCTTCTCTCTGCAGACAGATTCTCACTGATCTTCTTCTTGATGTACTGGATTGTTTCCTGATTGGTCTGTGAGCTACTTCCTGTCTGTGTCAGCAGTCCTTGTAGGAGAGTCTGATTGGTCTGCAGTGAAAGACCCAGAAGGAAGCGGAGGAACAAGTCCAGGTGTCCATTTGGACTTCTTAAAGCTTCGTCCACAGCAGTCTGGTGGAGATGGATTAGTTTTTTCTGTCTGAAGACTTTAGACAAAGAAAATGTTGTTTGTTGTTCCTTCAGCAGGTTGACAGCAGAGTTGATGAAGATCAGATGGACGTGAAGAGCAGCCAGAAACTCTTGAACGCTCAGATGGACGAAGCAGAACACCTTGTCCTGGTACAGCCCGCTCTCCTCTTTAAAGATCTGGGTGAACACTCCTGAGTACACTGAGGCTGCTCTGATATCGATACCACACTCTGTCAGGTCGGATTCATCGAAGATCAGGTTTCCTTTCTGCAGCTGATCAAAAGCCAGTTTTCCCAGAGACTCCATCATCTTCCTGCTCTTTTTATTCCAGTGTGGATCTGTCTCAGCTCCTCCATCATACTTGACCTGCTTCACTTTGGCCTGAACCACCAGGAAGTGGATGAACATCTCCGTCAGGGTCTTGGGCAGCTCTCCTCCATCTCTGCTTTTCAACACGTCCTCCAGAACTGTAGCAGTGATCCAGCAGAAGACCGGGATGTGGCACATGATGTGGAGGCTTCTGGATGTCTTGATGTGGGAGATGATGCTTCTGGCCTGCTCCTCATCTCTGAACCTCTTCCTGAAGTACTTCTCCTTCTGCGGGTCAGTGAACCCTCTGACCTCTGTCACCATGCCGACACACTCTGCAGGGATCTGATTGGCCGCTGCAGGTCGTGTGGTTATCCAGAGGCGAGCGGAGGGAAGCAGTTTCCCCCTGATGAGGTTGGTCAGCAGCACATCCACTGAGGTGGGCTCTGTAACATCAGTCAGGATCTCATTGTTGTGGAAGTCCAGAGGAAGTCGACACTCATCCAGACCGTCAAAGATGAACACAACCTGGACGTGTTCAAAGCTGCAGATTCCTGCTGCTTTGGTTTCAGTGAAGAAGAGATGAACCAGTTCCACCAAACTGAACTTTCTCTCTTTCAGCACATTCAGCTCTCTGAAAGTGAACGGAAACATGAACTGGATGTTCTGGTTGGTTTTGTCTTCAGCCCAGTCCAGAGTGAACTTCTGTGTTAACACTGTCTTCCCGATGCCAGCCACTCCCTTTGTCAGCACTGTTCTGATTGGTTCATGTCTTCCAGGTGAGCCTTTAAAGATGTCTTCTTGTCTGATGGTTGTTTCTGGTCTGTCAGGTTTCCTGGATGTTGTTTCAATCTGTCTGACCTCATGTTCATCATTGACCTCTGCAGTCCCTCCCTCTGTGATGTACAGCTCTGTGTACATCTCATTCAGAAGGGTTCGGTTTCCTGCTTTAGAAATCCCCTCAAACAAACTCTGGAACTTCTTCCTCAGGTTTGACTGGAGTTGTCGACACACTGCAGGATTACTTCCTAAAAAACAAACAAACAAACAACAAGTGAATGTCTCAGTAAATCTGAAGATAAACTTTTTAACATTTTAAATATTTTGTCTCCATGAAATCAGTTCTTCACATCAGTTGTGGACAAACAGTTTCTGACTGTTTTCAGTCCAGAAGAATTCACAGATGTGATGAAGATGTTTCCATCATATTAACAGCAGAGTTTGGAAATCTAAGTTTCTCCCATGTTTCCTCTTTCCATCATGTTCCAGCTGTTAAAATCCTCTTACTGCTCTGCAGACGGTCAGCCAGCTCCTCCTGCTTCAGTCTCCTCAGGAAGTGTAGTGTGATCTTCAGAAATGACTCTCTGCTCCTCCTCTTCTCTTCATCCTCACCCTCCAACACCTCCTCATCCTCACTCTGACTCTCTAAGCATTCTGGGTAATCTGGACTCAGAATTTTCTGCATCTTCTTCAGCTCATTCATTACAAAACTGATCATGTTCTCCTCCAGCAGCTGCAACAGAAATATATCAACTTTAATACACAGAACGTATCAGATCATTTTAAATATGGACTGAAATCCTGCTGATCTACAGAGTGCAGCAGGGAGAATGTGAGTTTTGGTAATTCACTATTTAGTTTGTGTGTTTACACACCAGAAATATGGAGTCCAGGTTTGTTTCAGGAACGTCTGAGTCCTGCTGATCAACTCTGTAAAGTCAACATCAAAACAGAAGATGTTTGGTCAGAATTAATCCAGAAACATAAAGTAAAGAGACTTCATGGTTTTAGTTACCAAGACAACAAACACCTGACAGAAGCTGAAAAGGAAGACAAAACATCCATTTTAAATCATTAATCCAGTCAGACTCCAGTATTTATCATTCTTACCTTTGATCATCAGACTTTTATCAACCTTTGGATTCAGTGGGTTTAAACCCTGCAGGTGATGTGCAGGAGATTCTCTGTTGCTGCTTTATGATTCAAGAAAACTCACTCAAAGCTCGGCCTGTCAATAATGGTGATGTCTGGAGTTTAGTTATTGGAACGTCATCGACTCAGATCAGCCCTGAGATGCAAAAGGTTTTGAACATTCGTGGCTGTCTTGGCTGACACCTCTCTTCAATGTCGCATGGAGGTTGGGTTCAGCGCCACTGGACCAGCAGACTGAGTTTAGACATTATGACATCAGGAGGGTTTGATACTAAATGACAAACATTTCACATTATTACCTTTGTTCAACAGACTGGCGTCCTTCTTTGAAGGTAATAAGTCCTCCCTTAGACCGGTTGCTCTTCATGGACACACAGGTGGGTTCAGGAGAAACTGGTTCCTGCTGAAGGATCCTGATGGAAAGAGATGTGTAGCTTTCAGTTTTAACCCTTCAGATTGTGTTTTGTTGGACGCTGATGGAGAAAAAGAATGTGTCCCTTCCTCTTGTTTGCATTGTGGTTACGGAAAGTCAAGCAGACTCCGAAAAGTTTCCTTTGTTTTCTGTCTTATTTGCAAGTGATTCTTTCCACATCTAATTGACGACTCCCCGGTGTCCTTATCTTGTGACCTACAACCAACTCTGTATTACCATACGAAAGTAGATACAAAGGGAATGGGGGTGACTGTCAACTGTTTGTCAACTGTATAAAAGCTGCCCTAGGAAGAAGGAGAAAGGAATAGAGGAGGACTGAAGAGGAGGACTGCGGAGGAGGACTGGGAGAGCCCGGCTGGGGAGAGCCCTGAGGAGAAAAGAGGACTACGGAGGAGAGGACTGCCCGGGGAAACCAGGCTGGGTAGAGTCTGGCTAAAGAGAGGACTGTTGGAGAGGACTGCTGGAAAGCCATGCTGGAGAACTGCTGGGGGGAGCACTGCTGAACACCTCTCTTTGAGGGTGCATGTAGTTGCTCCTTCTTGCAAGAATAAAATGTCCGATGTGTTTGATTTTGAACCAAGCCTCCTGAGTAATTTTTCTAACAGACGCTAAAAAGAAATTCAGACATTGAGTGTGTTTCCAGGAATCTGCAGTTCCAACAAACTGGCATTGCTGAACTAAAGAGACTAAATAAATTAATTCTGACGTCCTTTGATCCTCTGAGCGGATGTGATGGTGATGACATCAGGAGGGTTTGGAACCAAATACAAAATATTTCACGTTATTGCCTTTGTTTAACAGACTGGCGTCCATCTTTGAAGTGACTAAGTCCTCCCATGGACCGGTCACTCTTCATGGACACACAGCTGAGACCAGGTCCACATCCAGGTCCAGGTCCAGATTCAGATTCAAGTGCAGGTCCAGGTTCAGGTCCAGGTTCAGGTCCAGGTCCAGGTCCAGGTCCAGCCCCAGGTCCAGGAGGTCTGACCTGCTGCTTTGTTCTTCAACAGAACACACAGAGCTCTGAGTGAGAATAATGATGGTGCAGTGATGTGAGTGCTGAGCTGTGACGTGGAGAAGAGTCGTGAACAGTTAGAGACGGTCGTCTCACCTCTGATCTTCGGTCCGGCTCTCATGTTCCCCACACAGAGTGGTTTTAGAGGGATGGACTCCGTCCTCTGTCCTCCCACTGATCCATAGCAGAGTCCACAGCTTCACACAAACACAACAACCTGCTCAGTACGTACAACAACATTCACAGCACAGGACACATTAGTTCTCATCACTGTCTGTAACATGGCTCTAAAACTCAGGACTGACAGACATCTTTGATCCCTGAACAGGACGAGTCTAAAACTGCTTAAAGTGCCCCAGATTCCTCCACAAATACAGAATGTTGAACACCAAATATATTTGATGTTTTAAAATTTGTCTCAGAAAATAAATCTTTAATTCTGGAATTTGTGCATCCAAAAGATATTTATTAAAATCCTAACTCTGCTGCAACCACGTCTTAAACATGTAAAAACAGTGTTTCATCCAAAAAATGTTAGTGATGCAGGTGTTGAGTGAAACCGAGTGTCTCAGTGCTGTAAGACGGCTGTTTGAACACTGCAGGTATTAAAAGGTTCAAATAAATGCTCTTCTGTTTACAGTTGATCAAAGCTGTCAAACCAGTTCTGACATTCTCTGAATGTTTTCACTGAAGACTCGAGATCAGATTACAATCAGACTGCTGTTCACTTTACCAGGTAATCACCAACAACAATCCTGGAAATCAGTCTGAAGTCATGTTCTTTAACTCAGAGAAATTCTTTACAATATTTATTGGATATTCTACCAACACACTTTTTCAAAAATATTTCTAACTGCATGGCCACTGGTCTTTTACAAATAGTAAACACATCCTTTCTCTCAGGTGTCTTCCCACAGGCCCTAAAAAATGCAGTTATTAAACCACTCCTAAAGAACTGCAACAATGAAAAATTATAGGCCAATATCAAACCTCCCATTTTTAAGTAAAATAATTGAAAAAACTGTTTTTCAACAGCTGAACAACTTCTTGGCCGTAAATAACTGTTTTGATGTCTTCCAGTCGACAACACCACAGGACTTCAACAACATCCACTTCTTAGTATTACTGGATATCGGTGCTGCATTTGATACTGTTGACCACGACATACTACTACACAGACCAGACAACTGGGTTGGACTTTCTGGCACAGAACTAAACTGGTTTGAATCCTACCTGAAGGAGCGAGAATACTTTGTCTGCAGCTAATTACACAACAGAGCGGACTAAAAGGACATGTGGTGTTCCCCAAGGTTCAATTCTGGGGCCTCTTCTGTTAAACATCTACATGCTTCCACTGGCTCAGATTATGGAAAACAACAAAGTGTGTTATCGTAATTATGCAGACGACACACAAATCTACATCACTATATCGCCAGGGGACTATAATCCCATACAAGGGTTGTAAATGCATTGAACAAATCAACAACTGGATGTGCCAGAAGTTTCTTCAATTAAACAAAGATAAAACAGAAGTAATTGTGTTTGGTGCCAAAGATGAACAATTGAAAGTCAGAACTCAGCTTCAGTCACTGATGTTAAAAACCACAAACCGAGCCAGAAATCTGTAGTTATGGATTCAGACCTCAATCTGAACAGCAATATCAAGATAATTACAAAATCAACCTGCTATCACCTGAAGAATATATCAAGGATTAGAGGATTTATGTCTCAACAGGATTAGGAAAAACTTGTCCATTCATTTATCTTCAGTAGACTCGACTACTGTAACGGTGTGTTTAAGGGTCTCTGTAAAAAGTAAATCAGACAGCTGCAGCGGATTCAGAACGCTGCAGCTCGAATCCTCACTATGACCAAGAAAGTGGATCACATCACTCCAGTTCTGAGGTCTTTACACTGGCTTCCTGTCCAACAAAGAATTTACTTTAAAATCCTGCTGTTGGTTTATAAAGCACTGAATGGTTTAGGGCCAAAATACATTTCTGATCGTCTGCGACCTTATGAACCATCCCGATCCCTCAGGTCATCTGCTGGTCTAGTTCCTGTTCCCAGAGTCAGAACTAAACATGGAGAAGTTGCGTTCAGTTTTTATGCTCCACATATCTGGAACAAACTCCCAGAAAGCTGCAGGTCTACTGAGACTCTCAGATCCATTAAATCAAGACTGAAGACTTTTCTGTTTGCTGCCTTTAATTGAACCAGATTCAAGGATGTTGATTCATTTCTTGCATTTCTGCATTTTATTACTGTATTTAATTTTTTTTAAACTGTACTGTCACTTTTTTCTATTTTTAGCTAGTTTAATGTTTTAATGACTGTTTTTAATGTTTTAATCACTGTTCTTAATTGTTTTTAAATGTCCTTTTCTTTTGCCTTATGTTATGATGCTTTTAATGGTTTTATGTGAAGCACTTTGATTTGCCTTGTTGAAATGTGCTCTACAAATAAACTTGCCTTGCCTTTAAACCTACAAGCATTCAGGAGACATTTTGAAACAACCGATCGACATCAGGAAACATTTCTAGGGTCGAGTCAGTGATCCAACATGGTGAAGTCAGAGTTCATCAGAGATGTACAGATTTCTCTGGGAGAATTCTCACCTGCTCGACTTCAGGTCCACTTCCAGACACTTTCCACCTTCGTGTGTGGAGGAAAGATTCGGAGAGAAGAAGCTGCTTGTTGTCCCTCGTCAGTCCTGGTGTCTGAGAGCGTTTGATTTGAGGACGCAGGAAGTGAGTCACTTCCTCATAACTTCAGAGTCCGAGTCTAAAAGCATCAGAGTGACTTCAGAACCAGTCGAA
Source organism: Embiotoca jacksoni (assembly GCF_022577435.1). Taxonomy (NCBI): domain Eukaryota; kingdom Metazoa; phylum Chordata; class Actinopteri; family Embiotocidae; genus Embiotoca; species Embiotoca jacksoni. The sequence goes on from NW_027185408.1 coordinate 1,272,832, forward strand.
CCTGTGGCAGAGAAATCCAACATCACATGATGCAGCTCTGCTGTCTGTCCACTAGATGGAGTTGACAAACCACAGTTCAGTGGTTTTAGAGGGACGGACTCTGTCCTCTCTGTCCTCCCACTGATCTATACTAGAGCCCACAGCTTCACACAAACACAACAACCTGCTCAGTATGTACAACAACATTCACAGCACAGGACACATTAGTTCTCATCACTGTCTGTAACATGGCTCTAAAACTCAGGACTGACAGACACCTTTGAGCCCTGAACAGGACGAGTCTAAAACTGGTTAAAGCGCCCCAGATTCCTCCACAAATCCAGAATGTTGAACACCAAATGTATTTGATGTTTTCAAATTTGACCCAGAAAATATATCAATAATTCTAGAATTTGTGCATCCACAAAATATGTATTAATATCCTCAAAATCTGCTGCGACAACGTCATAAAAATGTTAAAATAACTTTTCCTCCCCAAAATGTTAGTGATGCAGGTGTTGAGTGAAACCGAGTGTCTCAGTGCTGTAAGACAGCTGGTTGAACACTGCAGGTATTAAAAGGTTAAAATAAATGCTCTTCTGTTTACAGTTGATCAAAGCTGTTCAACCAGTTCTGACATTCTCTGAATGTTTTCACTGAAGACTCGAGATCAGATTACAGTCAGACTGATGTTCACTTTACCAGGTAATCACCAACAACAATCCTGGAAATCAGTCTGAAGTCATGTTCTTTAACTCAGAAATCCTGAAACAATATTTAAACCTACAAGCATCCAGGAGACGTTTTGAAACAGCCGATCGACATCAGGAAACATTTCTAGGGTCCAGTCAGTGATCCAACACGGTGAGGTCAGAGTTCATCAGACATGTACAGATTTCTCTGGGAGAATTCTCACCTGCTCGACTTCAGGTCCACTTCCAGAATCTTTCCACCTTCGTGTGTGGAGGAAAGATTCGGAGAGAAGAAGCTGCTTGTTGTCCCTCGTCAGTCCTGGTGTCTGAGAGCGTTTGATTTGAGGACGCAGGAAGTGAGTCACTTCCTCATAACTTCAGAGTCCCAGTCTAAAAGCATCAGAGTGACGTCAGAACCAGTCTAACCTGTGGCAGAGAAATCCAAGATCACATGATGCAGCTCTGCTGTCTGTCCACTAGATGGAGCTGACAAACCAACCAAAGATCAGCACAGAGACATGAGATGAAGCAGCAGCAATTTGGACCACATACACATATGTTGGACACGTTGATTTTTTTTTTTATGAGGCAAAAAGCAGCCTGTTCTTCCTGCTAGGGACCTGAAATCTGGTCCTCAGTCCTGGTTCCAGGTGTCTCTGCTTTAAATGGACTTTTAATCCCAAACACTTTTCTTTAACAACCTTTTTATTCACTTGAGCACACACGTGACATCAGTTCAGACCGTGAGGGTTTTGGTTTTTAGGCCTCTAGGTGGAGATTGGGCCGAGCCGTGTCAGAATGGGAGTAGATCTGCCAAGAAAGAGTGCCACACTTCCTCTGTTTGAAGTTACCAAACAATATTTTTGAAAAGTGCTATAAATAACCAGAGCAGCGAGCAGCCAGCTTCTGTCAAGACTTTTTCTCTACACCATCCATGCTTGGTTCGTTTACAGTTTGTGTGGGTGGGACAACCCGACAACCACGATTTACACATCACAATTTCACTACGAATGATGGGAGAGTCCTTCAGGAGAGTCTGCAGATATGTAGACTCACAGAAAGTCGTCATTAGAGCCCTCACGGACTTGATGATTTGACAGCGGGACAGCCCTAAACCCTCACAGACTCACCGGAAAGTCACCTCAAAGTCTTTGAATGTGCAGACCGGACTGGGCCGGTCCACTTTGTGGGCTGACTGCAGAGTGGCTGCAGGTTGGAGAGCTGAATGCAGGTGAGGTGGGCGTGGCAGGAAGGAGGCCGGGCATAGAGAGAGAGAGACTGAGGACCCCTGGTGGGTGGAGAGAGTGATGAGTCCGACGATGGTGGTGTCAGATTTATCACAGTTTAGTTCAAGGGAGCTGGTTTGCACTGATGACATCATGTCAGAGAGACAGTTAGTCAGGGTGGAGGGAGGTGCAGCGGTGAAGGATGTAGAGGAGATGTAGAGGTGGATGTCGCCGATGTAGCAGTGGAAGTGGAGGCCCTGACGATGTAGGATGTTACAAAGGGACAGCGTGTAGAGGATGAATAGAAGAGGACCGAGCACCAAGCCCTGGGGGACACCCAAGCAGCAACCAGCAGTGATGTCACCCGTTGGTTTGTGAGCGGCCGTTATGAAGCCTCCAGTTCAGAATTTGGCCGGCGCCATCTTTGCTAGTTCGGAGTGGTTTGAAGCAGGAAGTGACCATATTTGAGCGAGCTGGGGTAGGAGCCAGCAGTGGATCTGACTGATCTGATTGGACACCCAACGATACTACAGCCCACCCACCGATAGCTATAACCTGACTGCCCCAAAGGCCTGTCAATGAAACAGAAATGCCCCCCAAAACACAGTTTTTGAAGCTTATTTTGTAATTAATGACGGATTATTTTCAGATGGACCTCCAGAACAAAAATCTGGAAGAGTGAATTTAGCAAATTTCATACAGACAACTTGTAGAAAAATGTTATTGACTGAGAATTTCATGAGAGAAGTTGAACAGAGACCGCACTTTTTGGAGCCAACCTCTAGTGGCACTCTGTGGTATTGCAGTTTAAGGCACTTCTACATCAGCCTCATTTTTCGCAACCAGAAAGTCACATCCACTTTCATATAAAGTCTTCTGGGACACCTGGGACGGAGGAAGGGTGGAGGAGGGGCAGGTGTTGTTGAACTGTGTGGTTCAACTCAGATGTTTTTTCTTTAAGATGCTTGAGACTTGCCCTCAGTTGTGTCAGTATTTCTTACGATGTAAATGTTTGAAGTTGAAACCACAGTTCAAAGTGTTGTCTGACTGTTATTCATGTCTCTGATTTTTCAGTTGAGATTTGGCAGAGAAAAAAAACACAGGACACAGAAGACAGAAATAAATCATCATATTTCAGAGTATTATAGTCTGTTGCTCTGCGACGTAGGTTAGCACTTTAGTTTTTATTTTCTGTTACAGCTGAGAGCAGAAACAGTTTAAAATCACGTATTCATGACGTTCATATTCTAAACGTGACGCCGTCAGTGTCGTTCCACATGAAGTCCACTTCACTGACAGATTGGTTCCTTGAAGTCGGCGTCCTGGATGAAGACGTTCCCGAAGACTTCATAGTTCAGCTGGCTCCAGCTGAGGAGGTTCCCGGGTGTGAAGGAGCCTTGGTTCATGTAGGACCGGATGTCACACGAGGACACGACGTGGTCCCACATGTGCAGGTCGGTGATGTCTCCTTCAAACGAGTCGTTGGTTTTGAAGCCTCCACCAAACTCGTCCTGCTCCTGACCGACGACAATGTTCAGGTCTCCTCTCACCACGTAGTTCAGTCCCACCAGCTTCTGCGAGGTACGAAGTCCGTTCAACCAGAGCTGGGTCAGCCCGGTGCCAGAGTCCCAGGTCCAGCAGACCGAGTTCCAGTCGAACTTCTTGGTCGGCAGTTTTTCGTAGACGTAGGACTCGCTGGCCACGTGGACCTTGTACGATCCGTCGCCGTCCTTGTTGAGCATCAGAGCGTTCTCGTGGTTCCGGGTCGCCAGAGAGAAGAGTCCCTGCATCCGGTTCAGCTGGGAGAAGAAGCGGAGGCAGACGGTCATGGTGGAGATGGAGGCCACTTTGGTGTGAAGGACAACGTGGGGCTGGTTCACGCCCCGGGGGTCACTGGGAAAACTGAACTGCTTCCCTGACAGATCTGAAAACACAAGAAGAAAAGCTGTGGAGATTTACCGCCGATCTATACTTCAACGTAGAGCTCGGAAAAGTATGTTTGAAGTTGGGATGAACAGAAACGGAGGTGCTTTTCTTTTTCTAGGTCGCTGCAGACGTTTCTACTCTACCCCCCAGACGACTCACCTCCAACTTCACAGCCTCCAACGGTCCACAGAACGACAAAGAACAACATCGACTTCATCCCCATGGTGACGATGAAGATGTAGATGAACTCTCGCTGCGGTCAATTAAAAAGCAGAGAAGTCAAACACAAATTAAATGAAGACATTTCTGTGCAACAGCCACTGAAACAGTCGGATTTAAGATGTTAGTTTCCTGCATTAAGCGTCATCAGACCTCGAGTCAGCTCACAACATTCAGAGATCAGAGTCCTTCACCTGTGTGTGATGTCACTGAGGTCCGTGTCCACCTTCCTCCTCTCGTCCGTCCAGCGTCCTGCAGAACAACTGAAGAGTCTCACGTTTATACCTCCGCGTCTCTCCTTCTTCCAGCTGACACCCGACTGAATCATCGCTGCAGTGAGCCGAGAGAGTTTCACCATCAGTTTTTCTGGAGAAACAGGAAGTCGGGAACTTCCCTGTTTTTGCGGTTTCTAACGTTTTCAATGCCGTTAATTCTGCATCGTTTTCATATTTTGTTCCAGTCAGGCAGTTTTCAGTTGATGTGTCCAGGAGACGTCTGCCTGCATCTCACTGATCCAGGCTCATGGGTTTTATTCTTTAGAGACATTCATACAACAGACGATTGAAGGTCATTTGCTGTATTTGATTAAATGAAGATTATAAGCAGTTCCGATGTTTTGTCGTTTAAATTCGGACCGGTGGTGACCACAGTCAGCCGTGCCTTCTGATTGGGCGAAACATTTACCGTGCTGCATGTGCTTGTCGTCCAAAGTTCATGTTTCATTGGTTCAACGTGGCCGTTTGCATCTCATATAAAAACACAAGGTGCTTTACGTTAAGGAACCAGAAACCAAGCGGTCAAAAAAACATCCTGGTTTTGGTCGCTTCAAAGAAACCCTGTCGCTGTTGGTTTTCTCACTTTAAGAAGCAGAACAGAAGCAGAACCTTTCAGGGAGATCACACAGGGGTGGACTCAGTTTGTTCTAACAACATATTAAACAACCCGGCAGAAAACACACATGAAATGAAACTTTATTCAAATATTGAAGCACGGTCACGTTTTATTTCATCAACACAGAAAACATTTCAACAGGATTCATGAGGAGTGTAAAAGTTATTTTCAGACGGTCTTGCAGCAGGTTTCCAGAATCTGCTGATGTTTAGTGGTACGCCTCTGAAAACGGGAGAAATAATCTCAAGAGTGATGTGGTGATGTTTCCTCAGTGAAAGCATTTACTGGAAGTAATTACATACATGTTGCGAATTCTTCACGGACAGAGACAAAACGGTTACGACGCTCTTATCTTGAAACTTTATTTTGACGCCGCGAACTGTTTACGCTTCCGGTTGCGCTAATCGTATATGCTACGCAGAACCGACAGTGTAGTCAGATCGAGTCATTGATGATGTAAGTCATAGTACTGTAACTTTGGATTTATGTGGTAAAATGGTTCCGTTTATAGCTGTACTTATGCTCTTAAGTGCATTTGGTGTTGGTAAGAGTTTGTTCTGCAATTAGCCGTTCAAATAATAGCCCAACGCTGAGCTAAGTGGCTAATCTGGCTGGCGAGCCTGTATTCCTGTGAATGTGTATTAATGCTTAGTTAATGTTAACTATTGATGATAATTCGGTTCTGTAATTCGCTTTCTGTGTTTATTTCAGAAACTCCATCTGTCAATCCATCCATCTGTCAATCATTCTATCTGTCAATCATTCCATCTTTCCATCTGTCTCCCAAATTATAATACTCTATGCCAAACTCAATACAGTAAGGTGTGGAACAATCAGATGTCTGTGTTCTCTGACCGGAACCCTGTAGTGGTCAATATTCATCTTTACACCAGTCTCTCAGGGGTCGAAACCCCAACACTTGTACTATTGTTTAGTTAGTTTTAATTTAATTAATATTATTCTATTTTATTCTATTTATTGTGCATTTTTATATTTAGTATTTAATATTTTTACTCTGTTATTTGATTGCTGTTCCTGCATCTATAATGCTGCTGTAGCGAAAAAAATCTTTATCTGTCGAGGTTCAGGTTGTTATCCAGTAAGCTGGTTACTTTACGAGACTAGTTTTAATCCACTTATTTACTAAAAGTAGCTTTCTAGATGACATTAGCACACTCACAACTGTTTGAATGACATAAAACGTATTTCTACAACAGTTTAATACTCATGTAAAATGAGATTATTGTTATTTTATGTGTTAATTTTCTTTTGTAAGTCAAAAACATGAGTACGTGTAAAACAATAGTGTAAAGATGGTAATACTGGGGATCGGTCATGTTTTTTAAATCGTGGTTAAAATATAAAAAATCAACTACTAAAAAGTAGACTTTTTACTTTTATTGATAACAAACCAACAGAAGCTCTTATAAACTTCTAATTTCACATATTTGGAGCTGATAAATTGTCAATAATTCTAAAAGCTGCATTTGCTTGATACAGATTTTAGTTTTCATTCATGAACAACTTCTTTCAGCTGGAAACAAACTGTAGATTCAGCAGAAACAGGTTAAGTTCAACAATTATTGTCAGCTGATAGAAATGTGAATTATTTACAATAATTGAACCTTTCAGTGATATTACAGAGGGTTGGACATAGTTTGTTCAAACAACATCTTAAACAACCTCTACAGCAAACAGACATTAAATGAGCCTTTCTTCAAATATCTAAGTACGGTCACGTTTCATTTCATCAACTGAAAGACAGAAAACATTTCAACAGGATTTATGAGGTGTAAAAGTTTTTCCCCTCGAGTTCGGAGACATTTTCAGGCCATCTTGCAGGAGGTTTCAGATCTCCCCACAGATGTTCAGTGATGTTCAGGTCAGGGGCCCCTGAGGGCCACTCCAACAGCCTGAGCTGGTGTTTCTTCAAGCAGTTCATGGTGGATTGTGAGGTTCTAGTAGTTTTAACTGTACCTTACAAATAATTACAGTACCTTACTTATAGTACCGTACTGATAAGGTACCTTCTAGTCCCACTAGAGGTTGTCTCTAAAAACCCTCCGGCTCCATCGACTCCCATTCAACTTCTCATGAAATTCAATAAATGTGTTCTAAGGAGTTATCTCGGTGTTGTTAGCTAAAGTCACTCCTTCTTATTAGTTTTCTGGAGGTCCATCTGAAAATAATCCCTCATTCATTAGAAAATAAAGGTGGAGTTTCACTCAAATACCTGCAGTATTTAACTTCCTTCTGCATGTTTCAAATATGTCCATAAACACTTGTAGCGTCCTGCTAATTTGTTTACATGTGTTTCTTTGTAATTCTGTAACAGTGAATTTGCATTTGTGTTCATCAGCAGAGAAGTGTAGTTTGGAAAAGTCCTGAAGTGTCCTACAGTTTTGAGTTGCCCTTGAACCTCTCGTGTCCTCACCGTATTGGTTGGTCAGGTGTCAATCTGTTGCCAGCCAATCAGGACAAGCAGAGAGACCTTCTTGGTAACCTACCGGGTTCTTAGAGGGGCGGGGCTAACGACAGGAGCGCGCGCAGGAAAACCTTTGGAAGTTGTATTTCTATAAAACTTTAGTTGTTATCAGCTGTTAGGTGGATTCAGTTCATCAAAGCAGACAGAAAAATAGATATTTCCTGCTTTAAATCAGAACATGTGACGGACTGAACACACGCCGAGTGACAGTTGAGGTCAGGACAGATTCAGATGGTGTTTCGGTCAAATGAAATTAAACTGTGTTTTACCGACGAAGGAAGAAGTTAGAAAATCCCCGTTTTTCAGACGAAGTTCGGCAGCGAGAGGAACACATCGGGACTGATGTTTCACCATCACTTCAAACTTCACTAGAAACTTTCACCAGTTTACTAACGTGATGTTTGAACGGTTCATCGATGATCTCCGACTGACAGCGTCATCCTTCATGTCGGATTAAGAGCTAACGTGTCGGAGAGCAGCGGGCAGCGGCTCACATGGACCCTCACCGTGGTGGAGGAGGGCGGCCATTTTCAGTCGGTCCCAAAGAATTCTCTGAGTCGTGTTCGTGGAGCCGAGAACAAAAAGTTCAATGGAGGGATTTAAAAAGAGCAGAAGATGGAGATTCAACCACCTCTGAGGTCATGTGAGTTTTGTGTCACGTCAGTTCCAGATCTTAAAATCATGATGATCTTAAAGCTCCTTTAGTTTCACCATGAATTGGTGAACTCCAGTTGAAGCCAGCTATCATTTGTCCTGAGCTCATGTTAGCCGCCCTGATGTCAGACAGTCACTGCTCTGCTGCTGATGGCTTGTTATCCAGTAAGCTGCTTACTTTACTACACTAGTTTTAATACACTTATTTACTAAAAGGAGCTTTCTAGATAACATCAGCACACTCACAACTGTTTGAATGACAGAAAACGTATTTCTACGACAGTTTATTATTCACGTAAAATGACATTATTATTATCTTAGAGATGAATTTCCTCTTTCTGGAACTCAAAGCATTCATGGAGTGAAAGAGTCATTTATTTAACGTGTATTTCTCTGTCGTAGATTGAATTTAGCATCATGTGTGTTTGATAATCAACTTGAAGGTGTTTTGAAGTTTCTATTATCAGAGTATCATATTATGAGCTGCATAGTTTGGTGTTTCTTCTGAAAGCATTTCCTTTCCTTTCCCAGTCAGCCAGCAGGGATGTGAGGCTTCAGAGAGACTCAACAGTACCGTGGATGTTCCAGGCAGGTATGTTGAGGAACAACTGTTTTTAATTATAAGTTCTACCTGATTTATATTTACAAATATATATAATTCCTGCATGTTCATGGAGCAGCAGGAAGCAACAACCTTCATGAGGAAGTGTTCCAACGTTCGTCTCTTTATCAACATCAACACCTGAGTTCCTCACGTTTTAGTGACCACAGGTACGTGAACATTTGGGATTTCACCGTGGAAACCTGGACGAAGTCTGGATGAAGGTTTCACTGACTCACAGGAAGCTGACAAATCTCCTCCTCCTCCTCCTACCCTCCCCCTCTCCCGCTCTTAGCTCCCTCCTCTCTCCATCCTCTCCCCCTTCTCTCCTATGGTGGAAACTATAACATGTCGTCCGAAATATGATAAAAAAAAAGTCATACTGTAGCATGTTGTCTTAAATATGAAAAAGAAAGTCCTACTATAGGATGTCATCCAAAATATGATTAAAAAAAAAGTCATAATACAGCATGTCGTCTAAAATATGATAAAAAAGTCATACTATAGCATTTCGTCAAAAAATGTCAGGTCGTGGAAGAACATGCAAATCACAAAGGGAAATAACCAGGATGGGATCGAACTTATGAACTCTTGCATCGGAGACCAAAGTGCGAATCACTTCACCATCGGTTATTTAGTAATGTCACCTAAAAATTTAATAAACAATCATAGCATGACATGTCGTCCACAATATGAATAAAAAGTCAAATTATAGGATGTCGTCCGAAATATGGTAAAAAAGTCATACACATCAGGTTCACGGTTTACCCGCCGAGGTAACACACGAGGTTCACGGAGGGCGAGACCTCCTAAGGCGAGTCCCTGTAAGGGTAAGCCACAGCCACAAACCAAAGATAAAAAAAAAATATGATAAAAAAGTCATACTATAGCATGTCGTCCGAAATATGATCAAAAAGTCATATTTTCAACGACATGCTATAAGTATGACTTCCGTTCAAGTTATGGATGCCAGCACAGTGGTGCACCTGTCAGCGTTGTCGTCTCTCAGTCTGGAGGTACCAGGTTCAATTCCCGCCTGGATTGTTAAAGGTGGAATTTGCACGTTCATGCAAAACTAATAACCTAAAAGTAAAGTTTGTTATCCATAATGTGGATGACTAACTTATGCATGTAGTCCATAATGTAAAACATTACATTCAAGCAATAAGCTGTTTCATTCTTTTGCTTGCACTTTGCGGTTTTATTTTTTTCTATTTAGAATATATGTGTAAAGGCCTATCTAAACTTGTTTTGTCTTAACTTGAAGAAAAACATTATTATTAAAAATTAAAACTGCAATCTATAACTCCACCGTCCACAAATATTCATTCAAATGTGACCAAAATTGCTGCAGACATTCTTTGGATAGTAGATATACGTGTTTTCAAGGAGGTCTGCAGTGATTTTAAATATCTTCCTGTAATGTGTAGTGTATGCAAAACTTTTTCAATTTCTCCAAACATTTCAACTTCTTTGAAAGTTGAATCACCATCAACAGGTGGAATTTGAACCTTTAATAACAACCTTGGTGAATTTAGTCACCATTTTTAGCGATTCACACATGTTGTACTTTAACGAATTTCTCCCACAGATCTTTTCGGACCAACTTGAAATTGAGTCTGTGCACTCTGAACATGTTTGGAATTAAAAGTTATCAAAATAATTTGTTTTAGTCGATCGGTGTGCCAGTGGTGTCGTGGACAAAAAGTGACCCAAAAGTCATGCTACGGCATGTTGTTCAAAAAATAACTGGCATTTTCAAAGTCAGAAATTACTAATGTCCTTTTTTGTGAGTCATGACAGAAGGGTGGAATTGAACCCCAAACCGTCCAGCTGAGAGGCAGCAATGCTAACCACTGCACCACTAATCTTCCCAGGAGTTAGGCAGCATTGTGACAAATCTTTAGCTCACTGCAACCTATACCTCCACCGTCCACAAATATTCATTCAAATGCAACCAAAATTGCCGCAGACATTCTTTGGGTAGTAGATATACATGTTTTCAAGGGGGTCTGCAGTGATATTAAATATATTCCTGTAATGTGTTGTGAATGCAAAACTTTTTCAATTTCCCCAAACGTTTCAACTTCACTAAAAGTTGAATCACCATCAACAGGTGGAATCTGAACCATTAATATCAACCTTGGTGAAGTAGAATCTTTTACCTGTTGAGTTAACCAGACTGTCGGCTGAGTCTCTGGAAGCTCTGAGTGACTTTCTCCTGCCACGACTGATTCTCCGGCGCCGAAGATAGTCCTGCGGTCTACGACGCCGACTCCCAGCTGGAAACGACCTCATGAAGACACGGGTTCGAGCCCCGCAGAGGTAACACAACGCACGTGGTTCACGGTTTACCCGCCGAGGTAACACAACACACGTGGTTCACGGTTTACCCGCCGAGGTAACACACCGCACGAGTTTCACGGTTTACCCGCCGAGGTAACACAACGCACGAGTTTCACGGTTTACCCGCCGAGGTAACACAACGCACGAGGTTCACGGTTTGCCCGCCGAGGTAACACAACGCACGAGTTTCACGGTTTACCCGCCGAGGTAACACACATGGTTCACGGAGGGCAAGACCTCCTAAGGCGAGTCCCTGTAAGGGTAAGCCACAGGTAAAAAAAAACAAAGTCCAAAAGAGACTTTTTTTTTTCATTGTGTACTGGTTGAGTTGACTCACGGTGAGAAGTAATTTGAGGCATGTCAGTTCAGAAAAAGGTCATACTCCAAAAAGTCGCAAAAAAGTCATGATATAACATGTCTAAAATATGGACAAAAAAGTCATACTATAACATGTCTAAAATATGGACAAAAAAGTCATACTATAACATGTCGTCCAAAATATGATTAAAAAAAACAAAAAACAACTCATGATAGCATGTCGGCTAAAATATGAAAAAAAAAGTCATACTATGAAAATGTCAGATAGTGGAAGAACATGCAAAACACTGTGAAAATAGCGAGAACGGGATCAAACCTATAACCTCTTCCATGGGAGCCTAAAGTGCTAACTACTTCACCATCTGTCATTTAGTAGTCATCTAAAAATTGAATAAACAATCATACTATAACATGTCGTCCAAAATATGATAAAAAAAAGTCATGATGTTATGTCTAAAATATGATACAAAAAAAATCAGACTACATCATACTACATCGTGACCTCCTCTTCCTCCTCCCCTCTCCCTCCTCCTCTCACCCTCCTATCTCCCTCTTCTCCCCCTCCTCCCCCTCTCCCGCTCTCAGCTCCCTCCTCTCTCCATCCTCTCCCCCTTCTCTCCTATCTACCTCCTCTCTCCCTCCTCTTCCTTCTCCTCCTCCCATCTCCCTCCTCCCCCTCTCCCGCTCTTAGCTCCCTCCTCTCTCCATCCTCTCCCCCTTCTCTCCAATCCGCCTCCTCTCTCCCTCCTCTTCCTTCTCCTCCTCTCCTCCTCCCCTCTCCCTCCTCTCCCGCTCTCAGCTCCCTCCTCTCTCCATCCTCTCCCCCTTCTCTCCTATCTACCTCCTCTCTCCCTCCTCTTCCTTCTCCTCCTCCCATCTCCCTCCTCCCCCTCTCCCGCTCTTAGCTCCCTCCTCTCTCCATCCTCTCCCCCTTCTCTCCTATCCACCTCCTCTCTCCCTCCTCTTCCTTCTCCTCCTCCCCTCTCCGTCCTCCTCTCACCCTCCTATCTCCCTCCTCCCCCTCTCCCGCTCTTAGCTCCCTCCTCTCTCCATCCTCTCCCCCTTCTCTCCTATCCGCCTCCTCTCTCCCTCCTCTTCCTTCTCCTCCTCTCCTCCTCCCCTCTCCCTCCTCTCCCCCTCTTAGCTCCCTCCTCTCCAACTCCTCTCCCCCTCCTCTCTCCCCCTCTTAGCTCCCTCCTCTCCTCCTTCTCTCCTCTCCTTCTTCTATCCCCCTCCTCTCTCCCTCCTCTCTCCCTCCTCCTTCTCTCCTCTCCTTCTCCTATCCCCCTCCTCTCTCCCTCCTCTCCTCCTCTCTCCCTCCTCTCTCCCTCCTCTCCTCCTCTTCTCCTCCTCCTTCTTGCACATCATTCAGTCCAAACAACTGATTGATGGAAGAAACAGAAAATATCGTATCAACAGTGATAATTTGTGGAAATATAAATATATAAACATTCAAAGTTGAAGAAAGTCCAACATGTTGTCAGAGGAGACGAGTTAAAGGAGCTGCAGCTTCTCTGAAAACACTTCAAACATTCCTGCATGTTTGTATGCAGCTGCAGGTCTGAACACGCAACACGCAACACGCAACATGCAACACACACACACACACACACAGTTGTTGTTTTTTTTAAGTAAAACCTTTTGAGCTTTTTGATTTCAAATTTTGTCTTAGGAAACACTTCATGTTTTAAATCACAATTTTGACTTTTTATCTTTTTTAACCTAAATATTTGACTAAGTTAGAATTATTTTTTTTACTTTTATCCAAGTTTGATTGTTTTTATCACAATCTTGAACAATTCTAATAATAATTTTGACTTTTTTTTCTCCGAATTTTGGACTAATTCATACAAATGTTTTTACTTTCATCGCATAATTACATTTTATTATTTTTTTTATCACAATTTTGACATAATTCTTCAAATAGTTTTGACTTCTCTCTTATTGATCTTCTGACTACTAATAATGTCCGACAGCCGAACAAAGCTCCGCTCGACTCGTCCGATTCTCTGAAGGCGAAAAGCAGAAAATATGACGTGACGGAAGAAAATATCAAAACTCATTTCCATAAAAACAGAAATCAGAAGAGAAGTTTAGAAGAGCAGCTGAAGATGAAGAGAAGACAATCTGCACCTCAACACATTTATTCTTTAAAACAAACAAAATCAAACTCTAGTTTTTACAATTTGAAAGCCGAGAAAATTCAATTTCCAAAGTAAAGTACATAAAAATGACTTCATTCTTTTAAATGTCCAAACAAGCGCTGCTCCTGCGGTGACCTTTGACCTTCAACCCTTCTCTCTCTCTCTGAAACCCGTTTCTGTGGTTGGGTTTCCCGTCATCTCCGCGGCGCCTTGCGGCTCTCCAGCAGCAGCACCACCAGACGTCTGAGCAGCGCCGGCAGCTTGCTGCTGTAGTTCTGCTGCAGGACCGACGCCAGCCGGCACCGGAGGCTCCGCAGGCTCGGCGCCGAGCCGCCGTCCGGCACGTTGAGCAGGACGTGGAAGAAGTCCAGCCAGAGGTCGCCGTGAGGGTTCCCGGAGGACGAGAAGAGTCCCGGTTAGCTTCCACCCGGTCAGACGACCTCTGGTCCCGGTCCGATTCAAACTGGACTCGTATTGTTGTCACAATATTGGTGTTTCTAAAAGTAATACAAATTAATCGGACAAAACGACTCTGCGGAGACGGACCGGAGACGGACCGGAGACGGACGTTACCTCCTGAAGACGCCGTTCGTCTTCCACACGCCGCCGTCGTTCGTCACCTGCATGTACGTCCCGAACAGCATGCGGTGGACCGTCCCGGCGAGCCCGAAGTAGTCGGTCTGGAAAACACACGAGGTGAAGATGCAGGAAAACGGAGAGACGTGTGAAAGACAAACCGCGGCAGCGCGTCCTCACCTGGTAGCTCCACGGCTTCCCGCTGAGCATCTCGGTGCACTGGAAGCCCGACGTCAAACAGCGGGCGGTGAACGCCGTGCCTTCTGGGAAAAGCCGCATGTCGATGCTCTGTCCGAGGTCGATGAGGACGAGGCCGTGGTCCACGCCGTCCGGGTCGAAGCAGCTGTTCTCCAGGAACCTCCAAAAAAACACAGCGGCAGCTTTGAAAAAATAAAACAAACACACGAAGACGTTTCCTTCCAAAGTCAACGCGTCCACGTCGGTAGAATCGACGGTGTCGCGGGCGTACCGCTCTCCCAGCAGGAAGTTGTCGGGTTTGACGTCGGCGTGGACGATGCGGGCGGCGTGCGGCCGCTCCAACGTGCGCAGGATGCAGACGCTGAAGTACAGGACGAGCGGCGGAGGCATCGCCTCGTCGCTCAGGGATTTGTAGACGTTCACCGCGCTCTGAAGGTGGAGGTGAAAAAAAGAAAGAATCAAACTTCACACGTGGAAAAAGGAGCAGAGACTCTCTGGGCGTGAAGGAGCGGTTATAAACCAGCGGACCAGCAGGGTGCCGTAGTCGTGCAGCTCGCCGACCGGCACGCTGCTGTCGTGGAAGAGGTGGGCGGAGCTGACGCGACCGTACAGGTGACGGACGGCGGGCTGCAGCCGGGCGTCCGGCTGCGTGTGGATGTAAAACTCCCACGGGTTGGCCGGCTTCTGGACCTGCAGGGAGACACGTTGGACGTCAAGAGTCTTTCTGTCCAACGTCACTCAGATCCAATAAACTGAACTGTGACTGTTTGGACATGTTTCACAGGAAAAGTCAAATCTCTGAGATTTAGACAAAAAAAACATACAACACATTAAAAAAACAATGTTGTTTCATACCAATGGACCACTGGGGGGCGCTGCAACTTTATTAAATCCTTTAAAAGGAGTTTAAATTAGGTTCAGGGACTCAAAATACTGGCTTTCATTATGTAAAAGAAAATGATTCAGCTATGATTTAGCTTTAGTGTTTTTTTATGTGTCCAAATGCTGCATTCAACTATATTCAGGACATTTAAAAGAATTTAATTTAAGAATTTTTAACCCTTTCTGGGGAATTTCTTTGTTTTGTTTCCGCAGGAAAGTTTTCAAGTTCTGCAGATCTTCTAAAAAAACTAATGTTGCGGTCACTAAAAAGAAAGAATCACATCCGTTGAGGAGTTTTGTGAAAAGAGAGCGAATCGTGGAGATGACGTCTCACCTTTAAAACCACCTTCTCCGAGGTCACCGGGTTCGTCGCCTGGTAAACGGTCGCGAACGCACCTTCGCCGAGATCCTCCGTGATCTGAAAAGGTTCGCTGCCGGGTCGAGCCGAGGCCGCGGAGGTCCCGGAGGAGTCGGCGGGACAAAGCGTCTGGTCTCTGAAGGACAGCACGGCGGGGCGAGGAGGCTGCACCACGGTGATGGAGGAGGTGACGGAGGAGGTGGCGAGGCAGTGCTGAGCCAGACCCTCCCCAACGATGGTGCCCTGCCTCGCCGAGGAGGGAACCAGCTGGCTGACGGCCGTCTCAGAGAGCTTGTCGTCGGTCGGACTCTGTTCCATGATGGGGCAGCAGGGGGGGAGACACCGGGGGAGGGAGGGTGGGAGGAGGGGGGGTCGGTCAGTCAGTGAGACATGCTCATCACAACCTCTGTTACCTGAGGACACAACGCTTACCTGAGTTTTTGGGTCTGACGTCGGATGAAAGCGTCGTCGTCAGCATCGCCGCCGTTGTTCTCTGTGAAGAACCGAAAAAGTCTTCGTTTGTCACCAGATTAAGAAGAAGAAGAAAAAGAACCGTGTTGTGAGGCGGGGAGGTCCGGGTCCGGTACCGGTACCTGGGTCCTGGTAGAAGTTGCCGCTGAGGGGGGTCTTGTGAGTGAACGGCGTGGAGACGCACTGGGCCAACATGGCGAAGTCCAAGGTGCTGTTGGGACAGGCGGCCAGCGAGTGGAGCGAGTTGTAGCGAGCGCCCCACATGGTGCTCTCGTCCGGCATCGGGTCGGGAGGAGTGTCCTGGAGAGACGGGGACAAAAACAACAACGTCTGTTTCACCACTTCGCCGACGAAACGTGTTCGTGACGAATCGACGTCTTCGTAAAAACGAACTCACGTTGGGTTTGTCTGCCTTCGGCGGCGCGACCGGAGCCAGAGCTCGGACGGGTTTGGACTTCTCGGTGGGACGAGCAGCAGCGCTGAGCAGAAACCACGAAGTAAAACCATGAGAGTCTGCCGATTGTTTTCCACTTCTTAGTCAAACCCCGTGTGTTGCTGTGGAAACGGAGCTCGCACTGACAAAAAGTCAGTCTGACAAAAACATGTGATTGAGTTGTTGTTTTGTTTACCTTCCGTTTTGTTTGTGGTTGTTGTCCTGGAAGATGGTGAACGGGGCAGCGGAGGGGGGCTGATGCACGAGGAGGGGCCTCCTGTCAATCATAAAGGAGGATGAAGGTCAGCAGGAAACTGGCTTCAGTTGAGGTGAATACTGACAATAATAATCATATTTAATAGTTCAGAAGTTGATGTTCAACACAGGTGACAGATTCCACTTGTAGAAATGTTCTTCATGTAAACAAACACAGTTCGCTGCGTATTTACCGTTCGTCGGGCCGCCGGCGTCCAACTCCCGCTCGGCGGCGTGGAGCGCCGAGGCGTCGCCGAACGGGTCTCGGAGGAACGTCGGGGCCGCGAACGTGTCCCTGATCACACCTGAGAGACGACACGGAGACGGTTCGATGGCGCCGGACAAACTACGTCAACTAGAAACGGTGCGCTCGGAGAGCTGCGGTGAATTCACAGTAAAAGTAGGGTTAGCTCTATTTACGTTTCCATAGCAACACTGAGATGTAATCTGAGGAGTTTTACATGAGTTTCACCTCCTCCCCCCTCCCCATCCGACGGTTGTGCTCACCCAGCGCCTCCCTCCTGTTGACGGTGGGCGATGGCACCCTGCTGCATGCCGTCGGCCTCCTCCGGTTCTCCGGCGTCCTGGTGGGGAACATCGGCGGGTTCGTGGAGCGGCGGCTCCGCATCTGCCGGCACAGAGGCATGATGGGAAATCTCAGAGCGCAGAGCGTCTGTCTGCTGAGGAGGAGGAGGAGGAGGAGGAGGAGGAGGTTCGGCGGCCTCGTGGATGAAGGCCGGCTCGGTGTGCAACCTCAGGCCCAGAGAGTTCCTGCTGCTCAGGCGGTCGGAGGGTCGGGGACACCCAGAGGCATGCTGGGAAGGATCCGGGTTCCCACTGGTGGCTGGTTCTGCTGCACAGAGCTGAAAAAAACAAGGAAAAGGATGTTTTCTCATGAGATGAGTTTCCTGCTTAAATGTTGAAGAACCAGACATACCAGGTTTCAGATGTTTAAAAGCAGCCTTTGATTGAATAAATATTTAATTGTCTCTTTACTTTTTACTCTGTTGTAGTTTTTATATTTAACTGTTAATGCAGCATTGAAGGAGTTTGAAGTTTCACCTCCTGAGACTCAGCCGGTCCTGAAACACCGAAACACCCCAGATCCTGGTTCATTATCTCCATCAGACCTGTCAGGCTGCGGACTCCCTCCCTCTGCTCCTTCTGCTCCTTCTGCTCCTTCTGCTCCTTCTCTGCTTCAAGCCAAACCAAAAACCACGTCATAATCTCACTTAATGAAGGTTTTTCTTTTTAAACGGTAGATTGAGAAAGCGCTGACTCACCGGTTTCCCTCCGCTCCTCCTCCTCCTCCTCCTCCTCCTCCTCCTCCTGCTCCTCCCGTCTCTCCTGGAGTTTACGGAAGTATTTCTGAGCTCGGACCTCCTCGAAACAAAGTTGGGATCCTTCGCAGACGAGTTCGTCCTCCAGGTACTCGGACACGTTCTGAACCCCGGAGCTCCGGCCGGACGGGATCGTCCCCGACGTCTCCGAGCGGGACACTCTGCGGAGGAGACCGTGGATGAGACATCCTGGAGTTATTTGAGTCAACTAATTAAAAACAACACAATACAATCTAAAAAAAAGATCCTAAAACTGAAACCGTCCACTTACGTCACGGTCGTCCTGTTCAGAGACATTTTTAACGGGCACTCCACAGACGGCTGGGACAGAGAGCACAGAGGGTGTTAGCGAGGTTTAAAAAACTAAAACACAGGATAACGTGGCGTTATTAAACCGTTACCACGGAGACGCACACCCACCACGCTCTGAGCCTGTCCGTCGGAGGACATCTGATCGGTCAAGTGGGAGTTCTGCAGCGCGGTCCGACCCGCTTTCACGAAATAAAAGTCAAGACGGCAGACGCGACTTTTAAAAAGAAACCAACGGAGGAGAACCAGAAGTCCCACCTGAGGCCGGCGCCGGGATCCTGGTTCTGGTCTGAAACCGCCTGCAGGATTTAAAAAGGTCCTGTCGGTGACACGTCGTTCTACAGTTTGAAGCGCTGAATCGGACACCTCCAAAACATCTGGTTTACCTGTACTCGTGCAGGACGGCGTCGGCCGGCCGGGCCCGGTTCTCCACCGCTTTCTGGTCCACGGCGTCCGCCTGCTCGTCCGTCCCCCAGAGCTCCGGCCGCCGGGCCCGGGCCGCGTACGGGGCGGCCGTCCCGCCGCCGACGCCGCGGCCGAAAACGTGGCCGTACGGGGCGACGGGGTCGGACCGGTGCCTCGCCTGCCGAAGACGCGGGAAGAGAAGCGTGAAGAAGGAAAAAGGCGTGACCGCTTCACGCCGTCGTCGTGTTTGAAGTCCGGACTCACGCATTTGATGCAGTAGTTCACGTATCTGACGTCGTTGGCGTATCGCTCCACGTTCAGAAATCTCTGGACGAGGCTGTCCAACACCAGCGACATCCCGCCGCCCTCCGCCGGTCGCATCTGCTCCAGGTACTCCACCAACCTGATGGGGGGAGGAGAGGGGACACTGAGCTGTCAATCACACAATATAACAAAACATCCAGGTTGGGAGACATGAAGCTAAAAAAATAAGATCATGAAACAAATGGATCTGAGGTAGGAACCGGATAATCACAGGAAGGTCAAAAAAAGAAGCTTTTAAAGGTCAATAAAAACTGGAACACAAGAGGAAGACTTCTTTAAACACTTCTTAAAGAAATATAACAGATGCACAGCTGATACCTTCATACTCGGAGCTGAGTCTGTATTCATGACAACTCAAGCTTTTAATGCAAATGTCTCTTATGTCCATAGTTTGAAGTGATGCCTGGTGTGATTTCAGATGTGCATTTGTATTGTTTTTGCTGTTAAAGTGTGTTTTCTCTAATTCTCTCCGTTACAGACAATAAAGAGACGAACGTTTCCTCATTTAAAAACAATCCCGTTACTCACTTGTCCCACGGATCCAGTGGGTCGTCTCCCGTGTACGAGGACAAACTGTCTTCAAAACACCTACAAAAATAAAGTCGGAGAAATCCATGAAAATGAAGGAACGTTAAGGCCATTTTATAAAAGTTAAATCTTTTATAAAGTGCTCATAACACAGCAACACGTTAGCAGTCAGCTAACACCGGCTAACGTCCGCGCGACTTCCTGTAAATACGCAGCGATGTCCATTTGAAGAGTTTTTAAGACGTCTGAACAAAACAAGTAATTTAACTCCTCTGCTGTGGATATATTAAACTCTTATCGGGACGACTGGATGAACAAATCCGTTTTCTGCTGATAAGTTCCATCGTTTGTGGTGTTTCCGTCCTCCGAGCTGCTGCTCGCTGCTCCCGTTACGTTTCAAATTTAACGCTCAGCCAATAGCGTTTCAGAGTGTCGTAAAGCCACGCCCCCAACGCGTGACGTCTACCGTGGGGCGCAAACACAAAACAAAACTACTTTTGCATCGAGGGAATTTCTGTATTTAAATCGATGTATGTTTCTTCATTTGTATTTTCTTTGTTTCTTTTGTTGTTTGTTATTTACTGTCCGGTTATCTCCACATTGCTGCCTTTTCTGTACGAAATAATGAGTGTTAATCTACACTGTTTGTAAACTTACATCTTGTTCAATAAAGTTCTGAAAAAAAGAAAAGAAAAATTACAAAAAGCTGACATAAGAAAATATGTGTCTATAAAAGTGTCATTTTGATTTGACTTTAATTAGTGGATTTTAATTATAGAGCATTTCTATCTTTATATCGAACGTTTTACTTGATTTTTTAAATTAAAATAAACTGAATTGTGAATTGTGTGAAAGGAGCCTCGGACCAAAGTACCAGAATCTGATCTGACTAAAAGAGAACGTTTCCGTCCGGATCAAACTGAACCACGGTTTGGTTCGTTCACATCGTGACAAAACGTTCTGGATGATTCACACTTGTAGGCCGTAAACAGGAAGTTGAGGCCAGATATCGTTGCCCAGGAAACAGTCAGTGCTGACGACGGGACGGAGACGACGACGACAGGACGGAGACGACGACATTGATACTCAAGTGATGACGTGGAGTCGTAGGTGATGATGACAGAACGGGCAGTAGTTCACACCTTGAACATTGTTATGTTTGGGGGCGTGTATGTTTGATTGACAGGCCTGGGAGGAAGTCATGTTTCCTGTATCGGTGGGCGGGGCATAGTGTCCTCCGTCTCCGTTAGACCCCTCCCTCCTCCCCAGCTCGTCCAAATATGGTCATTTCTGGCGGAGATGTCGACGGCTGAATGTCATAACGGAGGGTTTAAAACATCCGTTCACAAACCGACGGGTGACGTCGTTGTTGGTTTTCTCACATTAAGAAGCAGAACAGAAGCAGAACCTTTCAGGGAGATCACACAGGGGTGGACTCAGTTTGTTCTAACAACATATTAAACAACCCGGCAGAAAACACACATTAAATGAAACTTTATTCAAATATTCACGTTTTATTTCATCAACTCAAACACAGAAAACATTTCAACAGGATTCATGACGAGTGTAAAAGTTATTTTCAGGCCGTCTTGCAGCAGGTTTCCAGAATCTGCTGATGTTTATCAGCCAAAGAGCTCAGTTTGACCTTCATCTGTCCACATGGAAGTGAAGGTCAAAGTTCAGAGGTGAGGACATCATTTCACTACTTCTGACACAAAACATATTCTGACATCACAATCAGTGATTCAACGGTGAACCAAAGAGAAACTTCATCCACCATCAACATTTAAAGCTGCTGTCACTTCCACAGACTCTTCCTCCTACAGAGAACACAGAGACACTGAGGAACCATCTGACCAGAACCCAAATCCAGGATACAGAGGTTCAGTGAATGTGGTGTTGAAGGTGTGGAGGTGGATCAGAGTGTCAGAGGAGATTCTGTAGAAGGACAGAGTGCCAGCAGGACAGTCCACATACACTGCTACTCTGTTGGAGGAGGAGGAGGAGGAGGAGGAGGATGACGTTACTCTTTTATTGTGACAGACAGAGTAACCACCATCATTATAGCAGATCAGACTCCAGGACTGATCGTTCCTTCCAAACCAGCAGTCATTACTGTCTCCTCTCCTTCTGATTCCTCTGTAACTCACTGCTATTTCAACACCTCCTCTCCTCTCGACCTCCCAGTAACAGCGACCAGTCAGACCAGTTCTACACAGCAGCTGAGGACACCTGTTAAATCTGTCTGGATGATCAGGATATGACTGATCTTCTTCCACCTTCATCACCTTCCTGTTGTTGTCAGACAGTTTGAGTTTTCTGTTTACTGAGTTTGTGTCCAGTTCAAGTTCACAGAAATCTGATGGAGAGAAAAAGACACGACACAGCTGCAGTTTATCATCTGACACATCTGATGGCTTTTTTCTTTCTTTACTTCCTGACTTGTTGTTCGTTCATAGAAAGTTTAATGATGATACTTTTTGTCAGGCTTTGACTTTTGGGGGACGACATCCAGCTGGATCACTTGAACTAAGACAAAGTAGAATCTTTAAATACGCTTCTCTGATCAAGTTTATTATTGCATCTGCTGTTTTAGGATATCTTGACTGATAAAGCTTGGATGGTTTTTGGTAGCTGGAATTGTTTGTGATTGGATTCTTGTTTTCACTCAAGTAACTGAGAGTCAAAGAGAACAAGTTTAGAGTTAAACTGATGGTCTTTTATTCCAATTCTATTCAGGACTAAGTTGTCTCCCTCCTCTCCTCCTCCTCTCTCCCTCTTCTCCTCCTCCTCCTCTACCTTCTCCTCTCTCCCTCCTCCTCTCTCCCTCCTCTCCTCCTCCTCCTCTCCCCCTTCTCTCTCCCTCCTCCTCCCCCTCCTCTCTCCCTCCTATCTCCCTCCTCTACTCCACCTCTACCCCTCCTGTCTCCCTCCTCCTCCTCTCCACCTCCTCTCCCCCACCTGTCTCCCCCTCTCCCCCTCCTGTCTCTCTCCCTCTTCCTCCTCTCTTCCTCCTCTCTACCTCCTCTCCCCCTTCTGTCCCTCCTCTCCCCCTCCTCTCTTCCTCCTCTCTCCCTCCTCTCTACCTACTTTCTACCTCCTCTCTTCCTCCTCTCTCCCTCCTCTCTACCGCCTCTCTCCCCACTCTCTCGACTCCTCCCCCCTACTGTCTCCCTACTCTCTACCTCCTATCCTCCTCCTCTCTCCCTCCTCTCCACCGCCTCTCTCTCCACTCTCTCGACTCCTCACCCCTCCTGTCTCCCTCCTCTCTCTCTCTTCCTCCCCTCCACCTCCTCTCCCCCACCTGTCTCCCTCCTCTCCCCCTCCTCCTCTCTCCCTCGTCTCCTCCTCCTCCTCTCCCCCTTCTCTCTCCCTCCTCCTCTCTTCCTCCTCTCCCGTCTCCATCCTCTCCCCCTCCTCTCTCCCTCCTCCTCTCCTCCTCCTCCTCTCGCCGCTCCCCCTCCTCCTCTCTCCCTCTTCTCCCCCTCTTCCTCCTCTGTACCTTCTCTCCCCTTTCTCTCTTCCTCATCTCTCCCTCCCCTCCCCTACTCTCTCACCCCTCTCTCCCTCCTCTCTCCCTCCTCTCTACTTCCTCTCCTCCTCCTTTCTCCCTCCTCTCTACTCCTCTCTCCCTCCTCTCCACCTCCTCTCTTCCTCCTCTCCTCCTCCTCCTCTCCCCTCCTCTCTTCCTCCTCTCTTCCTCCTCTCTACACTCCTCCCCCCTCCTGTCTCCCTCATCTCCTCCACCTCTCCCCCTCCTGTTTCCCTCCTCTCTCCCTCTTCCTGCTCTCCTCCTCCTCTGTACCTCCTCTCCCCCACCTGTCTCCCTCCTAACCCCCTTCTCTCCCCCTCCTCTCTTCCTCCTGTCTCCCTCCTCTCTCCTCTCTCCCTCCTCTCTCCCTCCTCTCTCCCTCCTCTCTCCCTCCTCTCCCCCTCCTCCTCCTCTCTACCTCCTCTCTCCCTCCTCTCCACCGCCTCTCTCACTCCTCTCTCCCTCCTCTCCCCCTCCTCTCTCCCTCCTCTCTCCCTTCTCTCTTCCTCCTCTCCTCCTCCTCTCCCCCTCCTCTCTCCCTCCTCTCTCCCTTCTCTCTTCCTCCTCTCCTCCTCCTCTCCCCCTCCTCTCCCCCTCCTCCTCCTCTCTACCTCCTCTCTCCCTCCTCTCCCCCTCCCCTCCTCTCTCACTCCTCTCTCCCTCCTCTCCCCCTCCTCCTCCTCTCTCACTCCTCTCTCCCTCCTCTCCACCTCCTCTCCCCCTCCTCTCCCCCTACTCTGTCCCTCCTCTCCCCCACCTGTCTCCCTCCTCTCCTCCTCTTCTCCCCCTCCTCTCTCCCTCCTCTCTCCCTCCTCTCCCCCTCCCCTCCTCTCTCACTCCTCTCTCCCTACTCTCCTCCTCCTTTCTCCCTACTCTCTTCCTCCTCTCTAACTCCTCTCCCCCTACTCTCTCTCCTCTCTCCCTCCTCTCTACCTCCTCTCCCCCTTCTCTCCCTCCTCTCTCCCTCCTCTCTACTCCTCTCTCCATCCTCTCTACCTCCTCTCTTCCTCCTCTCCCCATCCTCTCCCCCTACTCTCTCCCTCCTCTCTCCCTCCTCTCTTCCTCCTCTCTCCCTCCTCTCTACTTCCTCTCCCCCTACTCTCTCCCTCCTCTCCACCTCCTCTCTCCCCACTCCTCCCCCCTCCTGTCTCCCTCCTCTCCTCCCCCTCTCCCCCTCCTCTCTTCCTCCTCTCTCCCTCCTCTCTACTTCCTCTCCCCCTACTCTCTCCCTCCTCTCCACCTCCTCTCTCCCCACTCCTCCCCCCTCCTGTCTCCCTCCTCTCCTCCCCCTCTCCCCCTCCTGTCTCCCTCCTCTCTCCTCTCTCCCTCCTCTCCACCGCCTCTCTCACTCCTCTCTCCCTCCTCTCCCCCTCCTCTCTCCCTCCTCTCTCCCTTCTCTCTTCCTCCTCTCCTCCTCCTCTCCCCCTCCTCTCCCCCTCCTCCTCCTCCTCTCTACCTCCTCTCTCCCTCCTCTCCCCCTCCCCTCCTCTCTCACTCCTCTCCCCCTCTTCTCCCCCTCCTCTACCCCTACTCTCTCACTCCTCTCTCCCTGCTCTCCCCCACCTCTCTTCTTCCTCTCTCCCTCTTCTCTACCTCCTCTCCCCCGACTCTCACCCTCCTCTCCCCCTCCTCTCCTCCTCCTCTCCCTCCTCCTCCTCTCTCCCTCCTCTCCCCCTCCCCTCTCCCTCCTCTCTACCTCCACTCCCCCTCCTCTCTCCCTCCTCTCCTCCTCCTCTCTCCCTCCTCTCTCCCTCCTCTCCCCCTCCTCTCTTCCTCCTCTCTCCCTCCTCTCCCCCTCCCCTCCTCTCTCACTCCTCTCTCCCCTCTACCTCCTCTCCACCTCCTCTCTCCCTCCTCTCCCCCTCCTCTCTTCCTCCTCTCTCCCTCCTCTCCCCCTCCCCTCCTCTCTCCCTCCTCTCCTCCTCCTCTCTCCCTCCTCTCTCCCTCCTCTCCCCCTCCCCTCCTCTCTCACTCCTCTCTCCCCTCTACCTCCTCTCCACCTCCTCTCTCCCTCCTCTCTTCCTCCTCTCTCCCTCCTCTCCCCCTCCTCTCTCACTCCTCTCTCCCCTCCACCTCCTCTCTCCCCACTCCTCCCCCTCCTGTCTCCCTCCTCTCCTCCCCCTCTCCCCCTCCTGTCTCCCTCCTCTCTCCCTCTTCCTCCTCTCCTCCTCCTCTCTACCTCTTCCCCCTCACCTGTCTCCCTCCTGTCCCCCTTCTCTCTTCCTCCTCTCCTCCTCTACCGCTTCTTTTCCGCTCTTCTCTCCCTCCACCTCCTCTCTCCCCACTCCTCCCCCTCCTGTCTCCCTCCTCTCCTCCCCCTCTCCCCCCTCCTGTCTCCCTCCTCTCTCCCTCTTCCTCCTCTCTCCCTCCTCCTCCTCTCTACCTCCTCTCCCTCACCTGTCTCCCTCCTGTCCCCCTTCTCTCTTCCTCCTCTCCTCCTCTCCCGCTTCTTTCCCGCTCCTCTCTCCCTCCTCCTGCGCTCTCCCTCCTCTCCCCCTCCCCTCCTCTCTCACTCCTCTCTCCCTCCTCTCTCCCTCTTCCTCCTCTCCACCTCCTCTCTTCCTCCTCTCCTCCTCCTCTCACCCTCCTCTCTTCCTCCTCTCTCCCTCCTCTCTACTTCCTCTCCTCCTCCTTTCTTCCTCCTCTCTTCCTCCTCTCTACACTCCTCCCCCCTCCTGTCTCCCTCATCTCCTCCACCTCTCCCCCTCCTGTTTCCCTCCTCTCTCCCTCTTCCTGCTCTCCTCCTCCTCTGTACCTCCTCTCCCCCACCTGTCTCCCTCCTGACCCCCTTCTCTCCCCCACCTCTCTTCCTCTCTTCCTCCTCTCTCCCTCCTCTCTACCTCCTCTCCCCCTACTCTCTCCCTCCTCTCCTCCCCCTCCTGTCTCCCTCCTCTCTCCCTCCTCTCTCCCTCCTCTCCACCGCCTCTCTCCCCACTCCTCCCCCTCCTGTCTCCCTCCTCTCCTCCCCCTCTCCTGTCTCCCTCCTCTCTCCCTCTTCCTCCTCTCCTCCTCCTCCTCTCTACCTCCTCTCCCTCACCTGTCTCCCTCCTGTCCCCCTTCTCTCTTCCTCCTCTCCTCCTCTCCCGCTTCTTTCCCGCTCCTCTCTCCCTCCTCCTCCGCTCTCCCTCCTCTCCCCCCTCCCCTCCACTCTCACTCCTCTCTCACTCCTCTCTCCCTCCTCTCTTCCTCCTCTCTCCCTCCTCTCTCCTCCTCTCTCACTCCTCTCTCCCTCCTCTCCACCTCCTCTCTCCCCACTCCTCCCCCCTCCTGTCTCCCTCCTCTCCTCCCCTTCTCCCCCTCCTGTCTCCCTCCTCTCTCCTCTCTCCCTCCTCTCCACCGCCTCTCTCCCCACTCCTCCCCCTCTCCCCCTCCTGTCTCCCTCCTCTCTCCCTCTTCCTCCTCTCCTCCTCCTCCTCTGTACCTCCTTTCCCCTACCTGTCTCCCTCCTCTCCCCCTCCTCTCTCCCTCCTCTCCCCCTCCCCTCCTCTCTCACTCCTCTCTCCCCTCTACCTCCTCTCCACCTCCTGTCTCCCTCCTCTCCTCCCCCTCTCCCCCTCCTGTCTCCCTCCTCTCTCCTCTCTCCCTCCTCTCCACCGCCTCTCTCCCCCCCTCCTCCCCCTCCTGTCTCCCTCCTCTCCTCCCCCTCTCCCCCTCCTGTCTCCCTCCTCTCTCCCTCTTCCTCCTCTGCTCCTCCTCCTCTCTACCTCCTCTCCCTCACCTCTCTCCCTCCTGTCCCCCTTCTCTCTTCCTCCTCTCCTCCTCTCCCGCTTCTTTCCCGCTCCTCTCTCCCTCCTCCTCCGCTCTCCCTCCTCTCCCCCTCCCCTCCTCTCTCACTCCTCTCTCCCTCCTCTCTTCCTCCTCTCTCACTGCTCTCCCCCTCTTCTCTCACTCCTCTCTCCCTCCTCTCCCCCTCCTCTCTCCCTCCTCTCTCCCTTCTCTCTTCCTCCTCTCCCCCTCCTCTCTCCCTCCTCCTCCTCTCTACCTCCTCTCTCCCTCCTCTCCCCCTCCCCTCCTCTCTCACTCCACTCTCCCTCCTCTCTCCCTCCCCCTCCCCTCCTCTCTCACTCCTCTCTCCCTCCTCTCCCCCTCCTCTCTTCCTCCTCTTTCCCTCCTCTCCACCGCCTCTCTCCCCACTCTCTCCACTCCTCCCCCCTCCTGTCTCCCTGCCCTCCTCCCTCCTCTGCCCCTCCCCTCCCCTCCTCTCTCCCTCCTCTCCTCCCCCTATCCCCCTCCTGTCTCCCTCCTCTCTCCCTCTTCCTCCTCTCCCCCCTCCCCTCCTCTCTTACTCCTCTCTCCCTACTCTCCCCCTCCTCTCTACTTCCTCTCCTCCTCCTTTCTCCCTCCTCTCAACCTCCTCTCTCCCTCCTCTACCCCTACTCTCTCACTCTACTCACCCTCCTCTCCCCCACCTCTCTTCCTCCTCTCTCCCTCCTCTCTCCTCCTCTCTCACTCCTCTCTCCCCACTCCTCCCCCTCCTGTCTCCCTCCTCTCCTCCCCCTCTCCCCCTCCTGTCTCCCTCCTCTCTCCTCTCTCCCTCCTCTCCACCGCCTCTCTCCCCACTCCTCCCCCTCCTGTCTCCCTCATCTCCTCCGCCTCTACCCCTCCTGTTTCCCTCCTCTCTCCCTCCCCCACCTCTCTCCCTCCTCTCCCCCTCCTCTCTTCCTCCTCTCTCCCTCCTCTTTACTTCCTTTCCTCCTCCTTTCTCCCTCCTCTCTTCCTCCTCTCTACACTCCTCCCCCTCCTGTCTCCATCATCTCCTCCGCCTCTCCCCCCTCCTGTTTCCCTCCTCTCTCCCTCTTCCTCCTCTCCTCCTCCTCTGTACCTCCTCTCCCCCACCTGTCTCCCTCCTAACCCCCTTCTCTCCCCCCCTTCTCTTCCTCTTCTCTCACTCCTCTCTACCTCCTCTCTCCCTACTCTCTCCCTCCTCTCTCCCTTCTCTCCACCTCCTCTCTCCCCACTCCTCCCCCTCCTGTCTCCCTCCTCTCCCCCCTCCCCTCCTCTCTCACTCCTCTCTCCCTCCTCTCTTCCTCCTCTCTCCCTCCTCTCCCCCTCCTCTCTCACTCCTCTCTCCCTCCTCTCCCCCTCCTCTCTCCCTCCTCTCTCCCTTCTCTCTTCCTCCTCTCTATCTCCTATCCCCCTCCCCCTCCTCTCTCACTCCACTCTCACTCCTCTCCCCTTCCTCTCTTCCTCCTCTTTTCCTCCTCCCCCACCGCCTCTCTCCCCACTCTCTCCACTCCTCCCCCCTCCTGTCTCCCTGCTCTCCTCCCTCCTCTGCCCCTCCCCTCCCCTCCCCTCCTCTCTCCCTCCTCTCCCTCCCCCTATCCCCCTCCTGTCTCCCTCCTCTCTCCCTCTTCCTCCTCTCCCCCTCCTCTCCCCCTCCTCTCCCCTCCCCTCCTCTCTCACTCCTCTCTCCCGACTCTCCCCCCTCCTCTCTACTTCCCTCTCCTCCTCCTTCTCTCCCTCCTCTTTACCTCCTCTCTCCCTCCTCTACCCCTACTCTCTCACTCTTCTCTCCCTGCTCTCCCCCCACCTCTCTTCTTCCTCTCTCCCTCCTCTACCCCTACTCTCTCTCACTCCTCTCTCCCTGCTCTCCCCCCACCCTCTCTCCCTCCTCTCTACCTCCTCTCCCCCTACTCTCTCACTCCTCTCCCCCCTCCTCTCCCCCTACTCTGTCCCTCCTCTCCCCCTCCTGTCTCCCTCATCTCCTCCGCCTCTCCCCCTCCTGTTTCCCTCTTCTCTCACTCTTCCTCCTCTCCTCCTCCTCTCCTCGTCCTCTCCACCTCCCTCTCTCCCCACTCTCTCCACTCCTCCCTCCTCCTGTCTCCCTCCTCTCCTCCTCCTGTCTCCCTCCTCTCTCCTCTCTCCCTCCTCTCCTCCTCCTGTCTCCCTCCTCTCTCCTCTCTACCTCCTCTCCACCGCCTCTCTCCCCCACTCTCTCCATTCCTCCCCCTCCTGTCTCCCTGCTCTCTCCCTCCTCTCCTCCTCCCCTCCTCTCTCCTCTCTCCCTCCTCTCCCCCCTCCTCTCCCACTACTCTCTCCCTCCTCTCCACCTCCTCTCTCCCCACTCCTCCCCCTCCTGTCTCCCTCCTCTCCTCCCCTCTCCCCCTCCTGTCTCCCTCCTCTCTCTCTCTTCCTCCTCTCTCCTCCTCCTCCTCCTCTCTACCTCTTCTCCCTCACCTGTCTCCCTCCTGTCCCCCTTCTCTCTTCCTCCTCTCCTCCTCTCCCCGCTTCTTTTCCGCTCCTCTCTCCCTCCTCCTCCTCTCTCCCCACTCCTCCCCCCCTCCTGTCTCCCTCCTCTCCTCCCCCTCTCCCCCTCCTGTCTCCCCTCCTCTCTCCTCTCTTCCTCCTCTCCTCCTCCTCTCCCGCTTCTTTCCCGCTCCTCTCTCCCTCCCTCCTCCGCTTTCCTCCTCCTCTCCCCCTCCCCTCCTCTCTCACTCCTCTCTTCCTCCCTCTCTCACTCCTCTCCCCCTCCTCTCTCACTCCCCTCTCCCTCCTCTCTCCCCCTCTCTCTCCCTCCTCTCTTCCTCCTCTCCTCCTCCTCTCCCCCTCTTCTCTCCCTCCTCCTCCTCTCTACCTCCTCTCCCTCACCTGTCCTCCCTCCTGTCCCCCCTTCTCTCTTCCTCCTCTCCTCCTCTCCCCGCTTCTTTCCGCCTCCGTCTCTCCCTCCTCCTCCGCTCTCCCTCCTCTCCCCCTCCCCTCCTCCTCTCACTCCTCTCTCCCTCCTCTCTCTCCTCTCCTCTCTCCCCTCCTCCTCCCTCCTCCTCTCCCTCCTCTCCCCTCCCCTCCTCTCTTCCTCCTCTCTCCCTCCTCTTCCCCCTCCCCTCCTCTATCACTCCTCCTCTCTCCCCTTTCCCTCCTCTCCACCTCCTCTCTCCCTCCTCTCCCCCCTCCTCTCCCTCTCTCCCTCCTCTCTACTCCTCTCCTCCCTCCTCTCTTCCTCCTCTCCTCCTCCTCTCACCCTCCTCTCTTCCTCCTCTCTCCCTCCTCTCTACTTCCTCTCCTCCTCCTTTCTTCCTCCTCTCTTCCTCCTCTCTACACTCCTCCCCCCTCCTGTCTCCCTCATCTCCTCCACCTCTCCCCCCTCCTGTTTCCCTCCTCTCTCCCTCTTCCTGCTCTCCTCCTCCTCTGTACCTCCTCTCCCCCACCTGTCTCCCTCCTGACCCCCTTCTCTCCCCCACCTCTCTTCCTCTCTTCTCCTCTCTCCCTCCTCTCTACCTCCTCTCCCCCTACTCTCTCCCTCCTCTCCTCCCATCCTGTCTCCCTCCTCTCTCCCTCCTCTCTCCCTCCTCTCCACCGCCTCTCTCCCCACTCCTCCCCCTCCTGTCTCCCTCATCTCCTCCGCCTCTCCCCCTCCTGTTTCCCTCCCTCTCTTCCTCCTCTCTCCCTCCTCTTTACTTCCTTTCCTCCTCCTTTCTCCCTCCTCTCTTCCTCCTCTCTACACTCCTCCCCCTCCTGTCTCCATCATCTCCTCCGCCTCTCCCCCTCCTGTTTCCCTCCTCTCTCCCTCTTCCTCCTCTCCTCCTCCTCTGTACCTCCTCTCCCCCACCTGTCTCCCTCCTAACCCCCTTCTCTCCCCCCCTTCTCTTCCTCTTCTCTCACTCCTCTCTCCCTCCTCTCTCCCTCCTCTCTCCCTTCTCTCCACCTCCTTTCTCCCCACTCCTCCCCCCTCCTGTCTCCCTCCTCTCCTCCTCCTCTCCCCCTCCAGTCTCCCTCCTCCTCCTCTCTCCCTCCTCTCCCCTCCTCTCTCACTCCTCTCTCCCTCCTCTCTTCCTCCTCTCCCCCTCCTCTCTCACTCCTCCTCTCCCTCCTCTCCCCCTCCTCTCTCCCTTCTCTCTTCCTCCTCTCTCCCTCCTCTCCCCCTCCCCTCCTCTCTCACTCCACTCTCACTCCTCTCCCCTTCCTCTCTTCCTCCTCTTTCCCTCCTCCCCACCGCCTCTCTCCCCACTCTCTCACTCCTCCCCCCTCCTGTCTCCCTGCTCTCCTCCCTCCTCTGCCCCCCTCCCCTCCCCCTCCTCTCTCCCTCCTCTCCTCCCCCTATCCCCCTCCTGTCTCCCTCCTCTCTCCCCTCTTCCTCCTCTCCCCCTCCTCTCTCCCTTCTCTCCACCTCCTTTCTCCCCACTCCTCCCCCTCCTGTCTCCCTCCTCTCCTCCTCCTCTCCCCCTCCAGTCTCCCTCCTCCTCCTCTCTCCCTCCTCTCCCCCTCCCCTCCTCTCTCACTCCTCTCTCCCTCCTCTCTTTCCTCCTCTCTCCCTCCTCTCCCCCTCCTCTCTCACTCCTCTCTCCCTCCTCTCCCCCCTCCTCTCTCCCTCCTCTCTCCCTTCTCTCTTCCTCCTCTCTCCCTCCTCTCCCACCTCCCCTCCTCTCTCACTCCACTCTCACTCCTCTCCCCTTCCTCTCTTCCTCCTCTTTCCCTCCTCCCCACCGCCTCTCTCCCCACTCTCTCCACTCCTCCCCCCCTCCTGTCTCCCTGCTCTCCTCCCTCCTCTGCCCCTCCCCTCCCCTCCTCTCCTCCCCCTATCCCCCTCCTGTCTCCCTCCTCTCTCCCTCTTCCTCCTCTCCCCCTCCTCTCTCCCTCCTCTCCCCCTCCCCTCCTCTCTCACTCCTCTCTCCCTACTCTCCCCCTCCTCTCTACTTCCTCTCCTCCTCCTTTCTCCCTCCTCTTTACCTCCTCTCTCCCTCCTCTACCCCTACTCTCTCACTCTTCTCTCCCTGCTCTCCCCCACCTCTCTTCTTCCTCCTCTCCCTCTTCTCTACCTCCTCTCCCCCTACTCTCTCACTCCTCTCACCCTCCTCTCCCCCACTTATCTTCCTCCTCTCTCCCTCCTCTCCACCTCCTCTCTCCCTCCTCTCCCCCTCCTCTCTTCCTCCTCTCTCCCTCCTCTCTACTTCCTTTCCTCCTCCTTTCTCCCTCCTCTCTCCTCCTCTCTCTACACTCCTCCCCCTCCTGTCTCCCTCATCTCCTCCGCCTCTCCCCCTCCTGTTTCCCTCTTTCTGTCACTCTTCCTCCTCTCCTCCTCCTCTCCTCGTCCTCTCCACCTCCTCTCTCCCCACCTCTCTCCACTCCTCCCTCCTCCTGTCTCCCTCCTCCTCCTCCTCCTCTCTCCTCTCTCCCTCCTCTCCTCCTCCTGTCTCCTCCTCTCTCCTCTCTCCCTCCTCTCTCCACCGCCTCTCTCCCCACTCTCTCCACTCCTCCCCCTACCTGTCTCCCCTCCTGTCCCCCTCCTCTCTCCCTCCTCTCCCCCTCCCCTCCTCTCTCCCCTCTACCTCCTCTCCACCTCCTCTCTCCCTCCTCTCCACCGCCTCTCTCCCCACTCTCTCCACTCCTCCCCCCTCCTGTCTCCCTCCTCTCCCCCTCCTCTCCCCCTACTCTCTCCCTCCTCTCCACCTCCTCTCTCCCCACTCTCTCCACTCCTCCCCCTCCTGTCTCCCTGCTCTCCTCCCCCTCTCCTCCTCCTGTCTCCCTCCTCTCTCCTCTCCACCGCCTCTCTCCCCACTCTCTCCACTCCTCCCCCTCCTGTCTCCCTGCTCTCCTCCCCCTCTCCCCCTCCTTTCTCCCTCCTCTCTCCCTCTTCCTCCTCTCCTCCTCCTCTGTACCTCCTTTCCCCTACCTGTCTCCCTCCTGTCCCCCTCCTCTCTCCCTCCTCTCTCCCCTCCTCTCCCCCTCCTCTCTTCCTCCTCTCCCCCTCACCTCCTCTATCACTCCTCTCTCTACCCCCTTTCCCTCCTCTCCACCTCCTCTCTCCCACCTCTCCCCCTCCTCTCTTCCTCCTCTCCTCCTCCCCTCCTCTCTCCCTCCTCTCTACTCCTCTCTCCCTCCTCTCCACCTCCTCTCTTCCTCCTCTCCTCCTCCTCTCACCCTCCTCTCTTCCTCCTCTCTCCCTCCTCTCTACTTCCTCTCCTCCTCCTTTCTTCCTCCTCTCTTCCTCCTCTCTACACTCCTCCCCCCTCCTGTCTCCCTCATCTCCTCCACCTCTCCCCCTCCTGTTTCCCTCCTCTCTCCCTCTTCCTGCTCTCCTCCTCCTCTGTACCTCCTCTCCCCCACCTGTCTCCCTCCTGACCCCCTTCTCTCCCCCACCTCTCTTCCTCTCTTCCTCCTCTCTCCCTCCTCTCTACCTCCTCTCCCCCTACTCTCTCCCTCCTCTCCTCCCCCCTCCTGTCTCCCTCCTCTCTCCCTCCTCTCCACCGCCTCTCTCCCCACTCCTCCCCCTCCTGTCTCCCTCATCTCCTCCGCCTCTCCCCCTCCTGTTTCCCTCCTCTCTCCCTCCCCCACCTCTCTCCCTCCTCTCCCCCT